>NC_090445.1:925243862-925546892 GCF_031143425.1 Pleurodeles waltl | reverse complement strand
TGTGGTTTTTGCTTATCGAGAAAAACAAGAAACTTTTATTAGTTGTAACAGATCGTTAAGACAGTCCTGTGAGCATATACTAGAAAGACAGCTTGCCAAGTGGGCGAAGTTTACAACAGACTCTCAACTTTAGTAGGTGTTAGTGTAATGTAATCAGGGTTTGTTTATTATGATCATTTTTGCTTGGTTTTGAACAGGGGAAAGACTGCTATTTTATTTAAAGTTGCTCATATTGTACTCACTGCATGAGTAAAATGGTGCGGAGTTTCTTATTCTATCCAGCACTTTATTGCTAAAGAGAGAAATAGAGGCTAAATTGCATTAATTCAATGCCAGAAACGAAACAAGGTGGACATTTTAATTCATAATCCATGAAACCAAGCTGTGATAAATTCATTAATTTGCTTTCTATTCCCAGACGTTTGACACACTAGAGGACCAAATATTCCAGGTTAGTACGATTATTTACATTTCCCAATAAGAAAATTGCTATACATCAATCAAATTTAGAATTATTTAAATTCGATGTGCCGAAGCATATTTTTTCAAATTGAGACTTATTAGTTTCTGAAGGTGTGAGAGAGTGTTCCGTCTTAAAAAATGTTTGTATTACGCTTCTAGATGGACATTAAGACAAGGCTTGAGATTTGATCTCCTGTCACAGAACATTAGTATCAATGATGGGTAGATGGAGCACACACCCAATAGAGACCCTACGGATCAAGGATAGCAGCGGTAAAATAGTACTCACTAAATTGAATTTACTTAATTACGTTTCTGGTACTGTGTTTACGCTATCCTGAAAATAACATAATTCAACTGATTACCTGTTGCAGAATTGACTGTAGAAGGTAATTTCGCAACATTTGATGGATTTTTTTGCAATGTGTGGCCACAAAGACAATGGTTTGAAAGCTTCTTCTGTCCCACCCTTGGCTTTTATCATAACAGGAAACTTTGTGGAAGGAAGATGCATTACACTGTCCCACAAGCAGCAATATTTAAAGGGTCCCCTTCATCCCCTAGCAGCATCAGGTGCACGAGGTTCAGAATCTGGCTAAAATGATAGGTTGGCAAGTGCTTAGAGGCATATTTATACTTATTTTGCGCCAAATTTGCGTCATTTATTTTGACGCAAATTCGGTGCAAAACTACCTCCATATTTATACTTTAGCGCTAGACCCATCTAGCGCCAAAGTTATGGAGTTAAAGTCATGTTTTGGATGTGGAAACCTACCTTGTGTCAATGAGATGCAAGGTAGGCTTTCCCGTGCAAAAAATGACTTTATTGCATTAGCGCCATATTTATCCCCCTTGCTAAAATCATGCACGGGGAGGAGGGGTCAAATAGTGGTGCAAAGCTTGCTTTGCACCAGTATTTGACACCTGGGTCAGGGCAGGCGTTAGGGACCTGCAGGCCTATTTCCATAGTGGAACACCATGGAATAAGCCCACAGGTGCCCTCCCCAGCCCCACGGACCCACCCACCCACACCAGAGGGACAGCGGAGGATGGGGGACCCCATCCCAGGAAAATACAAGTAAGTATTTTTTTTTTTTTAAAGTGCCATTGGGGGCCCTGAAATGGCCCTCCCTACATGGCACTGGTTGCAATGGCCACGCCCAGTGGACCCTGGTCCTCTGTGCTGGACATTGGGGTGGTGGGCATGACTCTTGTCTTTTCTAAGACAGGAGTCATGTGGTATGGATGGTTTTGTGCCAGAAAATGACGCTAGACTGGTTAAAGAATTTTCTTTTACTCTAACCTGCCTAACGTCATTTTTTTGTGCAAAACCCCCTTCTCCCATACTACCACCCCCACCTGGCTAACCTTGTTTTTTTTACGCTAGCCTACCCTTTGGGCCGGCTTGCACCATTCCATAAATATGGTGCTCAGCTGGCGCTCAAGAATGGTGCAAGCTGGTGCAAAACATTTGGATGCAAAACTGCATTAGTGCAGTTTTGCACCAAAAAATATAAATATGCAACAAAATGAGTTAATTGACAAAACACTAACTAAAACAGGGACATCGTAAAGTACAGAACATTGCATTTAAGCAAATGATGTCCCTGAAAGGAGTAAGTAGGGTACCTAGTTAAAGTGGGGTGTGTTTGTGAAAGACTGAGATCGCAAGCATTTAGAAATGTCCAGGGATCTCACATCCCCAAAATGGGAACTGGCCAGTAGTGGTATTTGAATTACGATTCAGTATTCTTAATGGTCATGCTGCTCAGCTTTTCGTGAGCAGGGAAACGTTTTCGAGTAGTCTATGGTGTGATACATGTGAACTGAAGTTATTACATTCCTAGCTTCACTCTACAGCTAGTTCAATGCTATAATTGAGTAGTGCTTTATTTATGACAAGGTGAAGTGCATCTGGCAGTCAAACCCAACTCACTGGAAGACGGACAGACATGTGGCAACTACCTATTTGAGTTAGCATATCTTTCTTGTCCTTCATTCATTTCAAAGCTCTGAATTTCTGATGAAAGGCAAAGTGAAGCTCTTATACATTCAGAGTAGCTAGTCCAGAGCAGCGAGATTTAAACGGCTAGCGTTTCTAATTATACTGGGCATTATGTCAATAAAAGAACCAATCATCCTTCCAAATTAACTGAACCAGTTTGGGGTAAGTACAACTAAGGGATTACTCTAAAAACGCTGTTCCTCTCACAAACTGGTAGCACTTCTATAGCCTTAACAAAGTATAAGGATCAGCTGTCCTGAAAAATACACTGGAATTGCTATGTGGTTTAAATCCCTGTGCAGGCCTAAGTAAAATTTAAATTGTTCGGGGGAATTCTTGAAGTTTTGGGAATTGCACGTTACGCCTGTAATTAGAAATTCCAAAGAGTTTTCTATTTACATGCACAAGAACAACAGCATGTAGACCACTGTTTAAACGGTGCTTTCATTTTTTTGTGCACCATTTTTTAGCGTCAAAAGCCACACAAGCATACATTTCATGCTAAAATATTGCACAGGCTGGTCGGACCCAGCATATTGACTGGAACTTCAAACATTGGGCTATCCTGCGATCCTCGACGCTTTATACGGCCTCCCAATCCCCCGATCATTACCCGAGGTGACCAGAGTGGTCTTGCTGGGCTGGCGTGAGGCCCAGAGGGTCTCGGGTTCGTGGGGCCGCCTCACTCAGCAGACCCCATTGTGGAACGGGAGATGGTTGGTGGAATCCTCAGCACTGGAGGGATTCCGGAATTGGAATTTCCACACTGGGAGATGTTTGGGGTGGGTCACATCTACGATCCTTTGAGGACCTCCAGCGACTCTTCTCCCTGAATAAAACACAATTCCAAAGATACCTACAACTCCGTCATGCACTACTGACACACGTCCAAGTAGGAGAATCTATACTTGAATACAGCCCCATGGAGGCAAAGGTGCTGATGGGGAGCCTGGGTAGGGGAGGGATTTCGCAGATATACCGCTCCCTGATAGTTAACACAACCCACCCACTTGATGGGCCTCGCCCGAAGTGGGAAGACTGGTTGGGCCCCATAAAAGAGGTAGACTGGAGAGAAGCATTAATGGCCCCTTGCACCCTGACTATGGCCACCTGATTTCAATTAATACAATCCCAATATCTCCACATAGCATACCTCACGCCCGTTAGACTGCACAGGGCTGGCCTCTGGTCCCGGGCTGACTGCCCTCGATGCTCGGGCCCGAACGCCCACTTTTATCACATGGTGTGGTCTTGTCCATCCATAGCGGCCTACTGGAGGGCGGTCCTTGGGGAGATTTCTGGAGTGCTGGGCTGTGAAGTGGAGATGGCACAGAGGTCGTTTTTGTTGGGAGTAATGGGGGACACAGGATTGAGAAGAGCTGAGTGAATCTTCCTGGGAATGGCATGCCTGGTGGCTAAGAGAGACATAATGGCGAACTGGATGGCTGGAATAGCGCCGGTCTTGACCAGGTGGAGGCAAGCCATGGACTGGTGTGCCCGACGTGAGAAACTGGTATATGAAGCTAGGGGCTACCCAAATAAGTACTATAAGGTCTGGGGGGGTGGGAGGCTATGATGTGCGCTTCAGTTGACTAAGATCTCCAGGTAATACATGAGGAGCCTTCCGCCAATACCGGAACTGGGGGGGGCTTGCTCCTCCAGCTCACCCATTGAATGGTCTTATCAATTTTCTCCTGTGATATACACTGCCTGTTAATAATGTTTACAAGGACCTGTCTTGAGGTTGGGGTAGTAGCCGTCTCTAAGCACTGATTGGTGCCACACATTAACCCTTTTATGTTTGTTTCATTTTATTCTCCCTTTTCTGAAAAATCAATAAAGTTCTTTATAAAAAATATATATATATCTATTGCACAGACCTGCGGATTTGCTTTTTTCGCAATTCTGCATAATTTTGCTGAAATTTAAGCATAATTACGTGAAAGCAAATTACGTCAATCACTCACACCTCCATTGCTTTCGCCACCTTCAGTGACAATTTCACCTACTTGGAAGACAACTGGTGTCCACTTAAGCGAAGGAGCCTGCCTCTTTGACACACAATGGAACATTTGAGATCTACGTAACTGGGAAATATCAAACATACACATTTCTCTACTGCCAAATCATGCGCAAACCCCTTTGATCCGTTGGCAAAACATACTAATTCACAAGCAAGGTGCAAAGGTACCTTCTGTCTCTGAGTTTAAGTTGTTAGGCATATAATGCAAATTCAGTTTTATGAATATTACAATTTTCTACCAGGTTTTAATTAGTTTACTATGTTGTCAACTTCAATTCCATAAAGCAATATGTTCGAGGCTTATATTAGAGCTACAGGAAATGTCAGATGGAAACATTAGACGAGGAACATGGTTTTTGGCTTAAACATGAAAAAAATCAAATGCAGCTGAGGAAAAATGTATGTTCACAGAAAAATTTGAAATGAACAGCTAAAGAATTGAAAAGGCAAACTTTCTACATGTTTTAGTGCGTATGTTTGACTTTTTGTGCCTCTTCATGTATCACGAAATTTCAATTCGTTATTGTCTCTTTCTTGGTGCCTTTTTTCTATATGTATGTGTTAGTGTACGTCTGTTCTGTCAGCTTGGTCGAGTGTACATCTTTTTCTATGTTTATCTGAGTGTGATTTGTGTCTGTGACTTTATGACAAGTTCTTTGGAAGTGTGCATGTGTGTGTCGTTGTCTCAATGAAATGTCAGTAATGTTCTGGGAAGCAGGAGAACAAAGGACGCATAATCATGCATTCTTTCTTTCTATTCTTTTTTTAACCTGCCCTCACAATTATATTGTTTTCTACTAATGAGGGAGCTAACCTCCACACATGCTGTCCCCTTTACTGCTCTGCACCAAAGAGTGTCTTGTTTCACCTCAAATTTCCTGTCCTCAGGACAAGAAATGATGTCAGGTACCATAGAAAGACCAGGCCCTTCAGGGTTCTACTATCCTCATCACAACATGAAATCTCCCATCTCATCAGACACAAATGGTACATCTCTGATCGCCTATCTCTGCCTTTACTAATGAAAACATGTCAGCATTTTCCCAATCCCTTGGTGTCTATCCATGCTTCTGGTCCTGTGAGCTTGGTCATCGTTGAGTTAGTCGAGATACTCCTGTTGGTTGGACTAACATGAGGGTATTGCTTTTGTGTGAATCCAGGAGACATGTTGTATTGAGGCCTGTAACTAATGGCTGTCTTCATTCATTAAACAGTTGTGAACGTCTCTCAGAATGGAAATAGGTACTTGTGTCTTATGTGCCTCTTACTGATTGACAGCTTAGCTGTTTTTTTGATCTTCGTGTTTGGCTGCAGGGATGTTTTTTTACCTTTTTGTGACTGGTGTTTGCAATAATTGTAGAGGCAGCAGTGACCTGCTCTCTTAGACTGATGTGTCTTCATAGTGGCAGCTCACTCAGTTCAACAAATCCTCACAGAATATTCCTTGAGACTTGGGGTGGTATTCTGACTGTCCCACCTCAACTATACAGACATGCTGTTGCTCTCAAAGTGTACTTGAAGCTAATCACCTCCACTCAGATTTGTCAGACCTGCATTCTTCCTTATCCGGGTCTGATGACTAGTCAAGTTGTAGATGGGTGTCTTGTGCTCTCTGTCTACAACTTTGCTTGAGAGAGTGACTGCCCCTGTCTGGTGTCTTTGTTAGAGTAGTCACATACTAATTTCAAAGGCATAGCTGCATTAACAGATCTTCTGCATCTGGTTTTTAACTCACTTCTTCTGGTTCTGATAGGATTCATCCACTTTTATGGATTCCACTTGTCCTTGGCATGTCTTTTTTGCATGTCTGCGAGGCATGACGCCTTTTGTCATATACAGCTCCTTCATTGATTCACAGCTTGATTGGCCTGATCTCTGGATAACCAGAAATCTGCTTCACTTGCCTCTTCTAGTGAGGGTGAACTTGGATTGAGGGCCTTTTGTGCCCTGTCTATGGCTGTAATATTTCAGTGCCCTTAGAACTTTGTCATCTCAGGACTTTTCCTTGCCCTTACTTCTACTTGCATTTGTTTCAGTTTCTTGTGCTTTCACTGATGATGAATGAGGCATCTCTTTTTTCTTGCTCTCCTTTCTTGCATTGAGATGTCATATTTTGTCTTTGGCCATTTCAACTACTTTTGCCCAGTTGATGATTTCCTTTACTGAGAGTGGCCTTTTGAGAAGCTTGCACTGCTTGGTAGTTGACAAGCAGCCCATGATCAGCTGCAGTCAAATTCTGCCCTTGCCATAAACCGAATGAAAGAGAAACATTATTCCAGGTTTTCTAGACTTGCAATAAAATCAGCTAAAGATTCATCCCAACCCTGGCATTCCAAGTGCACATTGTAGACATCTGGAGCTATCCCTCCTGTTTCCTGAACCACTGACCATGTTGATGGGTGTACCCATATAACACTGTGCACCATGCATTGCGGTTGATGTGGGCACTCTCCTGAAGCACTTAATAATTGCACTTACACTGAATGTTGAGTTGTGGAATGAAACACATCTCTATGGAATGCACCAGAGGCCTCCCATCTAGCGTTAACCAACACAGCCTGTGGTGGCTATCGATCTGCATTGAAGTATACAAAAAAGTGAAAGCTGGAATGCTGGAAATAATTTGACCCACAGGTATTCACTTGGGGCAATATCCCAGTAAATCATTATGTTACACACTATTCTACCTCAGTTGGGACCCAGTCATATCAGCTCAGTCTTGACCCTTCTCCAATAGGAATATTCCAGCCCGGACTGCCAGGCCAGACCCTCCCTGAACCAATACCCAAGCAACTCAAGACCAAATTTGCCTGGTTGGGGCTCTTCAGTGGGGTTTAAGATGGTTCCAGAGACACAGTGAGCACAACACCCATTTCTAGGCATACCTGTTGCACAAAGGTCATTGTACTGAAGTAGAAAAAAGTGATGCTTGATCTCATGCATTGGTAATTAATTGGCCCCTCTGCAGATTGACTTCTCTGGATTTGTTTCTTTCTTAGTTCAGTTGTCTTCCAGGACCTCTGGGGTCAAAGGGTGCAGAGCCAGGTACTCTTGTTTTCTACTATTTATTGTACCTGCCCTCACTCTGTAATTCCTTTCTGCTATTGGTGTAGCTTAGCTCCACTCATGTTGTCAATGTGCTGATTTACACTGAAGAATGCCTTGTTCTTTCCCACTTTTTCTGTCCACTCTTTGGGACTGGAAGTCACGTCATTGTCATGGAAGCATCAGAACCCACAGGATCGTAGGGACACATGTACAAATATTTGGAATTGCAATTCCCTAATTGCGATTTCATGGGAATCGCAATTAGGAAATCAAAATTCCAAATGTAAGAAACTCCTCTGAGTTTCTTTTGTGATTCACGGTGCTTCACAATGAGACCTACCTCATTATTATTAATGAGTTAGGTCACAATTTGTGACCTACTGGGAATTGCAAAAATCACAGGGATGCTGGTCTGCTGGTGTCAGCAGACCACCATGTATGTTCTTGCTTTTAAATAAAGCAATCTTTTTTTTTTTAACTGCAGTATTTTTTTTTTTTAAAGGAAAACGAGTGTGTTTAAAAAGAAAAAAAAGAATCGTTTCAGTTTAATTTTTTAAGAGTAGGCAGTGGTCCGTGGGACCACTGCCTGCTCTTACAAAAAGTTTTTGCATGCATTCACAAAGGGGAAGGGGTGTCCTTCCCCTTTGCAAATGAGTTAACACCAATTTGAAATTGTTGCTAACTGCGATTGTTTAGCAACTACATTCACAGTCACAAAACAAACATACATACCATTCAGAGTCGGTCTCAGGAAGGGACGTCCTGAACACTCTTATTCCTAATACTGAATCATAAAGCTTTGTACATTACAAAAAGTACTTTCTGCAAATCGGTCCATTTGCGACTAGAAAAATGTTTTGTATATGCAGCTCTTAGTGTCCTCATCACAATATGACAAAGTCTGTGAAGCTGAGTGATTGTGTTGCATTCTGAGACTGTACTCTGTCTCTGTAGCTGTGTTTTGGACTTCTCATTGTATGTCCCGGTCCTCCAAAGTGTATTTAGGAAATGGCTTCTTTCTGAATTTGGGTGAAAGTTTCCTTTAGGACTCAGTTATTAAAACAACTACTCAATCTACACCGACAAGATAACTTCCTCATGTGGGTGCTGATGTATGAGATGATGAAATTCACAAAGATTTTCAATAATACTGCTACAGAGGCTTTTGTGCTTTCTCACCATGTGAAGGGTTTTCCTCATGCTTAATTGTACATAATGTAAAGTTGGTTGTGAGGAACTGCCATCCATGTATTAAGCATTGTAGTATTGTCTTCGTTTTTTCCCTTATTTTCTCAACAGGAATTACGGCATTTAAAAGCATTCTGAAAAGAGGTGCAAATTAAAGGTGACTGAAAAAAGATTTTTATTTAAAACACCTCAGTCACAGCTCAGGTAACAGTCTCTCTCAAATAAACAGTCTTCATTCTTTAAACAGACTTTGTGTTCTAGAACCGTGTAGTTGTATGGTTCCCTTGTCACAGGCAGAGGGGAAAGGGATTGGGTGCAGAAAATTCCACATATATTTCTTTCTAAAACATCAAATTAAAGAAACAAAAACTTAATCACAACTAAATCATAATAGTTATAAAGGAAATTATCTAAAAAAGGACATATAGAATGGAATCTGCAATAAACACATAACTTATTTGGTAACTTAAGGGGGTAATTACAAAGAACTGGCACAGTGCAGCACTTCACCAAAATTTGCAGCGCCATTCTGCATCCGTTCTGAAATGCAGGGATGCACAGTATTTACAAAAATATGGTGCATCTCTGTTTTCCCCCTGCGCTGGCACTAAATTAGCTGTCTAGCAACAACACAGCCACCCGTGTGCCAATGTGCGAGGATGGCTACGCTGCCGGGGCTATTGTTTTTGTACAGGAAGGAATGCCTCCTACACAAAAGCAATCTTAAATGACAACTTGCTGTTTATATGTGTGCTACAGGATGCAGCACACATAGAAAGAGCAAAAGAACAAGGAGACATTAAAGGATTTCTCCTTGGTGCTCCACGCTAGCGCCACTCTAAGGGTGGCATTCGATTTTGGCACTGCCACAGATTTACAATTTCCTGTAAATCTGGGGCAGTGACAAAATGCAATGGGAGTTGCTGTAGAATGTCCACAGCAACACCCCTTCCACGCAAAGTGCTGCGCAGGAAGGGTCCGTATTTACAAGATGGTGTTAAGCCACAAAAAGTGGCTTAACACCACCTTGTAAATACAGCACAGTGCACAGTGCCACTGGAGTGTCACAAAAAGTGATGCTCCAGTGGCACTTGGGGCTAGTAAATATGCCCCATAGTCTTTGAGAAACCTTGGAGGACAAAAAAACTGACCACTTTCTCTCCGTAAGTGTTCAGCATAATAAACATCATGTTCTGTACTGTCCACACATATTCCAGCATATCTGACACCCTTGTCAAATTCCAAATCCTTCCATCATCCATTTTTACAGCATTAATGACATATTTTCTCAACTTTCATGGGACTGGGAAATTTTGACCATTTTGTTCTTCCAGTAGGGGATATGGCTCCTACCAGTTCTCCTACTTTCAGCTTCAAAAGCTTGGTGTTGTGTGCTTTATCATACTGTTTTTTAATGTTCTCTCTGCCCCGAAGTTTAATTAGTACTAACACTCACCCATTCCCTTTGCCATCTCATCCATCCAGGAAGTAACTTGGAGTCAGGTCTCCTTCACTTCAATAATTCAAAAGGAGCCTTGTTTGTAGTTTGGTGAGGAGTTAAATGATAGCTACAAGGTGCTTCATCACTTCATCCTTCCAAGACATCCCATTAGACTTTGACAACTGAATCCCTTCTTTAAGAATCCTACTGAACCTCTCCACAACTCCATTGGTTTTGTAATAATATGAAGCACAACCATTGTGTTTTATGCCATTAATTTCCACAAAGTTTTGCATTTCTTTCTAAAAGAATTGAAGACCATTATTGGTAAGAACAGAGATGGGTAATCCCTCTCTCATGAACTCCTCTTCTAGAAATGTTATGACACTTTCAGTACTAATATCAGACACAAACTTATATCTGGCTATCTGGAATACAACTCTATCAGAACTAACACTTATTGTGAGTTCACTTCACCCATGATATCTAGAGCTAACTCCATCCATGGTCCATCAGTAAGCTTAAGACAATTCATTGGAGGTTTTCTGGATAGTAAGATATTGTCACTGTTGCTACACTAAATATAATCTCTAACTACCCTTTCTAGTCCCATGTCCATGCTTGACCACCAGAAGGTTTGTCTTAGCCTTTCTTTGTTCTTAAAAATTCTAAAGTGCCCTTTTTAAGCGTCGTTGGTGGGATTTAATAATTTTGTGCCTCTAAACAAAAAAACATCTACCACTGCAAATTCTTCTATGGTCATCCAGAAAGGCCTCACTTCATATTTTGATCTGCAACCACAACAAAGTATTTTTCTTTCCTTTTCTAAGACCTAATCACTTTCCATCTATACTTTTCATTCTTGTTCAGAAATAGGAACCTTGTTATTGTGTACACATCTTCTGTCGGCCATTTTGCTCTTCTCTCATTTCTACTGGTTTACTTTAATTCATTGAGTCATTCATCAGCCTGGACAGGAAATCTGTTGCATTGTTCTTTATCTCTGGTATATATTGAACAACAAATGTAGTGTTTTGTAAGATAATGATCAAGCACCTGATTTTGCTTGACACTGCTTCTAAACCCTTCTTTGTAAATAGTTCTTGTAAGGTTTTGTGATCGGTGCATACCTTAAAATTGTTGCCCCGTATGAATCGCTTGAACTTGTTCAAAGCCAAAAGACAGTTAAGGTCTCTTTCCTATGACAAAATAGCTAACATCAGCCCCTCCCAAAGCCCTAGAGACAAAGGCTATGTTCTTTTCTCTATTCAAATCCTTCTGCAAAAGTACTACTCCCAAACGCTTGTGCTTCATCAGTAGTACATGTGACCGTTCCTCCCAGGTGTGAAAGACTTCAACTTGGGTGCAGATGTCAAACACATATTTACATCTTCATATTGATCATTGCATGCCTCATTCGATACAAATGTAACTTTATTTTTCACCATACTCCTCATATTGTATATCTTCTTAGCCAGATTGTGAACAGACTTACTGTAGAATTCTATCATTCCCAGAAACAAGCATAATTCATCCTTATTTTCTGAGGCAACCAATTTCAGTATGGTATTCACCAACTCCTTCTTTGCTTCTATACCTCATCAGACACTCTGGGGGCAGATTTATGGAAGGTGGTGCTGCACTGAGTGTAGCTCCACTTTCCCTGCGGCTCTTAGCACCCCTCACTACCACTATGTGTGTGCCGTATTTAAAATACAGTGCACCATGGTGCAGGGTATGGGGCAATAGTGTCATTTTTTATGTACTGCAGGAGTAGTGACGATATATTGGAGAGTATAAAGGGGCCCATTCTAAAGAATGGAAGCCTCCTTTTTAATTTTAACGCCTGCTCCTGAGCATTAAAAATGAAAAAATAAATTGCGCAAGCGAATCTCATAATTGCTGGCTCCCCTAACAAGGGAATGCCCCCTTTGCATACATTATGCCTGGCGCAGGCATAATGTAGCACAAAGGGTTACAGAGTGGCGCCACTCTATAAACCCAGCGTTGCGATTTTGGCCTCGTTGGACCACATTAACGTCAAAATAAATGACGTTAATGTTGCACAAGGTGGCACTAGGGACCTATGAATATGCCCCTCTGTGCCCCATGTAGCTGATCTCTTCACAATCAAACTTACATTTCTCACTTTTAATAGTTGACCGATATTCCTGAAAGTTTTGGGAATTAATCTGACTCTCACATCAGGTTGATTATGGTGTTAGCACATCATAACACATCATCTTAGCAGGAAAACACACCTCGATTTATTTTCAAAATAGAGGACATGGTTCTCTGAAAAACAGAAGCTGAGAAAACCAGACCAAATTGCATTTGCTTAAACTTGTAAGCTCCCATGGGCATAATGAATGCTATTAATTTTGGGGGTTCTGGATGTAAATGAACCAGATGATAGGCTGATGCCACGTCTAAGCTGGAGAAAAGCTTGGCCACTGCTAAAGCTAACATCACTTCAGTGATATTAGATATGGGAAATCTGTTCATTACTATTGCCTTGTTGAGAGCTCTAAGGTCAACACACAATCAGATCTTGCATTTTGCTTTGCAGGCAACTACTATTAGCACCAACCACACTGTGGCCTCTATTGGTTCTATCACACCCATGCTATATAGCTTCTCAAGTTCATCTCTCACAGCATCCTGTACAATGAGTGGTAACCTTCTCACCTTTGAATTCACCTGATTCAATTCTAGAAGTGAAGTATAATGAGCAACCAGTGTATATTGTGTTTATTCAGTCCTTAGTGGCCAGGTGATATGTGTCTTTGGCCGAGGCTCTAGTCCTGTGATCATATATTTTCAAAAGATTTTCCCTTGAAGTTTGCCTTTTTGCCATTTTTTCAGAATATCACAGGGAGATAGAAGTGGATATTGTAGGACAGGGACATTTCAGGGGGCAACACTATTTACACCAGTTTTCATACACAACAATAATTATGTGCATATGCTCTCATAATGTTCCCAAAAAAGCTTGGACTTATTTGTGGTACTGGCACTACAGAATGCAGAAGTAATGCCCTACTTCATCTGACAAGCCAGTCTGAGTATCATGAGGACACCAACATGGTCAGTCCATTCTTCGGAGAAGCATAGCAGTTGAAACTACATTACAGGAAGTGAAGATAAACAGCTTGAAAAGTAGGGCAGAGACCTCAACATGTCAGTTAGATTGCCTTTTTCAAATGTTTTATGCACAAGGGTGACCGACCACAGTTGAACACAAGACATTTGCTGGAGATGAATTTTGTTCAGTTTTATTAGGACAGAAATATGTCAGGGGAAAGCATCATGGGTGCATTGATTATTGTGCAGCTAATTAAATCTGGTCCCTTCTGAAACAAGTCTTTCATGTAAGATGAGAATTTACAGATCCACTTGAAATTGAGAACTATGTGTACTTGGTGCATAAGAAACTGCCTCAAAATGATGTGGTAATGAAACAAATTACTTCATATTGATATGTACCATTATACACATGTATATCATGTGGATTAGGTAGACTGGTTGATAAAACATTATTTGTTTCACCTGATGCTAGATTTAATGTTTCTTTTGTTTGATTTGCTTTTAAATAGAGATGCACGTTGTTTAGTTTCTGGTTTAATGTATTATTTAACTTTCCTTCTGTCACTTCACTGTCTATTGCTAACATTTTTCTGCTGGCTTGGTCTCTCCTCTATTGATCTCTTCCCTTTTTCTCCACCATCGCCTCTCGCCATCTCTTGCTTATTCTACCCCTTTTAGATCTAACTCCCCCATTCCTGGACTCCACTTCACCTCTCACCTCTCTGCCACCTTCTTCCTTTCTCTTGCTGGTCCTAACACCAACCTCTCTCCTCCTTGATCTACTCTTCTCCTCTCATGTCCTTCCCCCAGCCATTTCATCTTTTCCCAAAGGGTCTGTCCCTCTCACACCCAATCTGTCCAATTCTCCCCTCCCTCTCTGCTTCAGTTTTTTTTGTTCATTCATTGCTGGTTCTGCCACTCTTATGTCATCTCCCCCCATACTTCACTCATTTTGCATCCCTCTCCCATCTTTAACCTTCTCTCACCTTTCTTACATCCACCTCTCCTCTATGCTCTGCACTTTACTCTCATTTCTCCAGGGTCTCTTAGCTGCTCTTGCTGGTTCTGCCTTCTTACATCCACTTTTCCTCTCCATGTTCTATTTTTTGCCTCATATCTCTTGCCCAGCCACTTACCTTTCTTGCTGGTTCCGGCCCTCTTACATCTACATCTCCTCTCTTTCTTGTTGTCTTTCCCATCAGCCCCAGGCGTTCTCTTGCTGATTCTGCCCCTTTACTTCCACCTTCCCACTCTATGCTCTACTCATCTCTCAGCTTTCCTCCAGACTTTTACTTTCTTTCAGAATTCCTTTTCACATGCATCCACTTCTCTCCTCCATGCTGCCCTTTTCTCCTAAAGTTTGTTACAACATGGCTGATATTTTTTAAGTAAACACAAGTAGAATAAAACTTGGAAAAGTCATAAAAGCATTTTTCCTCTTAAATATAAAAGAGTAAAACAGTAAATACACACAGAATATCTATCTATGTGTATAAACACGCACACACACACACACACACGCATGTGCACATATATAGGATCCTGTTCACACAGATAATTTATGTTGTAAACATGTTTACAACTGGGAATATCTTTCAATGACTGTAAGGAATTCACAAAGGGATTTCTGCCACTTGTAGATGCATTTACTTCTGCAGATGCCTCCATCATGAAAAACCTGTGGTAATATATATCACTCAAAGGTTGGGAAGCGGGTGTTCCAAGGTGTGGTTCACCTCAGAAGTTTAGGAATGTCCACAAATATGGTCGTTTGTGGGGACTCTCAACTGTCGATCCAACCCCTTTCAACCCTCAATTTGGTCACAGATTTACTCCAGTCAAGTGCTGGAGTAACTTTCCTACCAGGGCTTACCATGCATAGAAAAAATGCATTTGCCTAGGGGGGTTCTTTCCCCCTCTGCAGAGTGTTCCACTAAGGAGAAATCCAGACAGCCAGAAAAGCTAGAAAACAGAGTTAGAACAGCTAGAATAGGAGGTGCTGGGTTTGGCACTTGATATTCCCAGTAGTACTGGCACACGTTTCCAGGCGTAATTTTGAATATGTTTGTGACTCAGGAGATGTAAATCTCAGACATGTTTTTACAGTTTTATTTATAGCAAGCAGGGGCCATAATTCTTAAATTGTTATTAAAGCCAACAGAGACAGAATTATAATTTTAAATAAAGAAAGGAATACATCAGATTTTACCATAATTCAAATTTAAGTGCAAACTGCAAGCCCACCCAGTATCTACAAACCGTGACAAATGCCTTGTATTTTTATCAGAAAATGCGTCATCCCTGTTTTCACCTGGGTTCTCTCCCCCTTTGAATAGATCTCTAGGTTCATACCCTGCTCATTCTTTCCCGTAGCCACACGAGTTTTGTCTAGTCTCTTTCTCTGCTGAGAGTGTCCTGAGGGAGCCCACTGCTCATCCCTATTTGGTGGAGGCTGACTTCACACCTCTGGGTGAACTTGCTGTTATCATGATAATAAAAAGAGGCATCACAGGGGAACCTACTGAAGGAACAACGAAAAATAGTCAGACAAACACAGAGGCTTCTTGTAGTGCTGTCAATAGCAGAGAAGGCTGTTATGAGGGCCCGTACAATAATTTAGATAGGCCTCGCTTATAGCACACCTGATGGAACCTGACGCCCTTTTAGCCCAATGGTTGTTGCGCGCCTGGTGTGAATACGGTATTAATAAATAAGAAGAGGGAGGTGACCTTGAACATGACAGTAAAGAAAGGTTTTGCTTCTATGAACCAAGCTCATGGAATCAGTTCGCCTCAGTACATTTGAAGTAGTACTGTTTATTTCCGATGAGTAGCCTTGCAGATTGCTAAAGGGTAGATGTCTGTGATTGTATCTTTAGTTTAAATTAAATACACGTAAAATAGCACTGGCAATGCTGGTTCTGAGAATGGATACATGCATATCCACTACTGAGTGCAGTCTTTTATTAGAATTCATTTTTCAAGTGAAATGATGGTATTGAGGTTTCTTTTCTCTCCTGAAATATTATTTATTTACATGTATTATGCGCATGCAGTGGGATATTTAGCAGAACTATACATAGTTGAAAAGCATCGCACTCTGGGGTCTGATAAAAGAAATGGCTCACAGCAAAGTTAGTGACAGTGAAGTGCGGTTGCAAGGAAAGGGGAATTTCTGTGTATAACCAAGACATAGCATTTTTAATTAGTCCAGGAGACAATGAAACCATTCATAAAAATGTATGACTGCCACTACGATTATAATATGCTATATTTAACCAAAGCTCAAACTCTGTTTGCTGTTCACCTTGCCAGACTTATAAAATACAATTGTCTGTCTATCTTTAACAGTAAATTATTGTAAAGGAAGACTATTGGCACAACAGGATGCTTTCTGAATGAATTCGTCAAACAATGATTAAGGGGTTCCATTACCTCCAGTAAAAACACATTCTTGAAAAGCATTCATTTTGAATTCTAACTGACACACATTTGTGAATCCTCAAGGCTTCCACAATTTTCTTACACAAAAATGTGAGGAAAAGGTGTGCTTTCAGACAACGTTTGAGATTTGGCTGGCATTATGGTAGAAATGCATTATGGACTCCACACCAGTCACACCACCCTGGCCCCTGGGTGGGTAGGTTTCAGACATCTCTGGGTTCATTAGTTTTTTGCTAGTTGCCAGCTAACACAGAGCCCAAATATTGCATCCTTTCATAATGGCAAGTGAGATGAAGTAGAGATTTACTCCTGCTCATATGGCAAAGTGTAAAAACCAAGTCCAGAAGAATTACAATTGCTATTGCGATTGCATATATTAGTCCTCAGCGGGGCAGAAGGACAGTTTATGCTTTAGGGATCAGGATGGGTCCCAATCTCAGAATGGGCCGGCCCGCACTCCATTACTTCTTTAAAAATACCTAGACATCCAGTGGGCTTTTTGTGCCCCAGGGGCAGATTGCAAGTAATCTCTTCCTTATGTCCCAGAGGAGCAGGAAGACTGTTTTCCCACTTTTGGGGTAAGGTTATAACCCAATGCCCCTTTTTTCCCCTCATCATAAATCCCTGGTGTCCAGCGGGATTTTGATCCCCTCAGTGGGATCATTAAGGGAAACCTCCAATCAGGGCAAACCACTTATCTGTCTCTCAGCGATGGGTGTATGGTCCAATATCAGGTTGGTCTGCCCTGTATGTCTTTTTTAATAGTATTTTGAAATCACTGGTGGCTAGTAGGCTTTCTGTCTCCAAGAGGAGCAAATTGAGGCAAACCCCCATCTGTCCCCGGGACTGAAAGACTATGGCCCATATTTATACTTTTTGATGCACAACTGCGCCAATGCAGTTGTGCGTCAAAAATTTTACCGCCGGCTAACGCCATTCCAACGCGCCATGCGGGCGCCTTATTAATGGAATGACGTTAGCTGGCGCTGCGGACTGGTGTGCGTCAAAAAAAATTACTCACACCAGGCAGCGCCGGCGTATAGGAAAATGGGGGTTGTGCGTCAAAAAAACGGTGCAAGTCAGGTCTGAGGCAAAACTCAGGCCTCAAACCGGATTTGCGCCATTTTGTTTGACGCCCAGCCTCCATTGACATGACTCCTGTCTTAGCAAAGACAGGAGTCATGCCCCCTTGCCCAGTGGCTATGCCCAGGGGACTTATGTCCCATGGGCAGGGTCATTGGGCATAGTGGCATGTAGGGGGGCCCTAATGAGGGCCCCCTATGCCACAAAAAAAATCGGAAAAAAATACTTACCCAAACTTACCTATCCTTCCCTGGGATGGGTCCCTCCATCCTTGGGTGTCCTCCTGGAGTGGGCAAGGGTGGCAGGGGGTGTCCCTGGGGGCAGGGGAGGGCACCTCTGGGCTCCTTCCGAGCCCACAGGTCCCTAAACGCCTGCCCTGACCCAGGCGTTAAAAAACGGCGCCCATCAGGCTGTGCACCATTTTTTAAGGCCCACCCCCTCCTGTGCGTCAAAATGACGCCAGAGTATAAATAAGGGGCACAGGTCTTAAAGTCATTTTTTGGAAGGGAACGCCTACCTTGCATATAATTAACGCAAGGTTGGTTCCCCCTTCCAAAAAATGACGCACATGGTGGGATTTTGACGCCCGCGGGGTCGGACGTCAAAGTATAAATATGGGGCAGGGTTTGCACCGATTGTGCATAAAAAAATTTGACGCACATTCGGGGCAAACGGAGTATAAATATGCCCCTATGTTTCCCCTTCACGGGCTATGGGGGTTGCCCCAATGCTTGGTGGGGCACCTACCCCTTTTTTGCTCCAGTGTAAAATCCTTGTTCTTTAGTGAGCATTCTACTCCCCCTGAGGTGCTGACTGGGGCACACCCCAAATCTTCCTCCCCAGGCATGCATTGCCCTCTTTGTGATAGAGGACGCCTTCACACTTTTCTGTTAAAATAAAAAGTCACTGGATTCTAGTGTACGCCCTGCCCACCAATGATCCTAAAGGGGACAGAAAGACTGTATCTCTCCCTTTGCAGTGGTATATGGACCTATGCCAGGGTGAGCCACACCATCTCTTACTTTTTTTATTCTCAGGTGTTTAGTAGGCTTTATAACCCAGCCATTGGCTGACACGCACATTTAGCAGGTAAATAATGGTGCACAGAATACATTTGGGAGACTAGCTGAGAGGTATTTTTACAGTGTATTACATATTGTTTCAAATTTGACAGGCAATTGCTGCACAGACTTCAAACTAGTTTCATTCTTCCAAAGAAGTGATCACTATGATAGGGCACTATTCTCAGGATAAAACCTACGAACTGCTTGAATGTTAGAAATCTGCCTAAACATATTTTCTGTATTGTATCTTCAAGTGCTCTGATGCCAAATCTGAGCTAAATTAATCACCCATGTGTTCACAAATAAAAACATAGTAAATGGCATGCACAAATTGTTCTTGCTGGTTGATTACATATTAGACACAGGAATCAGGCCTTCATTTGGTCTTGGTGAGGAGGTGTCACGGTGAGATTCACTATATGGGTCTTGGAAAGGTTAACTTTAAGCCCAGAGACGGCCCCAAAAATCTTCAGTTCCTGCAAGAGCACTGACAAAGATGTAAGTGGCTTAGATAGGGCACAATCACAACCACTACATAGAGACTAATAGTATGGGTATTCAAAGTACCCAGAAGGTATGGTCATAAAACCCAGTAGAATGTCTTTTTTGGCATCTATTGAGAAAAATAAAGTATTCCCCTGAGAGCACAGTACCTAGTCAATGAGGTGCAAAATGTGTTAGGTGTGCTTCCTGCTGTTTCTGTTTGGGAAAAATCAACTCTGGTTGGGGACAATGGGATATGGCATGTAGTCACTGAGTCTTGGATCAATACACTAGTGAATAGTTGTGCATCTATACTCAGTAAAGAAATTAATCTAAATGAGCTACAGAGGCATGCATCTTTCCCTGACTTATGTATTACTGCAATGAAGGCTCTAGGCGCCTGGACTGTGGTAGCGTCCCATTGTCAGCAATAGAATTAAAGAGTCTGTTGAGGAGAGGGTCAAGAGTATGGCAAGAGTATGTCAGAATGTCTTATAGAACAGGGGAGTAAGATATCTGGACCAGGAGACTCCAAAGGTTTTAAGTGCACTGTTGCTGATATTACCTCAGAAATGTCTATGGTTGTCTCTATTGATTCTGTTTGAGCTTGCATGAGTGGAGTTACCTTCTCCCCGTAGGTAAGTTGATGGATCTCTGGTTCAGAAGTATTGAGTAGAGTAGAGTGGCACATAGAAATACCTAAATGTCCAAGCTATTGTGTCACCTCTGGTGATTTCAAAGCCATCGTGCTCTAATATGCAACAGATTCTAGCTGCTTGTATTTTAGACCGTAAGGAGAGTGCAAGTATTTTCCTGACTCTGTTACCACAAGGTAGAATTTGTAGTTCAAGCACAGTTCTGCAATTTCTGCCCTGTCCAGGTCCAACCACTTGAGCTGTGTCCTAGTCTCGTCCAGGGCCCTCCATGCCCTGGGGGCCCCAGTGTGCTTATGTATAGTTTCCAGTTCCCAGCTTGCTCTCCAATTTTGCACGTGTCTCTGAAAAGTCGATTGTCATTTTCGGAGAATGCAATCAGCTTCCCTCTTATCACCATTTTTAGTTCCTCCCACAAAGTTGCTACCCCAACCTCCCCAGAGTCATTGTTCTGTACATACAGTAGTCCTCCAGGGCTGTGTTAAATGCTTGAATGTGAGCAGGATGTTGGATAATCTTATTGCATAACCTCCATAAGCCAACACCCATCCTCCTACCTGCAATTCTAAGCATCAGGGATATCGGGAAATGATCAGAGCGATGTATTGTATCAATAGGTACACTTTGAACTAGGGACTGTATTCGGGGGATTGCAAAGAAGTAGCTGATACGAGCATAGGTCTTATGTGCCACAGAGTAAAATGTGTAGCACCTCTTTTTGAGGTGAGTGACCCTCCATAAATCCACCAGCCTGCAGTCTCATAACCACAAGTGACCCTACCCAGAAAGTGCCCAGGTGTGGCCATAATGCTGACCTGTGTAATCCATGTTGTTATTCATGGCTAAATTAAATTCACCACCTACCAATACGGCTGTGTCCGGGGCCTGTAGCACCTCCAACACTGGGGACATACATCTTTTCCATAGTAAGGAAGTGATCACCCACTTAAATACATTATGCTAGGAGGCGCCCTCTGCATTCGGCTATCTTGCTAATTACTTCCCCTTTGAGCTTACGGGCAATAAGCATTATCACCTCTTCGTGTTTGGCAGGATCCACTGACCTGTATTGTAGGGGAAGTTTTGGGAGCTCCTTCTGTGCTCATCATTTGACAGAAGATGAGTCTCTTACAATAAAAATATGTCTCCCTCAATTTGCTCAAGAATGACTAGGACTGTCGCCCACTTAGTTGGGTAATTTAGCCTCACAAATCGAGGCTAACTATTTTGATGTCCATAAAGCCAGAACACATGTCGGTAGCATCACCACCCAGAGGGCAAAAGCTTATGTCTAGTGTTGTATTGAATCTTGCAGGCTATAGTTTAAGAGCTCCACACACAGTTGCTGTCTCAGTGTTTAGATAGGCCAAGGAGACAGGTATCCAACAACATTTTCCTCCCATTGAACTCATAATAATCACAACAACAACAAATGATTGGTAACAGGTCTGGTAGTGATAGGCATGAGCTTGCGGAGGCGCATCCAAACTAGGGAGTGTCTATCTCCCACAGAGTGATGTGTTACGCATCTGCCCGCCAGTCTTTCTTGAGCCATGCAGGGGGCCCAGCTGTTGTCCCTGTGGGCACTAGCCCGTCATGGTCAGCATATGAATATCTCTACCAGTGGTCAGTCCCCTCTGCCACTTTATCCAGGGCCTCCCGTTGTTCCTGTGCTATTGTGCCTGGGTCCAAGCATTTTGGAAGCACTTGGCATCTTCTATCACCGGTACTCCCTGCTCGGCAATGCACCCCCACCAGTTCTCCTGACCGAGCAACATGATTCAAGTTCAGCAATTATCAGAATCCATAGCTCCTCCAAGAGTTTCTTAGTCTGGTCTAGGAAGCACTCACATCAGAAGATTAAGGGGATTGGGTGTCATTAACCATAGGAGACGGCTTTGCTCTGGAGAAAACCATTGATGGAACAGAAGTCCCTTAGTTGCTGTAAGGTAACCATGGAGAGGTTCTGGAACAGCCATGGATTAGCCATGGAATTGGAGTGGTCAATTGTCTTGTGCTTTATTCAGGATCTCCTCCTTCATTTTGAAGCTGTGGTGCAAGGCAAATTTCCTGGGATTCTTGTTGTTGCCACCTGTGAGGCCCAGTCTGTGAATTCTATCCACTTTTATGTCCCTTGTAGAGTCCGGTCCTAGAAAATGGTGGAGTAGGACCCCCAAGTTGCCCCTAATATCTAAGTCTTCGGCACCCAGTAGGACTCCATGGATTATGATATTGTTATGGTGGGAGCGATTCTCTAGATCATCGGTATGTGCTTTCACATCCACCTTTTTCTCATATAGGTACAATACCTCTTGCCACAAGGGTTCAAGCTCCTTGCCTCTGCTTGTCTCTGCATCTTCCAGCATGAAGGCTCAGTCCCCCATGGGCTCACATCTTGTCTTATCTCCCAAAAGTCTTGTTTCACCAACTCAAGGTCAGTATGCAGAAATTTGAATGGGGACTCCAGTAAAACCCTTGTGATTGGGTCTTGATCTTCGCTGGCATCTCCTTTGCGACTGTGCACCTTTTTTCACTGCATTTGTGGATATTGCCAGCATGTTTAAAAGCATTTTGAACCTTATTTCTCTAGCTGGAAGTCATTGTGCTAGGGGAATTTGTGCCCTGTGTCCTGTACTGCAAGTAGGGGAGTACTTTAAGGTAGGCAGCCGTAGGCCCCAGCTGGTAGCCCAGTGATTGTGAGGAATAATTATCTCAGGTGGTAGAAGCAGGAATATATCCACTTTGGGCACCTATGTGATGGTGTATACCCACACTATGTGGTCCCCCGGAGGTTCTCCTTCTGTGAGGACTGGCGGGTCACCCACCTGGGCACCTTTGGGATCCACCTTCTTCATGCAGGGTATGGGTCATCGGTATGCTACTTGTCAGAGAGAATCGCAGTGGTCTCTAACTGCCCTCTGGAAACAGCCACTTAGGTCAAGCCGAGACCCATGGCACTTGCACACTTCCTCTGTAGTGAGATGATCTGAACATCCATGGGATTGGGAGTCGGGACCCTGTTTTGTTTTCTGGGTTATAACTTCACTCTCTCTGAGCTCCACAGGGATATGAGTCCCATCTGCCAAGTTCTGAATTCCCACCAAAGCCTTCTCTGCTGTTGTACCTGGGCAAATCAGTCACTGGAGGAGGCCACACCCCTCCCCGCCACAGCTCCCTTTCTAGCACTGCTTCTCTCTGCTCCACCCATGCAGGTGCCCCCCTCCCACAGTGAACAGTGACCCACGCTTTGTTATTTGCGGGGCTGCACACAACACTGCATTGATAAACTCAACGGGCCATCAGAGCTGTGCAGCTCCCATTTTGAATGCCATGCAACTGGCTCCTTGTCTCAATGCCCGTGTTGTGTGGCAGGGAATCATAGATATGTCACTAATACCTAACCTCCAATTGCCAGGGGTTGCTGGTGTGTATCAGGCCCACTATCTCCTGTATTGACTGGTAGGTGGGTAGAGGAGTACAACATGGGTCTTGCCCATCCATCATCTTAGCTACACCTCTCAAGAGTTATACTTTGTAGGGGTCATTTTATGGTCATGGAAACATGGCTCAATTCGGTCTCCGTCCCAGTCACAGCAATGTCTATTCTAAATGGCTACAATTTCTAATAGATATTGTTAGAAATTGGGTTTTTGATTGGCTAGGGTATGCACCTATGCCAGGCAGAACCCACCCACTCTAGTCAGGGCAAGGGAGATACACATCCAAGATAACCACTGCTCACCCCCTTGGTAGCTTGGCATGAGCAGTCAGGCCTATCCCGGAGGCAATGTGTAAAGCCTTTGCACAACACACACAACACATGTGACACACTATCCCTACCACCAAGGAAACACAACACCAAGTTATATGAAAATATACTGTTATTGTACAAAATGCTATTATTAGACCAAACACAACATATCAGTAATATCCTGCTACCTTATCAGTTGTCAGAATGTTTCATATTAGTTACTCTGCAGAACCAGCAGTAGTCACATATAATACACAGGTTACTTAGTATTCTGCAACATAAGCAGTAGTCAGGAATCACGTTACTACACAAATGCATTTGTCATAGAAATATCATAAATTCCCATATTAGGAACATTATACAACTTTTGGCAAGTCAGGAAAGCATATTAGCATATCATTCCATAAAAGGAACATCAGAACATATATAAAACATCATAAACCAAACAGGTTAGCATAAAAAAATCATAAAGTAAATATTAGGAACATTATAAATCATTTGTCCTTCAAAAGTACCTGCTTGGTGAGATAAAGGCACTCCTAGTGCCACAAGCGACAAAAGAGGGCCCCCAGCGCTCCATGCACTCTCTCGGAGGCCACTTTGATTAATTGGGGGACACGCACCCCCTCCAACTTTATAATGGCCCCTCCTGGGACCTGCGATCTCTGGGGTCCCTCCTGGGCCTCCACTGGCCCTTCCACAAGGGGGGCCCACAACAATGGCCAAAAGCACAATAATGGGCCTGGCGACGCGGGGAGCCTCCGATGAGGCTTCCACCCCGCCCTCCCTTCAAGATACTAGTATAGGGCCCCTTCTTGGGCCCGTGATCACTAGGGGGGCCACAAAGGGAGACTGGCGATACAGAGAGCCTCCGGCGAGGCTTCTGCCCCACCCACGGTCACTGGCAGCACAAGACGGGCTCCGTTGGGGCCGCGGGCAACCTCCGATGAGGCTTCCTTCCCACCGCCAGGCTTCACTCTGCACACTGCGGCCCGCCCGGGCTGCAGCTGGGGACAGGCACCAAAGTAGGTGCCTACTTGTGCCCTGAGGGTGCTCCTCAGAGCGCGCTTAACCCCGGGGGCAAAATAGGAGTGCGCTCGCTCTTTTTCTTCAGAAGATGGTGCCGTGGGGGCACTGAAGACAGCGTGACTCCAGCACGCTTAAAAAAACAAAAGCTGGGTCGCGAAGGTGATATTTTAAATCAGCACAATCGCTTCTCAAAGCGCTGAGGGCAAATTATAGATCCCGGGTCGTGGCAGTCATTTCTTGAGACAACAAGCATTTTCAGGCACTGGGGGGAGAAAATTCCTCAGCCACAGGGACGTGCTTTCAGAGCGCTCCACAGATCAATAGATGAGCACTCCTCCAGGCGCTAGGCTCATGCTGAAGAAGCGCTCCTCATGGGCTTCTGGTTGTTACAGGGGTGAGGGGCCACAGCACCCTGCCCCTGGGGAACAAAGTACTCCTGGAGCACCGGACGGCAGGGCCCAGCAGCAGGCCAGCAGAAGATGAATGCAAGCAAGTGACAGTTCCTTACAGTGACCAAGCTAGTCACAGGTCAGCACAGCAGCAGCAGTCCATGGCTGTTCCTTGTGAGTCCCTCCAGCAGTCTGCATCCAGTACCAGGTAAGTTCCAAGAGTTCCCAAATTGTGGGGAAAATTCCCCTGTACTTATACTCAGCTTTACAGTGTGTCCACAAAGGAGAGGAGAGGAGGTTACAACCACTTACAACTGGTTCTGGGAGTGCCCCCCTTATCCTCTAGCACAGGCTCCAAGCATCAGTTGGGATAAACAACCCTATTGTGTGAGGCCAGGGCACAGCCTTTACAATTGCAGGTTTGCCCCGCCTCTCCCTTCTCTCAGCCCAGGAAGTCTATTCAGCATGCAGATACACCTCTGTGACACCTCCACCCCTATGTAGAGGATGTCTGAAAAGTATGCACAAAGCCCAACTGTCACTCTGCCCAGATGTGGATTGGACTCAAGCTGCAAAACACCAGAGTCATAAGCACAGAGAAATGCTCACTTTCTAGAAGTGGCATTCCTGTAATAGTAATAAAAAAATCCACTTACACCAGTAAGCAGCATTTCTCATCACCATTACAACCATACCAAACATGCCTACGCTACCCCCCATAAACCAGACAATACCCCCTACACATAAGGCAGGGTATTTCTAATGCAATCCTATGAGAAGGCCGCACTCACAGCAGTGAAACACCAAGTTAGGCTGTTTGTCACTACCAGGACAGGCCACACAACCTGGCACATGTCCTGCCTTCTACATACATAGACCCCTGCCCATAGGGCTAGCTAGTGTCTAAGTTAG
This sequence comes from Pleurodeles waltl, assembly GCF_031143425.1. Lineage (NCBI taxonomy): Eukaryota > Metazoa > Chordata > Amphibia > Caudata > Salamandridae > Pleurodeles > Pleurodeles waltl. The sequence continues at coordinate 925,520,831 of NC_090445.1, read as the reverse complement.
GGCTGACTTACATCTAGTAAAAGGGGAGTTCTGGGCCTGGCAAGTAAATTTAGATGCCAGGTCCCTGTGGCAGAAAACTGGGACAGGTTTGAAAGGCTACGTCAGTGGATGGCACAAGCAGCGCTGCAAGTCCACTAGTAGCAATACATTTACAGGCCCTGGGTATAGAGATACTACTGTACAAGGGACTTATTGGTAAATTAAATATGCCAATTAGGTATAAGCCAATCATACCAACTTTAGATGGTAGAGCACCTGCACTTTAGCACTGATCAGCAGTGATAAAGTGCTCAGTGTCCTAGAGCCAACAGAGAGAGGTCAGAAAAAATAGGAGCAAGGAGGCAAAAAGTCGCAAGGGCCAGGTCCAACAGATGTATTTTACATGGAAAATGTGTTGGGGTGCCTTCAGCTACAAAAACATTCAAGGAAATGAGATTTCTCTCAAATGCTGAGTTCTTTGATGCTTAATCTAGCCCTCTTCGGGGTCACACGCTTATATTAACAAGTGTCTAGGAGATATTCAAGGGTCTTATGCCTCACAGTTCTCCTACATTTTACAGCTTAGACATTTCATTGTGTGGGATAAAGATTGCTATCACTGGGATACCACAAATATATTTGAAACATGCTTTAAACAAAACCTGATGTAAATTGTCATTGTTCTACTTATTAGGTGATTCATACCCTGGATCTAATCTTTTTTCTATACAAGAAGGAACTAAAGTAATGGCATGCCATTACCCTGGCCTGATCACTATTGGGTTTTCTTCACTCTGCCTCCACGAAATACACCTTCACCTAATACACTCACTTTCTGTCTCTTGTCTAGGCATGATCTAATATTTAATTTAATGTTCTGCTTTCCATGAAGTTTTAAGTAATTTCATATTGGTTTTGAACGCTAAGATATTGCAGCATGCTAAAATACAACAAACAGTAAACTACTTTATTCGTTTCTTCCAAGCCATGAAAGTTACATCAAAAGAAATAAATACTGCACAATACATTAAAAAAAGACAAAAGACTACATGAAATTAAAACAGTTAATTCTATTGACAATAAAACAGGAATTAAAATGTAGTATCTATTAGGGATCTTGAGGACCCTTAAGATTTAGTTTAACACTCCATAAATAACTTCAAGGCTTCCCAGATAAGGTAGATTAGTCAGTGCATGTTCATCCAATCTGCTCTCTAATGCTTGTATAACTGGTCAAAAACCTCCCTTCGCTGTGTGCAATCAAGAGTGCAAAATAAAATAAAGTGCTGTATGCATTGCTGTGCCAAACCGTCACAGGGACAGAGAGGAAGTGATGAGAACTAAGGGCCAGATGTAGGAAGCCTTTTGCGCCTCGCAAATGGTGAAAAACGCAGCTTGCGAGGCGCAAAAGGCCTTACGTGATGCAGAGTCACATTTTGCGAGTCGGTACCGACTCGCAAAATGTGATTTCGACTCGTAAATAGGAAGGGGTGTTCCCTTCCTATTTGCGACCACATCGCGATGTTGAGTTGCTTTGTGACCGCGAAAGCGGTCGCAAACCAACTCGCAGTTACCATCCACTTGAAGTGGATGGTAACTCATTCGCAAAAGGGAAGGGGTCCCCATGGGACCCCTTCCCCTTTGTGAATGCCACAAAAAAGTATTTTTCAGAGCAGGCAGTGGACCAAACTAAATGGTTTCGGTATTTTTTCTTTTGCAGCTCTTTTTCCTTTAAGGAAAACGGGCTGCAAAAAGAAAAAAAAAACTACTTTATTTAAAAGCAGTCACAGACATGGTGATCTGCTGTCTCCAGCAGGCCACCATCCCTGTGAGTGCCTAGACTCGCTATGAGGTCGCAAACTGCGACCCACCTCATAAATATTCATGAGGTGGGTCTTTGCGACCCCATAGCGAGTCACAGAAGGTGTCTGAGACACCTTTCTGCATCTCGGATTGCGAGCTGCAATTTGCAAATCGCTATGACTCGCAAATTGCAAGTCGCAATTTCTTACTTACCTACATCTGGCCCTAGGTGCCTTGTGCTAGAAAAGTTGCAGGAAAGTGTATATTTTGAAGGCGAAATCTGGCAGCAAAAAATGTTGTCTTTCACTTAAAATACCTGTAGATATAGTGCAGGCTGTGCAAGAAATGGTTGATTAAAAACTTCCAAATCAGTAAGTTTATTGGCGCTGCGGGTCCGTTTAGTAAAATTGTAAAAAAAGATCTTTAATTCCAGCCGGTGAAAACTTCGGTGAGGCTTTCTGGGTTATAAAAATATTGTGGAAACCCAGTTTAGTAAATCTAAGCTCAATATACTTAAACTACAGTATATCCAGAGAGTTTTCCAGAGATAGACAGTTAGTCAAACTGTTTTACAGAAGTGGGCTTCAGGATTATTGTAAATTTTGAGCCTCAGTAAAAGAGGCAGTCTTTCAAGTAACCCAGCTTTCTCAGCAGTCTGAAGAGAGGTGTTGTTGGCATAACCCAAAATGCCAGCGCAAGAGTAAGCAATCAATAAGCAGTTACTTTAAAAACAGCTAATATTTATTTCTTTGGGTTGTGCCCCAATCTTTTGTCAAATCTGAAAATAGCATCAAAAGACCTCTGAAACTGCTGAACCCTTATGCTTAGTAAAAACATCCAGTTAAACCCAACATCAACAGGCACTCCTAAGTATGTAAAATGCAGAGTTTTTATGATTTCAGGGTCTCTGAGTAACGATTTATTAGCCTTAACCAGTTTGTGGCCATATATCATTATATAGGATTTTGTATGATTTTTCCTAAACCCCAGATTATCCATGAAACTATTAAAAGCATTGGGTGAAGGATTGATGGCCTTTTGTAGTTTTACCTATTAAAACATAGAGTAATATGGGGAGTAGGCGAGTGCAAATCTTCGGAATATCTTTCCCTCCCCAGCAGGTGCCGGTGTCCGCATGTTCCGTGCTGCAGTGGTGAATATCGCTTTTCAAGCAGTGAGTGGCCCCTCCTCCTGGATGGCAAGGTCATGCAGCAGGATCAGGTCACAAAGAGTGTCTGGTGCCGGTGTCAGTGTGTACCTCTGCAATCAATTATCTTGTTAAAACAAACATTCCTGAATACCAAAAGCTCCTTCTTCTTGGAATTCAGACATCCTCAAACTTTTGAGGAATTATACAAACATTAAGGAATTGAAAAGTTTCAGGCCCACTGCCAAATGGTATAGTATGTAGAGTATACTTTGAGCTATAATAAGCAGAAATGTGCTATTAAGCTTTCTCAGAAGAGTTTCATATTGAGAACGCTCTTAGCAATCAGGTTTCTATTTGCTCTCTAATTTTGAATCATAAGAGTGTTTTGATAATTTACCTTATTTTTATGAGAAAAAAAAAGGAAATAAGAGCATGTTTCTAATCTAACCTAACCTCGCCGAATATGTCAAAAATAACAAGGAGGAAAATACTGTGAAAGAAAGTTTTTATGGAAGAGCAAAGTTTTACCATGCACTTTACTAATACATAAGTAAAAGTCTTAGATCTCCTTCACGCAGCTGGAACAACATGGTTTTAACTAAATTAATCATTAGTACAACATCCTTATTCAACATGATACTACAGAATGAAATTGGGAATGTCAATTGTTCAGTTGGTTTATTTGTAATTTATAGTTCCTATGGTTTGCAAATAGACTGTGGTTCAACCTATACTCAAGAAACATTCAACAGACTACTCAATTGTAGCACCTAATCAACCAATTTTGCTGTTACTTCTTCAGTCAAATATTTGGTCAGTGCCATTAATTTAGAACTAGCCAGTTATTGAGACCAATAATGTACTAGGCTTGGATCAAGCTGCCTTCAGACTGCATTGTCTGATACTATAACTGCACTCACATACTGCTCTCAATAACCTTTGGATGACTTTGGATTGAGACAGATTGTATTGATGCCACCATCAACACTTTCCCCAGTCTCGTGCTTCTACATCGATTAGCTGAACTTGAGTTGGGGATACCTTGGAATAGGTTTCTTTGTAGTAGAAGCCCTTGATCAAGCGGTTCATCTCCATCCTTTTCAATGTTGATTTCAAGCAATAAAATGTGGGATACCGCAGTGCTCATCAAGCCAAACACTTTTGACCTTTCATGTTCTGCCTTTATCCACACATTCACTCTCAAATTATTGTTTTATGCAGACGGCACAGTTAATCTTCATCATAGAATTCGATACACTTAGTAAAGATCCAAAAAGTATTTTTGGTTTTTACCAATATTTATGGTGTTCACATATATGTCCCAGTCATTAGTGGCTGGTGACACTTCAAAGTGGTGGGTTATAATAGTTGTGGAACGATTTTATGTAGCAAGCGAACTGGATTGACATATGGGGTGATTTTGGGTGTTCTCCCTCGAAGAATATTCTGAAAAAAAGGAGGGCAAATAGCGCAGTTTTAAAGCTAGTTTTATTACAAAATTCAGTGGAAAAACAAGGTTTATAAAGACATTATGAATGTACACATGGTGAACTCACATATTTGAAGGTGCTCTCATAATGTAATTGCATTTATATAGATTTTCATGCAAATGTTCACCTTTCTCTGGTATTATTAAATTCCACAACACATTAGCTCTTTCAAATCAACTCAAATTAATGAACTGCTCCACTCTAACAATACATAAGCATAGTACAACGTCTGCGCAACCAGACCACACTAAACTCACCAAAAACAACACACTCATAAAACCAACACGCATGGGAATCATAGACTTGGCACAGTGTCTGCGTCCATCAGCATTAAACAAAAATAGAACATGTCTGCAGTACACATCAGAGACATAAAATGACCCACTGTAAGCATGCCGCTGCAAACTATGCAGCATGCACACGACAGATATACCGCACTCACATGAAAATCAACAGTGCTAAAAGCACAGGACTTGTGCATCATGCAGTACAGCCCCCACACGGGCTACCCCGGTCCTAGTTCAGAGACTCCAAGCCATGACACCGCGCTGAGAGGAGCAAAATATCAAATTACCGCTGTAAAGCACATGTGAGAAGAATCAGAAAGTTCAGAGGGTCGAAAAGGGAGAAATCAAATTCGTTTCGCAATTTACACTGGAGCGGCATATATTTCAGACATGAAGATGTTACAAAAGTATAGATGCTGAAAATTGTCTGAAAATTTAAAAGTTTAGATTGCAAACTTAGCAGTGTTAGAAATGGTCTAGAATAATTAGAAATAAAAAGAGTCTCTCTACTAAAAAGGGAAGGGGCTATCATTTCAGTGCCTTAAAGATGTATTAGCAGACTGGGCAGTGCTATATAGTGAATATGTACACAGATCAGACCCCTTTTGACAGCCTAGTCACCCTTTTGCTGCATTTGGTTTCTGTGTTTCATTTAGTTAATCTGTGCAATGTTTCCTCCATGGTAAAGGCTCACAGAACACTCCCCACAATTATCAATAAATGCTCCTTACCCTGCTTTATTTGTTAAAAAAACACAGCGAGTGGGTTACTGGAGTGCAATCAATCATAATTCAATTAATCATAATTTGTAGAGTGCAACTACTCACGGGGACTTAAGCCAGGTCTCAAGGTCGTTACGGAATTCAGGCAACTATGGTGACTGCCTGAGGTGAAGAGGCAAGGTGTTCCAGCTCTTTTCAGAGAGGTAGGAGAAGGAGCAATGGGCTCCTCACACCTCTAAGCACCACTGATATTGCACCTTCTGCCCTCTTGATAGCTAACTTCTTGTGTCATTCACCTACAAGGGTAGGTTGGGGTTAGTGATGACGTCGGACCCCACCTCATCCTATGATAACTTGGGAATCGGTGTGGGAGCAAATTTCACAATTGCTTGCAGCCAGCAAAAAATGACATGCATCCCTGAGAATTACAGTGCTGATGCCTCAGATGCCTGGGTCTGCTTTAAAAAGTTGAAACTGCTGTATGTCATTAGTGGGTGGTCTGTTGCGATCCCCAAAAATTTCAGGTCAGCCCTTGGCCTACTGAAGTAAAAAAAGAGAGTAAAAATGGGGCACGCTAGCACTTGTGCCTCCGGAAAGGACACTGTGGTGCCCCAGGCTTTTTTAATTAATAAATGTCACGTGGATGGTAATTGCTATTTGCAGTTTCCATCCACATTACCCACAAAATGGGATGGGTGGAGCCCCGCAGCTCCCAGTCTGGAACTGCCTCTGTGTGAGAAACTGGGGCTGATTGCAGAGGCCCCATAACTTTTTGCCCCCATTTTCCACTTTATGCTGGTGTTTTCCTGACTCTGATGGTGCCCTGGGTACTGCTAACCAGTCCCAGGGCCTGTGGTCTGTGTAAAATGGATATGCAAATTAGGCTAATTATAATTGGCTAAGTTAACCTACCTATAAGTCCCTAGTATATGGTAGGGCATGTAGGTTTAGGGACCACAGCATAGGTGGTGCACACCTAGGTGCATTGCTGAGCTGCCCAGTGTCATTTTAAAAGCAAGCCTGCCTTGCTGGCTGCTTTTAAATTAAAGTTATATGCAAATTCGACTTTGGAATTAAAGGTACTTCCAAAGTCTTAAACTACCTTATTTTTACATATAAGTCACCCCTAAGATGTGCCCTATGTGCCCCTAGGGCTGGGTGCCATGTAACTATAAGCAGGGACTTTATAAAAATAGATTTATAAGCCCTGGTGAGGTAAAAACAGCCAAATTTGTTTTTCCCTCATTGAAGTAAATGGCCTTCATAGGATAGAATGGGCAGACTTTATTTTAAATTTTAAAGTCTCCTTAAATGTTACATACCAAGAATTTGGTATCAAATTGATTGTTATAATAAATCCCACAACTTCCAGTTGTTGGATTTAATATAACCAGTTCAGGTAAAAAGTTTAGACTTTACCTAAAAAGTTGCCAATTTCAGCTCTGCATTGTTTTTGCTGCTGTGCTCTGATTGTCCAGCCTGCAGCAGCTTCTGCCAGGCTACTTTAATGAGGTGTGAAGTGGCCTGACTTCACACAAAGGAATGTGCTTGGGGGAGAGAATCTCCCCTCAGCAGATGGTGAGGCAGGAAGGGGGAGGGCTGCCAAACTGGTCTTCAAAGGCAGAGAAGGACATCTGGAGCACCCAGCAACACCCCCACATCCTGCAACCCCAGACAGCTAGGTGCCCCCTTGATTAGATTAGGAGAGGGCAGGAGAGGGGTGTGTTTATGATTTTTAGCCACACCAGTGGGTGGGCTCAGCCAGATCTCTCCTCCAAAAATCAGATTCATCCATTTTGGATTTTTAGAGACTGTTGCCTTCTGGGATGGATTTTTGCCACACTTCCCAGGAAGTGTCATCACAGGGGGACGACCCTGTCCCTGATTGGAGAACCAGGGCCCCCCTGCTTTTCACCCAGGAGCAAGGATAAAACTGGCAGACCAGCACCCACGCCTCAGATCCCCTCCAGAATTCAACAAGAAAGGAACTTAAGGAGAAGAAGGACTGCCCTGCTGGACCCCTGGCCTGCACCTGGACCCTGCACTCAGAAGGACTGCACCAGCTGCACACTTGGGCTTCACCACAAGAAGGACTTTGCCTGGCTTCAACTGGTTCAAGGAGGGACTCCCTGTTTGCTACAGGTGAAAAATTGCTAACCAGAGTCCCCTGCACCAACTGCTGAAGAAAGCGACCAGCTGACCACTGTCCAGTGGCCAAAAAGGAGTTTGCGCCAGGTGCATTCTGGGAGTTGAAGTCCTCACCCCCCAAGGACCATCACAGAACTTCTGGACCCTTGGGGTGAGCTGTGGACCCCAAAAGAACCTTAAAAGAACATCTGGGTGAAGCCCCAGAAGTTTGGAAAAGATTTGAGAATTTTTGGAAAAAAGCTCCAGAGAGGGACCGACCCGCCGCGGAAATTCTAGCCGGCTTGCCTCAACCGCGACCCGGCCTGACTTCGTGGTTCGTCCCGGTAAAGAAAAACATCCAAAAAAAGACTAAGTCCGAACTTAAAAAGTTGACCGGGACCACACAGCCATCGTATCCGAGAAGGGCTCCATGGACGTCGGATCAAGATCCAGGTTTACCCCGGTCGAAGGATTTTCATCTCGAAAAAACGACTAAGTCCGAAGGTAAAAATCACCACCGAGGAAACCGACTTCGCGTATCCGGACAAGGGCTCCAGGAGGTCGGATTCAACTGGCAGGTTCGTCCCGGTGAAGAAAAACTTCAAAATAAAGACTAAGTCAGAAGGTAACTTTTTAACCGAGGCCTCCCGCGACTTGTAGCCGAGCAGGGCTCCATCGCGGTCGGCCTGAAAGTTTGACTTTGCCCCGGTCCTGGTGCAACCAGATGACCCGATTGGCGCTTTTTGTTTCTAAGCGCTAGAAAATAATAATACTTTAAAAATTCATATCTCCGGTTCCCCTGAACCGATTTTAATCGTTTTTGTGTCATTTTAAAGATAAAAATATAAGCTATTATTATAAATTGGTTTTGGATTTTTAAACTGTTTCCTGTGTTTTATTTAATTACTGTTTTGTGATATTTGAATGCTTTACACTTTGTCTCCTAAGTTAAGCCTTGACGCTCGATGCCAAGCTACCAAGGGTAGAGCTGGGATTAATTTACTGAGACCTAACTGTACCTATGTGGAGGTTAGTGGCTTGTTGCTAGGTGTAGGTACCGACCTGCCCTACCAATAACCCATTTTCCAACACTCTGGTATCTGTATTTTTTATGACCTGCAGTTAAGTGATTGACTAAAGAGCATTTGCTGATTGATTTATTGATATACTTTAACTGATCTGGAGTTAGGTGGGTGAGTTCTTATTTTGCAAACATGAGAGGTGTCTACCCAGCCCTATTACCAATTCCACAGTATATAATGAACTTGTAATTAGGCTGACAGGACGTCCGTTACATTTGTGTGGGAGTAACTCATCTGCCAGCTCTAATGCTTAATATCAGACACTCACTAGATGATTACCAGTTCATTGAAATTGAAAAGTGAGAAAATGGAATTGCTAATTTTATATGGATTTCTTTACCCCATCTCAAGCTTGATTGCCCATTGACGTGAGCTCAGCTTACTTCTAACCTCAGCTTGCTTCTAAGTGTAGAAACCTTGGGGTAATTTTTTATTATGAGCTATTTTTTATAACACATGAATTGTACGCTACTTCAACCAGAGATTGAAAAGTATTAAATGCCAATAATGTTGCCTTCTCAGATGTGCCCACCACCTCAGCCTGTCATTTGTGTTTAGAGCTGCTATGGAAAAGGGACAGACTGTGCATTGAGTGGAGTAGATTCCTAGTGCCCTGGACGTGCTATGGCCATTGGATCATGAGTACCAGCCTGCCATCATTAATAGCCCATCTGTTCTCCTGCCGAAAAAAAACCTCTGTGTACTGTTGTCTGCATACTGGAGATGACTTTGACTGTCTAGAGGTTTCACATTTACACTTAGAAATCTTCACCATGACTTTGTCCAACGGCTCCACGACAACAACACTCCCTCCTCAGACATGGCCTGCAGCACTGCCCCTTGACCTTTACCTTCTCAGAAATAGTTTTCCAGAATTTCTTCTAAGTTCAAAAGTAAGCATCAACCTGACCCAATCCACCTCTTGTATGTGACCCATTCTCCATTACGGTTGGCCATATTTTTTTCCTTCAATCCAGACTCACACATTTAGATTTCCACTGTTGGCACTTTGATAATTCAAGCGCTAGGCTTTACTAAATACTTTGAAAGTTCATAAGTCTGTTTCTACTGATTGAAATATTGTTATTTTGGTGTCAAATAATCTATTAAAAAATACTTAATTTTGTAAATTGGTATGGGATTTTTTCTGAGCTGTGTTTTCACTTTATTGCCATTAGTGTGCTACACAAATATTTTACACTGTGCCTCTAACTTAAGCCTGACCTCTATTTGTGCCAAGCTACCCAGGGCTAAGTGCAGGTTAATTTAGTGACACTTGTGGTTCACTCTGACAGTAATTGTGGTTGTTGCTTGAACAAGGGTTCCCCCCTCCAACCAACTCAAATTATCACATATTTTTCAGTGATTTTTCAGGGTTTTTAATCAAACTTACCAAACTTCCCACTGAGCAACTTTTTACCATGTAGGAAGTAAAATGGAGCACTTGGAAGAAGGACAGCCAACAGAATGTACATAGGTGCAGGACCAGTGAGCCAGAAAAAAGATTTTGGCCGGATGCCCCCAGAAGGACTGAGGGATCAGGGGAAACCTACCAAGCCACTTTATATCCCATGTTTTAGTTAAATTCAGGACAGGATGAGTCCCTGTGTCCTGTAAAGGTGGCCCCAACATTTACCTCAATGTTGTGGTCAGCCAATCAGACCCCCTGCAGACAGCCAACACCCTGCTGCTGGCCCAACCCCCCTCATAGCCCAGCATCACCCCATGACACCCACTCCCCCTTTTGTTCACAGCGCTGCAGTGCCACACTGAGTGCTGTTGTGGTACCATAGTACCATAGGCAGCACAAAAAAACCTTTTAAAATCACCCATGAGGGTCACTCTGGCCAGGGGATCAGTGTACACCTAACCTCTCCCCTTTTACCTTTTTTATGCTTTTGACGGCACAGGAATTGAATCCCCAAGTCCAAAAATAGCAGCTGCACCATTCCACTTCATTTTACGACTGGTGAATCAGATTGTGCTCCACATTAGCACTGAAAAGATGTTGAAATGTGAAATAGTTACCATTTGGAACTCTAATGTCTCAAAAGCAACTGAACAGATTTACGACAATTCATAAAAGTGTGCTTTCTGGAATAAGATCTAACTTTATGCCAAGTCTGGTATATTTCTGGTAAGCTGTTTTGACTGTAACTTAAAGTTCCTATCCGATATTGCATGAGGAAAACACATTATGGGACCCCCTTTTTTCTTGCCCCCACTAGCCAGATCACCCTAAAACTTTCCAGGAAAGAGCTGAGGTTGGTGAACTTTTTTGGGGAAAGTTTCATTAAGATTCGGCGAATGGTGGCAAAATTATAAGCAAAAAAAATATTTCACATGTAAACCAGGTTGGAACAATAATTACAAAGTAATTACCACCACTGTCTAATATATATATATATATATATATTTTGCCAGTAGGTAGTTATAGGAACTAGTTTCCATAGGAAAAGCGTTTTTTTACTTGCCTATATCTTTATCACCGTTTGACTAATCTTCACGAAATTTCCCAAAATTGTGTATCAAAGAGCCAAAGAATCTTATTGTGAGTGGGAAGTTTCGGGGTAATCCGTCAAGCAGGAGCCAAGAAAATGGCCCTGCGGAAAAAGCCCTGCAGAAAGGTGGTCATATGTAGGCACCTGGAAGGGTAGGAGTTTTCTTTATTTTCTTTTAGGTAGGGAGCAAGGAACACATCCCCACGGTGTGGCCACACACCGTGATACAAGGACTGGGTCAAGTAGAACTGGAGTGAAGGGTTTAGAAGTAAGTAATCAAAGCATTACAACAGATATATTTGTGCTTAATATTCTCCGGTCTGGATACACGTATGTCAGTGAAAAATGTCTAGTTTTCCATTCAGATGTCTATAAAATTCGATGGCATTTTCAGCGTACGCTATAGCAGGAAAGAAAGAGAGAGACGAAAAAATAAACAGCAAGGGACAGACACAGACAGAGACATGGGGAAAGACAGAGAGAAAGAAAGAGAGATCGATAAACGGGGCCTTGGAAGAAAGAAGGAATCAAACAAAGGAGGACAGGAAAGAGTGTGACAGAAAGAAAAACGCAGGGACATAAGAATGAATAACAGTTGCAAAAACAGGGAGAAAAAACAGCGAGACATAACTGACTGAAAGCAAGAGAATGAGAGGATGAACACATTTTTTGAATGCAGTTACTAATTGAGATGGAGTGCTAGATCGTGTTGTATGACACGGGAAAGTTCTTTATGGACAAACAATCTTTATTAGAGCTTCAGGTGAGACAAGCACTGGAGGAGCCCTGCGGATATGGTTAGAAGTCATGAAGTTGGAGATTATGATAATAAATGTTATGTTCAATGGGGGAAGAAGAGCCTCTGCTTGGAAGAGATTCTCCCTGGAGACGAAAGATAAATGATGATTGCTGTTATATGTATAAAATGTATGCAGAGCTCCCAAGAATAGATTGTAAATGGTATGCTCTGTGATTGATAATATAACAGGCTTTATGATTTTATTGCTGCAATATAGTAATGGTAGACGGCGAGAGACACTATTCTTAAAAGGAAAGCGTGGATATTGTCATTACCTAAATGGTTTGTGGAAAATATTGATGTTCAATCACTTCAGGTAACTGAGGGTTTTGAGGTCCATCGTTACAAATGATAGTTCTGTCACCCTTTTGTTGTAGTTTTCAACAATGTGTATTTTTAGAGAACACAAATAAAACACATGCTAAAGTGTACTGTTTCATAAGTATTTTTCTTTACATCGTAATATCACACGAACTTCGTTCAAACACATTTCCTGTTCCTTTCCATTTGGCTTATCTTGTATTTTCTAGTACAGGATGCAATGCAACTAAAGGGTTATGTTTTATTATGCTATGGTATGGTACGGAGTTCTGTGTCATGTTATGCTATTTCGTGTTACACTTTTGGGGGATTCTTCCAAATCTTGTACCTTGTGGTGAAGTGATGTTTGCATTTTGGGATAAATTAATGTGGTCAAATCATAAGCTGTTTATTTTCCAATGAATGCGGAATCAATGGTCATGAATATGTGTGTTTTGTCTTTGCTTTTGGCATTTCTTGTGCTGTGGATGAGATTCCACATTGCTCAGAAGAATGAGTCTTTCTCTGAAAGTCTCCAACCATTTTTTCTTCAAAGTTCAAGGCACACTTAGTTAAAACAATTCAGATGAGGGGAAAGCAAGGAATACATTTCTCTTAAGTATGACAGTAGCATAATTGGTGCTGAACTGAATCAGATGCTGCTCATGATGATGAAACTAATAAACTCTAAATAATTAGAAAGAATGATAATAGAACCAAAGTCGCAAATTTCGGCCCACTCTTTTCATACCATATCTGTGTTGTATACCCTCCTTTCTTCTCGGTATCTAACTTCACAGACAATGCATCTTCCACCTCTTTTTATCCACAAATGTCCTATTATGGGAAAAATGATTAGGACGATGAGGCTATAGTTTATTCAGTGTATATCATTAACTATGCTTGTGTGTGTGCTTGTGTAATGCTTTTTTATCTAGTCCTTCGTGGACATCTTTTCTTCATCATTATCTGTAAATCACTGCTCCTTCAGCTGCTGTCTTCAACCTTTTTATTAAATGCATTCACTTGATTGTGAGTTGTCCCCACAGTATCAATTGGCAATAGTAGTGTAAATTGCACGTGCAGCACATACATCATTAACATTACACATGTTCATATTAGTACCATGAACCAGTTTGATAGGCAGCGTTTTGTGCCTTGAATAATTATCCCAATTTCTGGCCACTGATCCTCACCTCACCGTCCTGTATTGCCCAATGGTCAAAGCTTTTTTGCTTGATTTTTTCATTGATATTCAGTTCTGTCTATATCTCTTGCTATCTGAATCTTCTCAAATGTTGCATTCCCTGTACAGCACACATGCAAGATGGGAAAGGTTTTAGTCTAAGCATAGTATTCTGTACTGGAAGGGTATCCACCCAGTACAAAACCCATGCTAGTCTCTCACAGACACCCTTGCATTATAGTGCTAAGGTGTGTGTGTGGCACACAGCATCACATTTCTAGGCTGGCACTAGGGAGAGGGAAGGTGAGTGCATATTTCTGTAAATATGGTGCTCTCTCCTTCTCATGCAGCACTGCACAGCATTTGTGGCTGTTGCACTGTGCTGCGTGATTTTCTAGTAAATCTAGGGCCTAGATCTTAATTCACAGACTTCCAAGGATATGAGAATCAAGCCAGATTAAAAACTAAAAGCACAACATGGGAATAGGGAGATTTTTTCCTGTTGTCCATTACAGATTCACATATCCAGCTTGTAGGAAAGTCCTCCTTTTTTTGCCTGATCACCCCCACACTTTTTGGATAGGTACTGGTGGTTACTGACTCTTGGCTGTGCCCTGGGTACTGCTTACCAGTCCCAGGGCCAGTGCTCTGTGTAAAATGGATATGCAAATTAGGCTAATTATAATTGGCTAAGTTAACCTACCTATAAGTCCCTAGTATATGGTAGGGCATGTAGGTTAAGGGACCACAGCATAGGTGGTGCACACCTAGGTGCACTGCTGAAGTGCCCAGTGTCATTTTAAAAGCAAGCCTGCCTTGCTGGCTGCTTTTAAATTAAAGTTAAATGCAAATTCGACCTTGGAATTAAAAGTACTTCCAAAGTCTTAAACTACCTTATTTTTACATATAAGTCACCCCTAAGGTGTGCCCTATGTGCCCCTAGGGCTGGGTGCCATGTAACTATAAGCAGGGACTTTATAAAAATAGATTTATAAGCCCTGGTGAGGTAAAAACAGCCAAATTCATTTTTCCCTCATTGAAGTAAATGGCCTTCATAGGCTAGAATGTGGAGACTTTATTTTAATTTTTAAAGTCTCCTTAAATGTTGCATACCAAGAATTTGGTATCAAATTAATTGTTGTAATAAATCCCACAACTTCCAGTTGTTGGATTTAATATAACTTGTTCAGGTAAAAAGTTTAGACTTTACCTAAAAAGTTGCCAATTTCAGCTCTGCATTGTTTTTGCTGCTGTGCTCTGATTGGCCAGCCTGCAGCAGCTTTTGCCAAGCTGCCTTGATGAGGTGTGAAGTGGCCTGGCTTCACACAAAGGAATGTGCTTGGGGGAGAGAATCTCCCCTCAGCAGATGGTGAGGCAGGAAGGGGGAGGGCTGCCAAACTGGTCTTCAAAGGCAGCGAAGGACATCTGGAGCACCCAGCAACACCCCCACATCCTGCAACCCCAGACAACTAGGTGCCCCCTTGATTAGATTAGGAGAGGGCAGGAGAGGGGTGTGTTTATGATTTTTAGCCACACCAGTGGGTGGGCTCAGCCAGATGTAACCTCCAAAAATCAGATTCAGCCATGTTGGATTTTTAGAGACTGTTGCCTTTTGGGATGGATTTTTGCCACTCTTCCCAGGAAGTGGTCATCACAGGGGGACAACCCTGTACCTGATTGGAGGACCAGGACCCCCCTGCTTTTCACCCAGGAGCAAGGATAAAACTGGCAGACCTGCACCCACACCTCAGATCCCCACCAAATTTCAAGAAGAAGGAACTAAAGGAGAAGAAGGACTGACCTGCTGGACCCCTGGCCTGCACCTGGAACCTGCACTCAGAAGGACTGCACCAGCTGCACACTTGGGCTTCACCACAAGAAGGACTTTGCCTGGCTTCAACTGGTTCAAGGAGGGACTCCCTGTTTGCTACAGGTGAAAAATTGCTATCCAAAGTCCCCTGCACCAACTCCTGAAAAAAAGAGACCAGTTGACCACTGCCCAGTGGCCAAAAAGGAGTTTGCGCCAGGTGCATTCTGGGAGTTGAAGTCCGCACCCCCCAAGGACCATCACAGAACTTCTGGACCCTTGGGGTGAGCTGTGGACCCCAAAAGAACCTTAAAAGAACATCTGGGTGAAGCCCCAGAAGTTTGGAAAAGATTTGAACAATTTTGTAAAAAAGCTCCAGAGAGGGACCGACCCGCTGCGGAAATTCTAGCCGGCTTGCCTCAACCGCGACCCGGCCTGACTTGGTGGTTCGTCCCGGTAAAGAAAAACCTCAGAAAAAGAGAATAAGGTGGTCATTCTGACCTCGGCGGTAAAAGGCGCCTACCGCCGGTCAGAAATCCTCCATAATTCCGGCGCGGTCGCGGTAACCCGCCACGGTCATTCTGACCCGCAGCAGCCAAACCTCCGAAAATCCGACAGCCACAACAGACTGCCAGACCAGCGGTCGGCGGAAAAGTGGAGGTGACCAAACCTCCACCGTCACGCCAACAGAAATACGGCCATGCCATTACGACCCACGAATCCACGCGGCGGTCTTTCAAACGCGGTTTTCCATTGGCGGTACACACCGCCGCGGTCAGAATACACACAAACGAACAAAACTCAGCCACATTGGCCGATTTGAATTCCACACACCTGATACACATACACACACCACTCCCACACACACAATACAATATAAAACACACACCCACATCACCCACAAACCCCTACGACAAAAAATTCAGAAAGAAGCACTGAGAGACACATCAGCGATCACAGAATACCATCACACAGAGGCACACTACACCATCACCCACACAATATCCACACACAAAACAACACACACCACCACACTCAACACACTTAACTACACATACTCCACCCCACACATCATACACACCACTCCATGGCACCCCAAAGACACCCCTGCTTCTCAGACGAAGAACTCAGGGTCATGGTGGAGGAAATCGTTCGGGTAGAGCCCCAGCTCTTCCGCACACAGGTCCAATACACCAGCATTGCCCGGAGGACGGAGCTATGGCAGAGGATTGTCGACAGGGTCAACGCTGACAGACAAATCGGGAAGACATCAGGAAGCGATGGAACGACCTACGGGGGAAGGTGCGTTCCATGGTATCCAGGCACAACATCGCCGTGCAGAAGACTGGCGGAGGACCCCCACCTCAACCCCCACAATTTACAACATGGGAGGAGGAAGTCTTGAACATCCTGCATCCTGACGGCCTCGCAGGAGTCGGTGGAGGAATGGACACTGGTAAGTTGAAGCTTCACTACTGCTTCCCCCCCACCTGCATGCCAAATCATACCCCAACCCTCACCCCCATCCTCGAACCCCACCCTCACCCCCACCCCCATCCTCACCCTCACCCTCACCCCCACCACCATCCTCACCCCCACCACCATCCTCACCCCCACCCCCAGCACACCTATTCCCTGCCAATGTCTCACCATCACAACCCACACATCCCAAAACCTAGGCCTGCATGCGTCCACTAAGCATGGACACCCATCACCAAAGCATGCCCAATGCATATACACATCCCCCCCACAAGCCACCCTCACCAAAGCCCCCACACACGAATGCCAGCACTTGGGGACACGGGAACCCACAGATACACCCATATGCCACACATTGAAACTATAACCATACCTCTATACCCCTGCAGGACCCGACCGTCAACACACCGCCACGGAGGGCCCAGAATTCTCCACACCCCCCACCCAAGAGGCCGTCAGCGATGACAGCAGCTCTGAAGACCTGGACACTGATGACCAGCCCGGACCATCGGGGACCTCTGGACAGTCGGTTCCCCTCACACAGGCACAGGCCACTACAGACCCAAACCCCTCTGGGAACACCAGCACAGCTCCCACCCAGCGGGCCCATGCCTCTGTCTCCAGGGCGCGTCAATCTGCGGTGTGTCTACCACTACAGGGCACCCAGGATAACCCACCACCCCAACAACAACAGGGACCTGGGGGCAGTGGTAGTGGGCACACCGGCCAGGGGGCAGAGGCCCAGGGAAACAGGGCAACTCGGAGGGCAGCTGTGCGACAGGGGGGGGACGGGCCCAGGGAACCCACTCTCCACGAGGCCCTCACCACCATCATGGGAGCATACAACCGCTCCCAGGAGACGATGGCGACGGTACTGGCCCGGTTCCAGGAGATCCAGGTACTGCAGGAGGAACACTATCTGGGGTACAGGGAGGACATCAGAGCCCTCACCTCCACCCTGGTTACCATGGTAGGGCTGCTGCAGGACCTCATCAACACCAGGACGGACACTCAACAACAACAAAGGGCCCCTGCCACTAGCCTGGACCAAGAACAGCCAACCACCTCCGCCGGCGCTAGTGGACAGGAGGCCCCCGCACAACAGCAGCCCACCAGACCACCACCTCCTGCAGGAGAAGAACCACCCCGCAAGAGGGCCCTGAGATCTCGCAAGAAGACAGAGTAGGATGTCAAGACCCCCGCCAGCAAAGGATACCACCTGATGTCATCCCACTGTCCCACATTGTCACCCTGTCCATCCTTGAACTGCCCATGCTCCATCTCTCCACAGGCCTCTGGACAATGCACCTGTGTGACTGTTACTCTGGACTCTGAAATGGACATTCCTTCACCATAGCCCCCACCCACTTGAAACCACCCATCCCATTTTGAGCACTGAAATAAACACCTATTTTGCACAAAACTATCTGGAGTCTGGCTGTGATTTCAAAATATTGTAATTGACATGACAGTGCAAATATGTCCTTGTACATAGTGAAGTCAACAAACAGCTGCCACAAAGCTGTAGTCCATGGGGAAACGAAGCACAGGACTCGTAGTGGGGACCCCAGATCTGAAATAGGGAGGGAAAAGCCACAACTCAGTCATCATACACTGGGGCAAATAGACAGGCAGCAGAGATGCAGGAGAGTAGTTCACATTTACTAAATTATGTTTGAATTGTTACCTGTGTCCTATTGGAAGTACTGTTCAATGATTCTGTCCCTGTTGTCTGTTTCAGCCCCGTCGTCTTCCTCCTCGTCACTCTCCACAGGTTCCACAGCTGCCACAACACCACCGTCTCGACCATCCTCCTGCAGGAAAAGCACCTGGCGGTGCAAAGCCAGGTTGTGAAGCATGCAGCAGGCCACGATGATGTGACACACCTTCTTAGGTGAGTACATTAGGGATCCACCTGTCATATGCAGGCACCGAAACCTGGCCTTTAGGAGGCCAAAGGTGCGTTCGATCACCCTCCTAGTACGCCCATGGGCCTCATTGTACCGTTCCTCTGCCCTGGTCCGGGGATTCCTTACTGGGGTCAGTAGCCACGACAGGTTGGGGTACCCAGAGTCCCCCAATAGCCATACACGGTGTCTCTCTAGCTGTTCCATCACGTAAGGGATGCTGCTATTCCTCAGGATGTAGGCGTCATGCACTGACCCTGGGAATTTGGCATTTACATGCGAGATGTACTGGTCAGCCAAACACACCACCTGGATGTTCATGGAATGGTAACTTTTTCTGTTCCTGTACACCTGCTCCCTGTCTCTTGGGGGAACCAAAGCCACATGGGTCCCATCAATGGCACCAATGACGTTGGGAATATGTCCAAGGGCGTAGAAATCACCCTTCACTGTAGCCAATTCGCCCACCTCAGGGAAAATGATGTAGCTCCTCACGTATTTCATCAGGGCAGACAACACTCTGGATAACACCTTCGAAAACATGGGCTGAGACATTCCAGAAGCAATTCCCACTGTTGTCTGAAATGACCCACTTGCCAGGAAATGGAGTACTGACAGGACCTGCACCAGAGGGGGAATCCCTGTGGGTTGGCGGATGGGGGACATCAGGTCGGGCTCCAGCTGGGCACACAGTTCATGTATAGTGGCACGGTCAAGCCGGTAGGTCAGGATAATGTGGCGTTCTTCCATTGTCGACAGGTCCACCAGCGGTCGGTACACGCGAGGATTCATCCGTCTCCTCGCCAAACCCAGCGGACGGTGCCTAGGAACGGACAACATGGAGCACAGAGTCAAGCAACCCACAGGTACGTACTCACAGCTTGCACAGTAAACGATTCTCTATGCAGTGAATGGCGTGTCTGAGTGGCTATGCAAGGCCTAGGCCTGTGTGACGCAGTTGAAATTGAGCCATGTGGGCCCTGGAAATGGCGGCTGCCTGACCTGTGAAGTGTGACAATGGGATGTGAGGTCAATGCGCTGGCGTGGCACACCGCGGCGGTAGGCGGTCGAAGACCGCGGCGCGAAGCCGCATTGGTTAACATTGAAGCCTATGGGTTTCAGGAGCCAATGGCGAAGGGCGCCGGCGGTGGCGGTACGCACCGCCGCGGTACGCACCGCCGCGGATGTGACCGCCATTTCCTATCTACTTATCCACTTGCGACTTGAACTTTCACAGGAGAGGACCTATACTGCAAGTGTTGCTGTGACCTCGGTCTGGAAGGGACAATGGCTGCTGCGACTGGGGAAAGGGCCCCTGCCTTCACTGGAGAGGAGTTGGAGAAACTTGTGGATGGGGTCCTCCCCCAGTACGCGCTACTCTACGGTCCTCCAGACCAACAAGTGAGTTTAATTCAATATGGATTTGGGGCCACTGGCTGGCTTGGGGGCCTGGCGGGGGGCCTGGCGGGGATGGGGGGCATGTTGGGGCTGGCGGGGGGCCTGGCGGGGGGCCTGGCGGGGATGGTGGGCATGTTGGGCCTGGCGGGGGGCCTGGCGGGGATGGGGGGCATGTTGGGCCTGGCGGGGGGCCTGGATGGGATGGGGGGCATGTTGGGCCTGGCGGGGGGCCTGGCGGGGATGGGGGGCATGTTGGGCCTGGCGGGGGGCCTGGCGGGGGGCCTGGCGGGGATGGGGTCATGTTGGGCCTGGCGGGGGCCTGGCGGGGGGCCTGGCGGGGGGCCTGGCGGGGATGGGGGGCATGTTGGGCCTGGCGGGGGGCCTGGCGGGGGGCCTGGCGGGGATGGGGGGCATGTTGGGCCTGGCGGGGGGCCTGGCGGGGGGCCTGGCGGGGATGGGGGGCGTTGGGCCACTGGCAACGAAAATGCAGACAAACTTGAACGTGGTATTTCTCCCTCCCTGTACGTGTCACATAGGTCCACGCCCATGAGAAGATCGGGATTTGGCGTGCCATCGCCAAGGAAGTCCGGACCCTGGGGGTCCACCATCGACGGGGCACCCACTGCCGCAAGAGGTGGGAGGACATCCGCCGCGGGACCAAGAAGACCGCTGAGTCTCTGCTGGGGATGGCCTCCCAACGTCAACTGACCCCCCAGATGTTCCGGATCCTGGCGGTGGCCTACCCTGATTTGGATGGGCGCGTGAGGGCAGCACAGCAGACACAAGGGGGTGAGTACAAGCATTATCTACTCTGTTGTCGCGCAGTGGAGGTGTCTGGGTGGGGGAGGAGGGCTGTGGGTCCCCCTAGGCCAGGGCGATATCTGTAGGCTGGGCACCCCCGTAAGCCCCTGTGTCCCCAGCCACCACCCTCAGTAGTGTGTCAGTACAGCCATCCCTGGGCCGTGTCATCCATGGGTGCAGTTGTCAACTCTAGGCGTGTAGGGCATGTTCCACGGAATGCGTAGCGGACCCCAAGTGCGCAACTTAGTGCAGGGGGCATCTGTGTCTGTCATGTCCGCTAACTGTACTGGTGATCCATGTACTCAAAATCTCTTTATTTCTCTCTCCCCCCCCTTTTTGTTTGTCTTTCTGTGCTTGTGTGCATCAGCATCATCAGGCGGAGGAGAAGTGGCATCGGGGCAGGAGGGAGCTGCATCTCACATGGCCCAGGAGGGCCATGCCACAGAGTCTGACTGGACCAGTGAGACGGAGGGCGAGGGGAGCTCCACAACGGGGACGACTGGACCCTGCAGCGACACGGACACGTCCTCGGAAGGGAGCTCCCTTGCGGGGGTGGCACCATCCGTGCCCCCCGCCATTACAGGTACAGCTGCCACCCAGCGCACCATCTCCGCCCTCCCAGCAGCCCCTCAGCGTTCGCCCCGTGCCCGCTCTGCCAGGAAGCCGGGCATCTCCTTCGCCCCAGGCACCTCAGGCCCTGCCCCTGTTACCCCCGCTGCCCTCAGTGAGGAGGTCATTGACCTCCTCCGAACGCTCATTGTTGGGCAGACTACCCTTTTGAATGCCATCCAAGGGGTGGAGAGGGAGGTTCATCGCAGCAATGCGTACCTGGAGGGCATTCATTCGGGTCAGGCTGCCCATCAGCGATCGTTCCAGGCTCTGGCCTCAGCACTGACGGCAGCCATTGTCCCTGTCTCCTGCCTCCCTCTACTAACTCCCTCCTCCCAGTCTCCTGTTCCTCTGCCTGTCCCACCCACACCATCAGACCAGCCTGCACACACCTCAACACCCAAGAGCAGCTCATCCAAACATAAGCACCACAGATCACGCAGACATTCACACAAGCAACATTCCGATGCAGACATGCCAACAGTCACTACCACCTCTGTGACCCCC
The DNA here is from genome assembly GCF_031143425.1 of Pleurodeles waltl. NCBI lineage: Eukaryota > Metazoa > Chordata > Amphibia > Caudata > Salamandridae > Pleurodeles > Pleurodeles waltl. The sequence continues at coordinate 925,498,897 of NC_090445.1, read as the reverse complement.
ACCTCCTCGTCTCCCTCCTCCCTCCCTGTGACGTCTACACTCACACCTTCATTCACCTCACCATCAGCCAGTGTTTCCATCACCAGCATACCCTCCACTCCAGTCCGCACACGTGCAGTCACCACCCCCACTGCCATTTACACGTCCCCTGTGTCCTCTCCCACTGTGTCTGTCACCCCCTCTTCCACACCACACAAACGCAGCCACCCACCCACCCAACAGCCATCCACCTCACGACAGCCTCCCGCTCCTGCACCTGCACCCAAAGACAGCAAACTTGTCTCGCCTACAACCACATCCTCTCCCTCCACTCCCATACCCACTGTACCTACCACTCTCCATTGTCCCAAGAAAATCTATCTCTCTACTGCTACCTTCTTTCCTGACCCTGAGACCCCCCTCCTTCTCGTCAGGGTAAAAAGAGCACCTCAGCCACCACCAGCCCTGCAGCCCCCTTGACAAGGGTGCAGGGGTATTGGAGCCCACCAGCCCGCAGGTCTGGATCTTCGCCCAGCAGCAAGGGGACAGCCAGCCCACCCCCTGGGAAGAGGAGCAGAAGGCGGAAGGGCCGCCGCCGGAGCCCGGATTCGATATCCCCCCAGGACACTAGCCAGCCACCGTCAACAGCCACAGCTCCAAAGGGAGGAAAGGGCCACAGACTCCCGACTAAGGAGGGCAAGGGCAGCAAGGCGGAGAAGTCAGGCAGCAGGCCTGCTGCCCATGGAGGACCCGTCACAGCTGCCCAGGAGGAGCCCGCAACCCCCATAGCCGCTGCCCCGGGAGGAACCGGCACAGCTGCCCCGGGAGAGCCCACCACCCCCATAGCCGCTGCCCAGGGAGGACCCAGCCCAGCTGGCCAGGAGGGCCCCACCACCCACAGCCCAGGTGGGCATTGAAGGAGCACCATCCCCGCTGCCCAGGAGGGCACCACCAGGCAATGAGCAGTTGGCCATAGAATGGCCGCCGTATCCAGCACTGCTCCGCTGGGGACCGCCGTCTCAAGAACCGCTGAACTGGGCCCTTCAAGGCAAGAACCGCTGAACTGGGCCCCGCCGTCTCCAGCACCGCTCCGCTGGGGACCGCCGTCTCAAGAACCGCTGAACTGGGCCCTTCAAGGCAAGAACCGCTGAACTGGGCCCCGCCGTCTCCAGCACCGCTCCGCTGGGGACCGCCGTCTCAAGAACCGCTGAACTGGGCCCTTCAAGGCAAGAACCGCTGAACTGGGCCCTTCAAGGCAAGAACCGCTGAACTGGGCCCTTCAAGGCAAGAACCGCTGAACTGGGCCCCGCCGTCTCCAGCACCGCTCCGCTGGGGACCGCCGTCTCAAGAATCGCTGAACTGGGCCCTTCAAGGCAAGAACCGCTGAACTGGGCCCCGCCGTCTCCAGCACCGCTCCGCTGGGGACGCCGTCTCAAGAACCGCTGAACTGGGCCCTTCAAGGCAAGAACCGCTGAACTGGGCCCCGCCGTCTCCAGCACCGCTCCGCTGGGGACCGCCGTCTCAAGAACCGCTGAACTGGGCCCTTCAAGGCAAGAACCACTGAACTGGGCCCTTCCAGGCAGGAACCGCTGGCCCTTTGGCAGACGTGGCAGGGCAGGATCTGTCTCGGGCAGGGCTGCAGGATGTCCTCTGGCCAACATGCCTCCTCCAGTGGCAGTGGAGTCTGTTATGGACTGTTTGGACTGTGGCTTTGCTCTCCCCAGGATGGCCCAGTGGGCAGGCCACCCACTGTATGGACTGTTTGGACTGTGGCTTTGCTCTCCCCAGGATGGCCCAGTGGGCAGGCCACCCACTGTATGGACTGTTTGGACTGTGGCTTTGCTCTCCCCAGGATGGCCCAGTGGGCAGGCCACCCACTGTATGAACTGTATGGACTGTGGCTTTGCTCTCCCCAGGATGGCCCAGTGGGCAGGCCACCCACTGTATGGACTGTTTGGACTGTGGCTTTGCTCTCCCCAGGATGGCCCAGTGGGCAGGCCACCCACTGTATGGACTGTATCGACTGTGGCTTTGCTCTCCCCAGGATGGCCCAGTGGGCAGGCCACCCACTGTATGGAATGTTTGGACTGTGGCTTTGCTCTCCCCAGGATGGCCCAGTGGGCAGGCCACCCACTGTATGGACTGTTTTGACTGTGGCTTTGCTCTCCCCAGGATGGCCCAGTGGGCAGGCCACCCACTGTATGGACTGTTTGGACTGTGGCTTTGCTCTCCCCAGGATGGGCCAGTGGTCATGGAGTCCCCTCGTGGATCTGGCGTCGTGTACTCAAGTGGCTGAGGTGCCCCCCCTTCCCTTCCCCCTGAGGTGCCTGTCCTTTTTTCTTTCTGATGCCCCTGCAGTGTTCTCTCCGTGGAGTTCTTGTCGTGGGACTGGGCCTTGCCCCTTTGCTCAGGACCCCTGTGGTCCACGGACAGTGGTTGGACTACATTTAGTAGCTGTATATATTTTGTACATAGTTTATTTATTTATTTGGATTACTGCTGTCCATTTTTCAATATATCTGCCCGTTTGAGATCTCTTCTTTTGGTCTTTGCATTTTTTCGGAAGGGGGGGGTTTGTGGGTTGTGACAGTGATCTGTGGGAATGCATTGATGTGTGTGTTGTAGTGGGTGTGGGTGGGTGGGTGTGTGCCGGTAATCTTTTCCCTCCCCTGTGTCGTAGGTGCAGTACTCACCGATGTCTTCCGCGCCGCCGGGCGTGCTCCTGGTACAGGAGCAGGTATAGGAGTGCGGGGATGACCTGCAACTCGGGTTCCATACTGCTGGAATCTCGCGTGGTGTATGTGGAGGTGAGCGTTTTCCCGTTCGTAGTCTGTTTCCGCCGTGTTTTTATCGCCGGTGCTCCCGCCCCGGAAAGGGTGGCGGATTGGTGGGTCGTGATAGGGTGGGCGGTACATTGTCTGCCGCCTGGCTGTTGGCGGGGACCGCCGCGCTGTTTGTTTGTTCCGCCGTGGCGGGCGGAGTGTTAATGCGGCGGGCTGTGTTGGCGGTTCCCGCCAGGGTCAGAATTGCATATTTGGGACCGCCGGCCTGTTGGCGGGTTGGCCGCCGCTTTATTACCGACCGCCAGGGTCAGAATGAGGGCCTAAGTCCGAAGGTAAAAAGTTGACCGGGACCTCCCAGCCATCGTATCCGAGAAGGGCTCCACGGACGTCGGATCAAGATCCAGGTTTACCCCGGTCGAAGGATTTTCATCTCGAAAAAACGACTAAGTCCGAAGGTAAAAATCTCCACCGAGGAAACCCACATTGCGTATCCGGACAAGGGCTCCAGGAGGTCGGATTCAACTGGCAGGTTCGTCCCGGTGAAGAAAAACTTCAAAATAAAGACTAAGGGGGTCATTCTGACCTCGGCGGTAAAAGGCGCTTACCGCCGGTCAGAAGACCGCCATAACACCGCCGCGGCCGCGGAAAGCCACCACGGTCATTCTGACCCACAACGGCCAAACCTCCAAAAATCCGACCTCCACTGCAGCCCGCCACATCAGCGGGCAGCGATAAACTGGAGATGACCAAACCTCCACCGTCACGGCAACAGAAAAACGCCCATGCCATTACGACCCACGAATCAACGCGGCGGGCCTTCCAACGCGGTATTCCATTGGCGGTACACACCGCCGCGGTCAAAATACACACACAGCACCAAAACACAGGCACATTGGACAATTACAAATACACACACCTGATACACATACACAACCCACTCCCACACAATCAATCAACTATAAAACACACCCCCACATCACCCACAAACCCCTACGACCACAATTACTGAGAGAAGGAGAGAGAGACACAGCAGACAATCCATAGCAATACACACTGAGGCACACTACACCATCACACACACCACATAGTAGCACAAAGCACCACACACCAACATACTCATCATCACATACACCACCCCACACCTCACCCACACCACCCCATGGCACCCCAAAGGCACCCACGCTTTTCGGACCAAGAACTCCTGGTCATGGTGGAGGAAATCCTAAGAGTGGAACCCCAGCTCTTCGGCTCACAGGTGCAGCACACCAGTATAGCTAGGAAGGCGGAGCTATGGCAGCGGATCGTGGACAGGGTCAACGCGGTGGGACAGCATCCCAGGAATAGGGAGGACATCCGCAAACGATGGAACGACCTACGGGGGAAGGTCCGATCGATGGTCTCCAGGGACAACATCGCGGTCCAGAAGACTGGCGGCGGACCCCCACCCACCCCTCCTGAATTTACATCATGGGAGCAAGAGGTCTTCAACATCCTGCATCCTCAGGGCCTCGCAGGAGTAGCCGGAGGAATGGACTCTGGTAAGTCCAATCTCAACTACTAGATCCCCCCCACCCCACCAGCATGCCAACCCACACCCCCACCCTCACCCCCAACCCCCCAGCACACATCCTCCCTGACAATGTCTCACCAGCACAACCCACCCATCCCAACACCAACTCCTGCATGCCAACACAATCCATGGACACCCATCACCCAAGCATGACCACTGCACTTACCCCCCCCACTAACTACCCTCACAACACCTCCCTCAAGGGAATGCCTGCACTGGGGGACGAGGGCACCCATAACACGCACGCTATTGCACACACAGAAACAATAACCAAACTCTCTTACCCCATGCAGGACCCGAACGCCAAAACACCAGCCAGGAGGGTCCAGAAATGTCCATCCCACCCCCGGAACAGGCCCACAGTGAGGACAGCAGCTCTGTCGACACTGAACCTGATGACCAGCCCGGACCATCGGGGACCTCTGGGCAGTCGGTTCCCCTCACCCAGACACAGGCCACACCAAACCCGACCCCCTCTGCCAACACCAGCACAGCTCCCACCCAGCGGGCCCATGCCTCTGTCTCTAGGAGACGTCAATCACCGGTGTGTCTGCCACTACAGGGCACCCAGGCTAACCCAACACCCCAACAACAACAGGGACCTGGGGGCAGTGGGAGCGGGCACACCGTACAGGAGACAGAGGGCGGGGGAAACCGGGCAGCTCAGAGGGCTGCTGTGCGACAGGGGGGGGAGGAGAGGCCCAGGGAACCCACTCTCCAAGAGGCCCTCACCAACATCATGGGGGCCTACCACCACTCCCAAGAGACGATGGCGACGGTACTGGCCAGGTTCACGGAGATCCAGGCACAGCAGGAGGAACGCTACATGGGGTTCAGGGAGGAGCTGAGAATCATCGGGACCGCAATGGGGACCATCGTCCTGGCCCTCAACAGGATAGAAGACGCGTTGCGGGACCATGTGGCACCACACAGGGCCCCTGTCACTATCCCGGACCAGGAACAGCCTACCACCTCCGCCGGCGCTAGTGGACAGGAGGCCCCAACACCACGGCAGGCCACTAGAACCCCACCTCCTGCTGAAGAACAACCACCCCGTAAGAGGAGCCTGAGATCCAAAAAAAAGACAGAGTAGGATGTCAAGACCCCCGCCAGCAGGACATACCCCCTGAACTCTTCCCACTGTCCCACATTGCCACCCTGTCCAACCATGAACTGCCTCTGCTCCATCCTTCCACAGGCAAAAGGACAATGCACCTGTGAGACTGAGAACTGGACTCTGCCATGGACATTACTCCACCCCCACCCATCACCTTTATAATCACATGTACCAATATCTAGCCCTGTAAATAAATCACATATTGCACACAAATCAGTTTGGAGTCATGCTGTATTATTAGCAAATGTATTACATATTACTGTTCAATATCTGTTCTGTCAATTAGTGATGACAACATACCAATGTCAATACGCTGTAGTTCATGGGCAAACCAAGCAGAAGTCAGGCACTGAGTCATACAGCACTGAGAAGGGAAGGGAAAAACAAAAATTACCCAAAAAGATCTGGTGGGAACTACAGAAAGTACAGATGCAGGAGGCTAGAACCAATTGTGAAATGGCGTGGGTGATTCTTACCTGGGTGTTACTGGAAATACTGTTGTATCACTCTGTCCCTATTGTCTGTGTCGTCCTCTGAGTCTTCCTCCTCTTCACTCTCCACAGGCTCCACGGCTTCTACAACACCACCATCTGGACCATCCTCCTGCAGGAAAGGCACCTGGCGTCGCAAAGCCAGGTTGTGAAGCATACAGCACGCCACGATGATATGGCACACCATCTTTGGTGAGTACATTAGGGATCCACCTGTCATATGCAGGCACCTAAACCTGGCCTTCAGGAGGCCAAAGGTTCGCTCAATCACCCTCCTAGTACGCCCATGGGCCTCATTGTACCGTTCCTCTGCCCTTGTCCGGGGATTCCTCACTGGGGTCAGTAGCCACGGCAGGTTGGGGTAACCAGAGTCACCTATTAGCCACACACGTTGTCTCTGTAGCTGCTCCATCACATAGGGGATGCTGCTATTTCGCATCACATACGCGTCATGCACTGACCCTGGGAACTTGGCATTTACATGGGAGATGTACTGGTCAGCCAAACAGACCACCTGGACATTCATCGAATGATAACTTTTTTTGTTTCGGTACACCTGCTCATCGTCTTTTGGGGGTACCAAAGCCACATGGGTCCCATCAATGGCACCAATAATGTTGGGGATATGTCCAAGGGCATAGAAATCACCCTTCACTGTAGGCAAGTCACCCTCCTCTGGGAAAATGATGTAGCTCCGCATGAGTTTCATCAGGGCAGACAACACTCTGCTCAAAATCTTAGAAAACATAGGCTGAGACATTCCAGATGACATGGCCACTGTGGTCTGGAATGACCCACTGGCCAAAAAATGGAGGACTGACAAAACCTGCACCAGAGGGGGAATCCCTGTGGGTTGGCGGATGGGGGACATCAGGGCTGGCTCCAGCTGGGCACACAGTTCATGGATAGTGGCACGGTCAAGTCTGTATCGAAGTAATATATGGCATTCTTCCATTGTCGACAGGTCCACCAGCGGTCGGTACACGCGAGGATTCCTCCTTCTCATCGCAAGTCCCAGCGGACGGTGCCTAGGAAGGACAACATGGAGCACAGAGTCAGCCAAACCACAGGTACGTACAGACAGCTTGCACAGTTAAAGAATGGCAATGGGTTGAAAGGCGTGTATGTGTGGCAATGCAAGGCCTAGGCCTGTGTGTCGCAGTCAAAATTAAGCCATGTGGGCCCTTGAAATGGCGGCTGCCTGACCTGTGAAGTGGGACAATGGGATGTGAGGTCAATGCGCTGGCGGGGCACACCGTGGCGGTAGGCGGTCGAAGACCGCGGCGCAAAGCCGCATTGGTTAACATTGAAGCCTATGGGTTTCAGTAGCCAATGACGAAGTGCGCCGGCAGTACGCACCGCCGCGGTACGCACCGCCGCGGGCGTGACCGCCATTTTCTATCTGCTTAATCACTCGAGACCTGATCATCCACAGGAGAGGACCTATACTGCAAGTGCTGCTGTGACCTCGGTCTGGAAGATACAATGGCTGCTGCGACTGGGGAAAGGGCCCCTGCCTTCACGTCTGAAGAGTTGGAGAAGCTCGTGGATGGGGTCCTCCCCCAGTATGCGCTACTCTACGGTCCTCCAGACCAACAAGTGAGTACACCGGGTGCACATGGAATGGGCTATGCCTGTGTGGATTGGGGTGGATGTAAGTTGGTGGGGTGGGGGGCGAATGAGGAGTGCAACGCCCGACAGATGAGAGCATGTGCCATATGGCAAAGTTGGTGGGGGGGGGCAATCACATCTAACATGCAGGTCATTCATGATTTCCTCCTTTCCACCCTGTACATGTCAAATAGGTCAGCGCCCATCAGAAGATCGAGATTTGGCGTGCCATCGCCAAGGAAGTCCGGAACTTGGGGGTCCACAACAGACGGGGCACCCACTGCCGCAAGAGGTGGGAGGACATCCGCCGCGGAACAAGGAAGACCGCAGAAACACTGCTGGGGATGGCCTCCCAACCTAGGAGGGGTGCCAGTCGCACCATGACCCCCCTGATGTCCCGGATCCTGGCGGTGGCCTACCCTGAATTGGATGGGCGCTTTAAGACATCACAGCAGACACAAGGGGGTGAGTATCAGCACATTCTCCTATCTTTCTGCGCAGTGGAGGTGTCTGGGTGGGGGAGGAGGGCTGTGGGTGACATTAGGCCAGGGCGCTTTCTGTAGTGTAGTCCTCTCCCTTAGGCATGGCCCTGTGCCCCCCGGCCCCCACCTCGGTAGGGTGACAAGTACAGCCATTGAAGGTCCAGCATCTCCCATGTGCGCGTTTGATGTCTCTTGGCCTGTTGTCTTAGTCAGTAGTACTGAGTAGTGTACCCCGAATGCGCGGCTTAGTGCATTAGGCACCTGTGTCTGTCCTCTCCGCCAACGGTGTTGACATTGCATGCACTCAACCTGGTCTTCTTTTTTCTCCCCCCACCCTTTCTCTTCATCTTCTTGTGCATGTGTGCATTAGCATCATCAGGCGGAGGAGATTTGGCATCGGAGCACGAGGGAGCTGCAGGACACAAGGCCCCGGTGGGCCCAGGAACAGACACCGAGGGCACCAGTGATCCGGAGGGCGAGGGGAGCACCACGACGGGGACCGCTGGTGAGAGCAGCGAAAGCGACACGTCCTCGGATGGGAGCTCCCTAGGGGTGGCGGCAACATCCGTGCCCCCCGCCTCTGCAGGTACAGCCGCCACCCAGCGCACCAGCCCCGCCCTCCCAGCAGCCCCTCAGTCTTCGCTCCGTGCCGGTTCGCCCAGGAAGGCGCGCGTCTCCTTCGCCCCAGGCACCTCAGCCCCTGCCCCTGTTGCCCCTGCTGCCCTCAGTGCGGAGCTCATTGACCTGGTAAGGACGCTCATTGTTGGGCAGACGACCCTTTTGAATGCCATCCAGGGTGTGCAAAGGGAGGTGCAACAGAGCAATGCGTACCTGGAGGGCATTCATTCGGGTCAGGCTGCCCATCAACGAGCGTTCACTGCTCTGGCCTCAGCACTGACGGCAGCCATTGTCCCTGTTTCCAGCCTCCCTCTTCTTACTGCCTCCAGCCTTTCTCTGTCTCCTGTTCCTCAGCCTATCCCATCCACACCATCAGACCAGCCAGCACACACCTCAACACCCAAGAGCAGCTCATCCAAACACAAGCACCACAGATCCCACAAACACTCACCCAAGCAACACCCAGATGCAGACATGCCAACAGCCACTGCCACCCCTGTGTCCCCCTCCTCCTCGTCTCCCTCCTCCCTCCCTGTGACGTCTACACTCACACCTGCATGCACCCCAACATCAGCCAGTGCTTCCATCACCACCTCACCCTCCAGTACAGTCCACACTCGTGCAGTCACCACCCCCACTGCCATTTACACGTCCCCTGTGTCCTCTCCCACTGTGTCTGTCACCCCCTCTTCCAAGACACACAAACGCAGGCAGACACCCACCCAACAGCCATCCACCTCACGACAGCCTACAGCACCAGTACCTTCACCCAATGACAGCACACCTGACTCTCCTACAACCACCTCCTCTACCTCCACTTCCATCTCCACTTCTCCTACCCTTTACCTTGGCCCTAAAAAACTTTTCCTGGCTAACCTTAACCTCTTTCCCCCCGATGAGCTCCCCCATCCATCTTCAAAGAGTCCCAAGAGCACCGCAGCCACCACCAGCCCAGCTTCGGGTGTCACTGTTGTGCCTGGGTTCTGGAGCCCACCCTTTGCCAGCAGTGACACATCGATCAGCAGCAAGGACACGTCCAGCCCCCCCCCAGCAAGAGGACCCGCAAAAACAAGGGCCGCCGTGCGAGGACCGACAGGGCTGCCCCCAAGGAGCAATGTGCGGCCACTTCACCACCCACACCATCTAGGGGAGGCAAGGGCCCGAGAGCCCCATCAAAGGAGCGGAAGGGCAGCAGGAGCGCGGAGAAGGTGGACCCCACATGCCACATCCCAGCTGGGAAGGAGGACACTAAGGAGGCCAGGAGTCCGTCCCCGAAGGGTCCAGAAACGTCACGGTCCGAGGGCGACTGAGCAGGGAGTCCAGGCCAGGTCTGGCTCCCTTGACCTGCTGGATGAGCACCGCTGAACAGGGCCCGCGGTGCAGAAGAGCACCGCTGAACAGGGCCCCGCCGTGGAGTAGAGCACCGCTGAACAGGGCCCGCGGTGAAGAAGAGCACCGCTGAACAGGGCCCCGCCGTGGAGATAGGCACCGCTGAACAGGGCCCACGGTGCAGAAGAGCACCGCTGAACAGGGCCCGCCGTGGAGATAGGCACCGCTGAACAGGGCCCGCGGTGCAGAAGAGCACCGCTGAACAGGGCCCGCCGTGGAGTAGAGCACCGCTGAACAGGGCCCGCGGTGAAGAAGAGCACCGCTGAACAGGGCCCCGCCGTGGAGATAGGCACCGCTGAACAGGGCCCGCGGTGCAGAAGAGCACCGCTGAACAGGGCCCGCGGTGCAGAAGAGCACCGCTGAACAGGGCCCCGCCGTGGAGATAGGCACCGCTGAACAGGGCCCGCGGTGCAGAAGAGCACCGCTGAACAGGGCCCCGCCGTGGAGATAGGCACCGCTGAACAGGGCCCGCGGTGAAGAAGAGCACCGCTGAACAGGGCCCGCCGTGGAGATAGGCACCGCTGAACAGGGCCCGCGGTGAAGAAGAGCACCGCTGAACAGGGCCCGCCGTGGAGACGAGCACCGCTGAACAGGGCCCACGGTGCAGAAGAGCACCGCTGAACAGGGCCCCGCCGTGGAGATAGGCACCGCTGAACAGGGCCCGCGGTGCAGAAGAGCACCGCTGAACAGGGCCCGCCGTGGAGATAGGCACCGCTGAACAGGGCCCGCGGTGCAGAAGAGCACCGCTGAACAGGGCCCCGCCGTGGAGATAGGCACCGCTGAACAGGGCCCGCGGTGAAGAAGAGCACCGCTGTACAGGGCCCGCCGTGGAGATAGGCACCGCTGAACAGGGCCCGCGGTGAAGAAGAGCACCGCTGAACAGGGCCCGCCGTGGAGAAGAGCACCGCTGAACAGGGCCCGCGGTGCAGAAGAGCACCGCTGAACAGGGCCCGCCATGGAGAAGAGCACCGCTGAACAGGGCCCCGCCGTGGAGAAGAGCACTGCTGAACAGGGCCCCGCCGTGGAGATAGGCACCGCTGAACAGGGCCCGCGGTGCAGAAGAGCACCGCTGAACAGGGCCCGCCGTGGAGAAGAGCACCGCTGAACAGGGCCCGCCATGGAGAAGAGCACCGCTGAACAGGGCCCGCCGTGGAGAAGAGCACCGCTGAACAGGGCCCCGCCGTGGAGATAGGCACCGCTGAACAGGGCCCTTGGTGAAGAAGAGCACCGCTGAACAGGGCCCGCCGTGGAGAAGAGCACCGCTGAACAGGGCCCGCGGTGCAGAAGAGCACCGCTGAACAGGGCCCGCCGTGGAGAAGAGCACCGCTGAACAGGGCCCCGCCGTGGAGAAGAGCACCGCTGAACAGGGCCCCGCCATCTCAAGCACCGCTCCGCTGGGCCCTTCCTCTCAAGCACCGCTCCGCTGGGCCCTTCATCTCAAGCACCGCTCCGCTGGGCCCTTCCTCTCAAGCACCGCTCCGCTGGGCACCGCCGTCTCAAGCACCGCTCCGCTGGGCCCTTCATCTCAAGCACCGCTCCGCTGGGCACCGCCATCTCAAGCACCGCTCCGCTGGGCCCTTCATCTCAAGCACCGCTCCGCTGGGCCCTTCCTCTCAAGCACCGCTACGCTGGGCACCGCCGTCTCAAGCACCGCTCCGCTGGGCCCTTCATCTCAAGCACCACTCCGCTGGGCCCTTCCTCTCAAGCACCGCTCCGCTGGGCCCTTCCTCTCAAGCACCGCTCCGCTGGGCCCTTCATCTCAAGCACCGCTCCGCTGGGCCCTTCCTCTCAAGCACCGCTACGCTGGGCACCGCCGTCTCAAGCACCGCTACGCTGGGCCCTTCATCTCAAGCACCGCTCCGCTGGGCACCGCCATCTCAAGCACCGCTCCGCTGGGCCCTTCATCTCAAGCACCGCTCCGCTGGGCACCGCCGTCTCAAGCACCGCTCCGCTGGGCCCTTCATCTCAAGCACCGCTCCGCTGGGCCCTTCCTCTCAAGCACCGCTACGCTGGGCCCTTCCTCTCAAGCACCGCTCCGCTGGGCACCGCCATCTCAAGCACCGCTCCGCTGGGCACCGCCGTCTCAAGCACCGTTTATGGTTCACTGTGCCCACCATGCCTCCTCCTTGACCAGTGGAGACTGTCATCCACCTGATGGACTGTGGCTTTGCACTCCCCAGGATGGTCCAGTGGGCAGCCCACCCACTGTAGAGACATTGAGAGACTGTGGCTTTGCACTCCCCAGGATGGTCCAGTGGGCAGCCCACCCACTGTAGAGAAATTGAGAGACTGTGGCTTTGCACTCCCCAGGATGGTCCAGTGGGCATGGTGGCTCCTCGTGGATCTGGCGTCGTGGACTCATGTGGCTGTGGTGCCCCCCCCTTCCCTTCCCCCTGAGGTGCCTGTAGTTTTTACATCTGATGCCCCTGCAATGTTCTCTCCAAAGGACTCAGGTCTCCTGTGTGGGCTTTGCCCTTATTTCTCAAGACTTTGGCCCACGGACATGCTGAATTCGTAGGATGTGCAGGACTTGGTACTTCAGTTATACACTGATGTGTATGTCATTAGTTTTGTTGTGAATATCTTTCATGGTTGTACGATAATTTTCTGGAGCTTTTTGGTACATAAATATTTATTCCAAATTTGATTATGTCCTAGCATTTTTCAGGGGTTTTTGGGTGGTGTCACTGTGACTTGGTGCTCTGCATTGGTGAGTACATAGTTGGGGGGGGGGGTCGCATATGTGTGTTCCCGTAACCTTTCGTCCTCCCCCTCCCGTGTGTCGTAGGTGCAGTACTCACCGTTGTCGTCTGCGCCGGACTTCGTACTCGTGGTAGATGAGAAGGTAGACGAGAGCAGGTAGGATGTTTAATTCGGGTTCCATGCTGTCCTCATTCCTCCTGGAGTGCGTAGTGGTGAGCGTTTTCCCATCCGTAGTCTGTTTCCGCCGTGTTTTTATTGGCGGTGCTCCCGCCCCGGAAAAGGTGGCGTATTGGTGAGTTAGAATAGTGTGGGCGGTACATTGTCTGCCGCCTGTCTGTTGGCGGTGACCGCCGCGCTGTTTGTTTGTACCGCCGTGGCGGTCGGAGTGTTAAGGTGGCTGTCTGTGTTGGCGGTTCCCGCCAGGCTCAGAATCCCATTTTTTTTACCGCCAGCCTGTTGGCGGGTTGGCCGCCGCTTTAACACCGACCGCCAGGGTTAGAATCACCCCCTAAGTCAGAAGGTAACTTTTTAACCGAGGCCTCCCGCGACTTGTAGCCGAGCAGGGCTCCATCGCGGTCGGCCTGAAACTTTGACTTTGCCCCGGTCGAGGTGCAACCAGATGACCCGATTGGCGCTTTTTGTTTCTAAGCGCTAGAAAAATAATAATTCTTTAAAAACTCATATCTCCGGTTCCCCTGAACCAATTTTAATCGTTTTTGTGTCAATTTAAAGATAAAAATATAAACTATTTTTATGAATTGGTTTTGGATTTTTAAACTGTTTCCTGTGTTTTATTTAATTACTGTTTTGTGATATTTGAATGCTTTACACACTGTCTCCTAAGTTAAGCCTTGACGCTCGTTGCCAAGCTACCAAGGGTTGAGCTGGGATTAATTTACTGAGACCTAACTGTACCTAGGTGGAGGTTAGTGGCTTGTTGCTAGGTGTAGGTACCTACCTGCCCTTACCAATAACCCATTTTCCAACATTTTTGGTGGCAGCAGTGGGATCCTGTACTTGTGTTCAGTATCACGTTACAGTTTTAAGTAAAACAAATTAAAAATCCTTTAAATTGTCTTAGTGCAAACATTTCTTTTTTTTTTTTAATTATTTGGATTAATTTCAATTATTGAATTTTTGTAATTTTTCTAAATTCTTGTTTCCAATTTTTGCAAAAAGTTTTTGTTGACACAAAACTAGGGAACCATGGAGCTTGATCTGGCTAGCCTACCCACACTGACAGTAGTCCAGCTTAGGGGGCTGTGTATTGAAAGAGGGTTGCCTGCAACCACTGATCTCAGGAAGCAAATCCTGATTAAATCCCTGACAGCATGGGCTGAGGCCCAAGAGCTAGGCACAGAGGAAGCTCCAGAGGAGGAAGAAAAAGGGGAGGATGCTAACTCTAACCTCTCAGGGGAGGGAAGGCATCTGAGCCCAAGTGAGGATGAGGAAGAACGGTCCTCAGTAGATACAGTCACTAGGGGCAGACCCAAAGCTAGTGGTAGGAAGGGGGTCCTTTCAGGAGGAGAGAACCCATCCATCAGAGAAAGAGAGCTGGAGGCCCAGCTAGCATACATAGCTTTGGAAGCAGATAAGCTGGCCCTAGAAAAGAAAAAGTGGGCAAACAAAGAAAAAAGAGATGGTGGCAGCGATAAAGAAGCTGAGGTGTCCCTGGGTGGGGGTTTTTCCCCCAGATTACCCAAAGGGGTGGTTCCTGCCTATGTAGAGGGGGATGACATAGATAAGTGGCTGGGGGCCTTTGAGAGGGCCCTCCAGATGAGGAGAGTCAACCCTCAGTACTGGGGTTCACTTCTTTGGGAGTTAGTTCCCAACTCTGGGAGGGATAGGCTCCTAACCATGAGTGGGGAAGATGCAGACTCATACCCCAGTATGAAGAGTTGCTTGACTAAAAAGTTTGGTCTGACCCCAGAGCAGTATAGGCTCAAGTTTAGGGACACCCAAAAGACAAGCACCCAGTCCTGGGTGGACTTTGTGGACATTTCAGTAAAGGCACTGGAGGGCTGGATACAGGGCAACAGGGTAAGTACCTTTGAGGGGCTGTACAATTTGATTATGAGGGAGCACCTTCTAACTAATTGTGTCCAAGAGAAGCTCCGCCAGTATCTAGTTGACTCTAGGTTGACCAACCCCAGAGAGCTGGGGGAGGCAGCAGATGACTGGTTAAGAACTAGGGTTAACCAGAAACCCCCAGGGGGTGATCAGAAAAAGGGAGGACATGGTTCTTCTCAGGGGAAGAACCAGGGGAAAGATGATAAAAAACCCAAGGAGTCCTCACAAGAGTCCCCAAAAACTTCTCAGGGAGGGGGAGCCCCAAGCCAATTCACTTTTAAAGGGAAAGGGTATCAGGGAAAGAATTATGATCCTGCTAAAGCAGGAAGGTTTCAGGAGCTTGCTAAGGCCGGCAAGTGTTTTGATTGTCATCAACCTGGACATAAAAGAGGAGATGCTATCTGCTCCAAGAAGCCCCCCACTGGTGGGCAATCCCAGGGGATTGCTAGTGTAGGGTTGGGGGTGGAAGTTGGCCCAGGGGTGGAATCAGGGTACACAGAGGTCACTTAGTATCCGTGGGTGGGGTGGACATTGCAACTATGGCCACCTTACCTCCCATCATGGAGAGGTATAGGCAGAGGCCTAAAGTCAATGGGACTGAAGTGGAAGCTCTGAGAGATACAGGAGCCAGTGTGACAATGGTCACAGAAAAGCTGGTTTCTCCAGAGCAGGTATTACCTGGTGTCTTCCACCAGGTGACTTATGCAGATAGCAGAACCAAACTCCATCCCATGGCTATGGTGAGTCTGGAATGGGGAGGTGTGACTGGCCCTAAAAAGGTAGCTGTAGCTCCTGCCCTCCCAGTAGAGTGTCTGCTGGGAAATGATCTTGAAGCATCTGAATGGTCAGAAGTGGAGAGAAGGGTCCATGCACAGATGCTGGACCTCCCTGAATGGGTGTGTGCTGTGACCAGGTCACAGGCAGCACAACAGGCAAATGCTGGACACTTGGACCCTGGAACAATGGGCCAAGCCTCCAAGAAAAAGAGAAAGGGCACTGGGTCTGGCTTGCCAGCCCCAACAAGTACAGAGGGTCAGGAAGAATCCAACCCTGAGGGGGAGGATCTGAACTCTGAGGGAGGGACACTTTCCCTGCAAACTCTGCCTGATTTGGCAGAACTGCAAGGGGCAGGTGGGCCCACCAGAGAAGATTTGTGCGAGGGACAAAGAGAGTGTCCCACTCTTAAGGGCCTGAGGCAGACTGCTACCAGGCAAGAACAAGGGGATACCAGTGGGACCCACAAGGTTTACTGGGAGGATGGAGTTCTCTACACTGAGGCAAGGGCCCTCAAACCAGGGGCTACTAGGAGAGTAGTGGTCCGCCAAAAGTATAGAGAATTCCTCCTTACCTTAAGCCATGATATCCCCTTAGCTGGACATTTGGGACAGACCAAGACCTGGAACAGGCTGGTCAACCATTTTTATTGGCCCCAAATGTCAGAAAAAGTCAGGGAGTTTTGCAGCTCCTGTGTCACCTGTCAAGCCAGTGGCAAGACAGGAGGCAAACCAAAGGCTCCCCTGATACCACTGCCAGTGGTTGGGACTCCCTTTGAGCGGGTGGGGATTGACATTGTTGGTCCCCTAGACCCACCAACTGCTTCAGGTAACAGGTACATTGTGGTGGTAGTGGACCATGCCACCAGGTACCCTGAGGCAATACCCCTCCGGACAGTCACTGCTCCCACAGTGGCTAGGGCCCTACTTGGTGTGTTCACCAGAGTGGGATTCCCAAAGGAGGTGGTCTCAGATAGGGGCACAAACTTTATGTCAGCCTATCTGAAAGCCATGTGGGATGAGTGTGGTGTTACTTATAAGTTCACCACCCCCTACCATCCACAGACCAATGGTCTGGTGGAAAGATTTAATAAGACCCTGAAGGGCATGATCATGGGTTTGTCTGACAAACTCAGGAGGAGATGGGATGTCCTCCTCCCTTGCCTGCTGTTTGCCTACAGAGAGGTGCCACAGAAGGGGGTTGGATTCAGCCCCTTTGAGTTACTGTTTGGGAACCCTGTAAGAGGCCCATTGTGCTTGGTGAGAGAGTCTTGGGAAAAGCCTCTCAAAGAATCGAAGGAGAATGTGCTAGATTATGTGCTAGGCCTGCGGTCACGCATGGCTGAGTATATGAAGAAGGCAAGCAGAAACCTGGAGGCCAGCCAGGAGCTCATGAAGCTCTGGCATGATCAAAAGGCTACCATGCCTGAGTATCACCCAGGACAGCTGGTGTGGGTTTTGGAGCCCATGACTCCTAGGGCACTTCAGGCCAAATGGACTGGTCCCTATCCAATTCTAGAGAAAAAAGGTGAGGTCACCTACTTGGTGGACCTTGGCACCCCCAGGAATCCTCACAGGATCCTGCATGTAAACAGGATGAAACCCCACCAGGACAGGGCAGACATGACCATGCTGATGGTCACTGATGAAGGGAAGGAGGAGGAGGGTGAACTTCTGCCAGACCTCCTGTCCTCAAAGGCAAAAGATGGGTCAGTGGAGGGAGTGGTACTCTCTCCCAAATTGACAGATCAGCAACAAAAAGACTGTAAGCAAGTTTTGGGACAGTTTGCTAGTCTGTTCTCCCTGACCCCTGGACTCACCAATTGGTGTGTCCATGATGTTGACACTGGTGACAGCTTGCCTGTCAAGAACAAGCTGTACAGGCTGTCTGACCAGGTCAAGGCCAACATCAAAGCTGAAGTGGCTAAGATGTTGGACCTCAAGGTAATTGAGCCCTCTGATAGTCCTTGGTCCAGTCCAGTGGTACTGGTGCCCAAACCTAATCCCCAAGGTGGGAAGAAAGAATTGAGATTCTGTGTGGACTACAGAGGTCTAAACGCAGTCACTAGGACTGATGCTCACCCCATAACTAGAGCTGATGAGCTCATTGACAGGTTGGGGGCTGCCAAATTCCTGAGCACATTTGATCTGACCTCAGGATATTGGCAGATTGCCTTAAGTCCAGGAGCTAAGGAGAGGTCAGCATTTTCCACACCAGAGGGCCACTTTCAGTTCAAGGTGATGCCCTTTGGCATGAAAAATGATTCTGCCACCTTCCAACGGTTGGTGAACATAGTCCTATCTGGGTTGGAATCTTTCAGTGCAGCTTATCTGGATGATATAGCTGTATTTAGTTCCACCTGGAGGGACCACCTGAAGGAAGTGCTTCAGGCCCTGCTTCAAGCAGGCCTGACTATCAAGGCAAGCAAGTGTCAGATAGGGCAAAGCTCTGTTGTGTACCTGGGCCACTTTGTTGGTGGAGGCCATGTACAACCTCTCCAGCCCAAGATCCAGTCTATTCTGGATTGGGAGGCTCCAAAAACCCAGACTCAGGTCAGGGCCTTTCTTGGCCTGACTGGGTACTACAGGAGGTTTGTTCAGAATTTTGGGACCATAGTGGCCCCTCTGACTGAGCTTACCTCCAAGAAACAGCCCAAGAAGGTCATTTGGACCCCAGAGTGTCAAAAAGCTTTTGACACCCTAAAACAGGCTATGTGTTCAGCACCAGTGTTACTGGCCCCTGACTATAGCAAGGAGTTTGTAGTGCAAACAGATGCTTCAGAGGAAGGGATTGGGGCAGTGTTAGCACAAGTTAATGAAGAGGGCCATGATCACCCAGTTGCCTTCATCAGCAGGCGACTACTCCCCAGAGAGAAAAAATGTAGTGCCATTGAGAGGGAGGCCTTTGCTGTGGTCTGGTCCCTGAAGAAGTTGAGGCCTTACTTGTTTGGCACTCACTTCCGTGTACAAACTGACCACAGACCTCTCAGGTGGTTGATGCAGATGAGGGGGGAGAACCCAAAACTGTTAAGGTGGTCCATTTCCCTACAGGGGATGGACTTCACAGTGGAGCACAGACCTGGGACTGCTCATGCCAATGCAGATGGCCTTATCAGGTTTTTCCACTTAGCTGATGAGGACTACCAGGGTGTAGGTTAGTACCCATCACCTTTCATCTGGGGGGGGGCAGTGTAGGAAAGTCCTCCTTTTTTTGCCTGATCACCCCCACACTTTTTGGATAGGTACTGGTGGTTACTGACTCTTGGCTGTGCCCTGGGTACTGCTTACCAGTCCCAGGGCCAGTGCTCTGTGTAAAATGGATATGCAAATTAGGCTAATTATAATTGGCTAAGTTAACCTACCTATAAGTCCCTAGTATATGGTAGGGCATGTAGGTTAAGGGACCACAGCATAGGTGGTGCACACCTAGGTGCACTGCTGAAGTGCCCAGTGCCATTTTAAAAGCAAGCCTGCCTTGCTGGCTGCTTTTAAATTAAAGTTATATGCAAATTCGACTTTGGAATTAAAAGTACTTCCAAAGTCTTAAACTACCTTATTTTTACATATAAGTCACCCCTAAGGTGTGCCCTATGTGCACATAGGGCTGGGTGCCATGTAACTATAAGCAGGGACTTTATAAAAATAGATTTATAAGCCCTGGTGAGGTAAAAACAGCTAAATTCGTTTTTCCCTCATTGAAGTAAATGGCCTTCAAAGGCTAGAATGAGGAGACTTTATTTTAATTTTTAAAGTCTCCTTAAATGTTGCATACCAAGAATTTGGTATCAAATTAATTGTTGTAATAAATCCCACAACTTCCAGTTGTTGGATTTAATATAACTTGTTCAGGTAAAAAGTTTAGACTTTACCTAAAACGTTGCCAATTTCAGCTCTGCATTGTTTTTGCTGCTGTGCTCTGATTGTCCAGCCTGCAGCAGATTTTGCCGAGCTGCCTTGATGAGGTGTGAAGTGGCCTGGCTTCACACAAAGGAATGTGCTTGGGGGAGAGAATCTCCCCTCAGCAGATGGTGAGGCAGGAAGGGGGAGGGCTGCCAAACTGGTCTTCAAAGGCAGAGAAGGACATCTGGAGCACCCAGCAACACCCCCACATCCTGCAACCCCAGACAACTACGTGCCCCCTTGATTAGATTAGGAGAGGGCAGGAGAGGGGTGTGTTTATGATTTGTAGCCACACCAGTGGGTGGGCTCAGCCAGATGTAACCTCCAAAAATCAGATTCAGCCATGTTGGATTTTTAGAGACTGTTGCCTTTTGGGATGGATTTTTGCCACACTTCCCAGGAAGTGGTCATCACAGGGGGACAACCCTGTACCTGATTGGAGGACCAGGACCCCCCTGCTTTTCACCCAGGAGCAAGGATAAAACTGGCAGACCTACACCCACACCTCAGATCCCCACCAAATTTCAAGAAGAAGGAACTAAAGGAGAAGAAGGACTGACCTGCTGGACCCCTGGCCTGCACCTGGAACCTGCACTCAGAAGGACTGCACCAGCTGCACACTTGGGCTTCACCACAAGAAGGACTTTGCCTGGCTTCAACTGGTTCAAGGAGGGACTCCCTGTTTGCTACAGGTGAAAAATTGCTATCCAGAGTCCCCTGCACCAACTCCTGAAAAAAAGAGACCAGTTGACTACTGCCAGTGGCCAAAAAGGAGTTTGCGCCAGGTGCATTCTGGGAGTTGAAGTCCGCACCCCCCAAGGACCATCACAGAACTTCTGGACCCTTGGGGTGAGCTGTGGACCCCAAAAGAACCTTAAAAGAACATCTGGGTGAAGCCCCAGAAGTTTGGAAAAGATTTGAACAATTTTGTAAAAAAGCTCCAGAGAGGGACCGACCCGCCGCGGAAATTCTAGCCGGCTTGCCTCAACCGCGACCCGGCCTGACTTGGTGGTTCGTCCCGGTAAAGAAAAACCTCTGAAAAAGAGACTAAGGGGGTTATTCTAACTTTGGAGGAGTGTTAATCCGTCCCAAAAGTGACGGTAAAGTGACGGATATACCACCAGCCGTATTACGAGTTCCATAGGATATAATGGACTCGTAATACGGCTGGTGGTAAATCCGTCACTTTTCCGTCACTTTTGGGACGGATTAACACCTCCTCCAAAGTTAGAATAACCCCCTAAGTCCGTAGCCGAGCAGGGCTCCATCGCGGTCGGCCTGAAACTTTGACTTTGCCCCGGTCGAGGTGCAACCAGATGACCCGATTGGCGCTTTTTGTTTCTAAGCGCTAGAAAAATAATAATTCTTTAAAAATTCATATCTCCGGTTCCCCTGAACCAATTTTAATCGTTTTTGTGTCAATTTAAAGATAAAAATATAAACTATTTTTATAAATTGGTTTTGGATTTTTAAACTGTTTCCTGTGTTTTATTTAATTACTGTTTTGTGATATTTGAATGCTTTACACACTGTCTCCTAAGTTAAGCCTTGACGCTCGTTGCCAAGCTACCAAGGGTTGAGCTGGGATTAATTTACTGAGACCTAACTGTACCTAGGTGGAGGTTAGTGGCTTGTTGCTAGGTGTAGGTACCTACCTGCCCTTACCAATAACCCATTTTCCAACACAGCTGTGGCTTCACAAATCCAGTACAATAGAATTAGCTGTCCATCACATAAGAATCTCTACAGAACCAAGCACCGCAGTGGGAAAAAGAAAAAGAAAAACGGCATAAGGGGGCACAGTGAACCTACCTTGACCCGAGGCCAATGGGAGCCTATAAAGACATCCCTAAAAGAAACATGAAAAATATAGTTTTATCACAGGTGCAAATGTTATGCTAGATTTGTAAATTTTGGACACTTCCTGTATCTGTGGACTCTGGTGGGACTTGGGATTAGTGCAACAGTCATGCAAACCACAACTTGAACACCAAATGTAATGCTTATGACCTCACAATGTTTAAAACAATAGGGACAAAACCTTAAAGTGAAAAATAATTACACAAGATGTTATAAATGGGGTCTCTTGTTGGCAGTCAGTTTGCACTGTGTCCAAGCAGGGACCCTCACTCTGGTCAGGGAAGGGAGATACACAGCTCAGGCTTGTTTCAGAGGCAATGTGTAAAGTATTTGTACCAACACACACAGTAACACAGTGAAAACACCACAAATGGACTCCACAGCAGTTTAGACAAATAGCCAATATTCATCTGAATCAAACAAGACCAAAACAACAAAAATACAACATACACAAGCAAAGATATACCTTTTTAAAGTAAAAAGAGTCTTATTCCATAGAAGACAATGAATGCGTTGTTTTAGCACAAAGTACCTGGTAAGCCGCACGGGTGAGCGTGCATCAGAAAAGCAAGCAATGCATTGATTCCTTACTCACAAGTGAGGCCGTGCGTTGATTCTTTCTCAGCTGGGCAAACAAATCGTCCATTCTTTTCTCACAGGAAAGGGATGCATCGATTTCCAGTCAAGCAGATGCATTTCCATTCTGTGATGTTGAAAATCCGGCCACAGGGCAGCAATGAATCTGCGCTGAGCTGGCGATGCATCGATTTTACTGGTGATGCAGTGATTTTTCAGCCACAATGCAGGCGCTGAATCAATTTTTCTGCCAATCACACAGTGGTGCATGGATTTTCCCTCGCAGGTTACCAGCTTCCCTTTATAAGGGCCCAGGCACTGAATTTGGCAAAACTTAGCAAGTCAGGACTGTCAGCAAAAGAGCCCAGGCACTGGCAAATGAAGTCTTTGATGTACCTGAGACTTCAGAACAGGGGGCAAGCTCAGTCCAAGCCCTTGGAGAAACTTCGCAAGCAGGATTTCAGAAAGCAAAGTCAAGTTCTTTCCCTCTTAAGGCAGAAACAGCAGCAGCAGGCCAGCACAGCCAAGCAACAGGCAGAGTGGCAGGTCCTCCTCAAGCATCAAGCTCTTCTCCCTGGTAGAGGTTTCTCTTGATCCATAAGTAATCTAAAAATCTGGGGTTTTGGGTCCACTACTTATATTTATCTCTGCGTTTGAAGCAGGCAAACTTCACAAGAAAGACTCTTTTGTTCACAAGATGTAGCCTTGCCCAGGCCTGGTCCCAGACACACTCCAGGGGGTTGGAGCCAGAATTGTGTGAGAACAGGAACAGCCCTCCAGGTGCAAGTGTCCCACTCTAGCCCAGAAGTCTCATCTGGATATGCGGGGCACACCTCAACTCCCTTTGTGTCACTGAATAGAGGGAATTCACAAACAGCCCAACTGTCAGTCTGACCCAGACGTGGACTCCACGGGCAGGCAGAGGCACAGAATGATTTAGCGAGAAAATGCCCACTATCTAAAAGTGGAATTTTTAAACACACAATCTAAAAAACAGCTCTTCCACAAGATGTATTTTTTACTTGTGAGTTCAGAGAGCCCAAACTCCATATCTCAATCTGCTCCCAATGAGAAGCTGCAATTAAAAGACATTTAAAGGCATTCACCATGTTTACCTATGGGAGCGATAGACCTTGCAATTGTGAAAAACAAATTTGGCAGTATTTCACTATTAGTACATGTGAAACACAGCAGTGCATGTCCTACCTTTTAAATACACTGCACCCTGCCCATGGGGCTACCTAGGGGCTACTTTAGGAGTGACTTACATGTAGTAAAAGGGAAGGTTTGGGCCTGGCAAATGGGTACACTTGCCAGGTAGAACTGGCAGTTTAAAACTGCACACACAGACACTGCAGTGGCAGGTCTGACACATGTTTACAGGGCTACTTATGTGGGTGGCATAATTAGTGCTACAGGTAGCATTTGAATTACAGGCCCTGGGCGCACATAGTGCACTTTACTAGGTACTTACCAGTAAATCAAATAAGTCATTCATGGATAAACCAATCACCAATACAAGTTTGACAGAGAGCATGTGCACTTTAGCAGTGGTAAAGGGCCCAGAGTCCTAAAGCCAACAAAAACAGGTCAGACGAAATAGGAGGAAGGAGGCAAAAGGTTTGGGGATGACCCTTCAAAAAGGTCCAGGTCCCACACAACCCACACAACCCTCCACCAGCCAAAACTCAGGGCAGGTGAATCAATTCCTTGATGGGCTTCCCTGCTTGGTGCAATAGAACATGGACCCTGGCCTGCAACAGCAGGGGCACATTCCAGTTCTATTCTTTTCTGAACCCAGTTGGATTCCTTGGTCCATAATATCAGGGCCCACTTAGCTGACCCATGTGGTATCCTTCGCCTCTCCCGTGGACCCCATCGGGGCAGCACTTAACATTACTTTGCTCACAGATGTTTCCCAGTAGGCACCCACAGGGGCCCCTGACAGCTGTCAGTGATGAGAGCCAGGCCTCAGCACTCCCAGGACTCTCTAACATCGGTGGTTTCTCAGAGTGGGGGGGCTTTAGCCCCTGGTGACTGGACCCTTTGTCCACTCCCCATCTTACCAGTTCAGGGGTGGGATACTGAGACTGGTATTCCAGGACATGGTCTGTACCTTGAGACTGGACAGAGGAGAAGGGTAAGTCCTTCCTCCCCATGCCCTCCTCCTCGACGCTCTGTACCTTCCTTTTGGGAGTAGTACCCCAGACATCAAAAGTGTCAGGGAACTGTTGCCATCTCCCCTGCGGTGCAGCGCATAGCCTTAAATGCTATGTGCTCCACCCCTTAAAGGAACAGGAGTGTTCTGGGTCAGCACCTGGAAAAGGTCCGACAGGTACATCTCATTAGATCCATAGAGCAAAAAGCATCCTCAAGTTCATTTTGGATGTGAAGAAAATAGCACTAAATGCAGTGTCACACCTCTTGTGTAATGCAGCGTGATCTCGTATAACTTTGCTGCATTTTCCAGTAATTACACTGCAGCAAATTGTGAGAGTTACACCTACCCTTAACTTTTTCAAAGACCGTCAATGGTATTTGTGATGTAAAATTATATTTTATTATGATACGTCTGAAGCCAACAACACACATACCTTTCTATCTACCATTTTTTTTTCTTTGTTTATCTGGGATTCTGCGGGAGTCCTATGGGAACCCCCGAGGAGGGCATGCTAGCTTCTTTGGGAGTCCTGCAAGACCACGATGACCCATGAAAACTTTTTTTAAATTTTGTGCCCAAGGAGTTGGCGTATCCCTAACCGGCTCCTTATTTTTTCTTCTTAGGTCTTGAGTCCTGTAATGGTCGCCACAACATTATCCTTCATGTTGCCGCTGCCAAACATATCGCTCGGTCCTGTGGATGTCCTGGAGGACCAGCCAATCACAATGCTAGTTTTGAATTTTCTTCCACGGAGATTCCTGTGCAACTCCTGCAGGAGTCTAGCAACAATTGAAATCTATACATTTTGAAACTTGATTTCTCTCAGATTATTGTACATAATCACACCACATCACAAAACAAATGCTTTTCTGGGTAAAAATCTTGATTTCTGCCAAATTTGAGCCTTCTTTCTGTATCATTATCTCATTTTTCCTCTGTAAGATCACAGCCCTATGCCATGCTCTGAGGTGTCCATCTGGAGAACACATTCTTTTGGGAAGTCTGGGGTTTTGGGCATGGGTGCAGTGCACATGGCTTCTTTCAGGGTGTTGAAGTATTTCTGGCATGCCTCTGTCCAGATCAACTGACATGGCTGTTTCTTGGAAGCCAGATCTGTAAAGGGGGCAACATTGGTGCCATAGCCCTTGCTAAATCTCCTGTAGTATCCAGTGAGGTCTAAGAAGGCTCTCACCTCAGTCTGGGCCTTGGGAGGTTTCCAAGTCAGATTGGTGTCAATCTTGGATTGCAAGAGCTGCACTTTCCCAGCCTCTACTTGGTGTCTCACTCAGTCCACAGAACCCTGCCGGCACTTACTGGCCTTTATAGGCAGGTCTGCCCTCTGTAGAACCTGTAGGACTTCCCGCTGTTGGCACAGGTAGTCATCCCAGCTGGACCTGAAGACTGCAATGTCATCGAGATAGGCGGCACTGAAGTTCTCCAGTCCAGTTAGGACCTGGTTTACCAACCTTTGGAAGATGGCTTGGGACTTTTGTTAACCCGAAGGGCATGACCTGGAACTAGTAGTGCCCTTCTGGGATAAAGAATACAGACCTCTCTTTTGTCCCATCGGTCAAGGCAGTCTGCCTGTACCCATACTTTAGGTCAAATGCTCTAAGGAACTTGGCAGCTCCAATCTGATCTATGAGCTCATCAGCTCTGGGGATGGGGTTTCCTGGTGACCACATTGAGCCCTCACTAGTCCAGACAGAACTGAAGGTTAGATGTGACACATGGTGAGACAACCTTTAGGACCAGCACCACTGGACTGGAACAAGGACTCTGAGAGTGTTCATTTAGAATGCTGTAATTCAGATACTCAGCCTAAATTAAACTGTGCTCTCTACCTGGTAGCTTGACACAGAGCAGTCAGGCTTAACTTAAGAAGCAATGTGCAAAGTATTTGTGCAACACTTAATTACCCTAACACAGTGAAAAACACAACAAAAAGACTCAACACCAGGGTAGGAAAAATAGATAATACTTATCTGATTTTAAGAAGACCAAAATGACAACAATCATAAGAAGGCGAAATATGAATTTTTAAAGATTAAATGCAACAACGTTGCTTAGAAGTCTAGAGCGGTATAAAGCTTACTTGAGGTCATGGGGGACCAGTGCAAAATCAAAATTCAGGTCTTCCCGAATGGAGAGGAGGCTGGCAACATAACACATGCAGGGTCCACTGAACTGTACTGTTATTTGCAGCAATGAGTTAATGACGGGAAGATGATGGGTCAATATTTCTGCTACACTCAATTGATGCATCGTTGCCAGGCCCCTAATGAAGTGGATGCACTGCTTCGTTGGTGGGCCATGCTGAGCGTCGTCATCGGCTCCCACAGTGAATGAGTCACTCCCAATGTGTCGTCGATGGGGATGCAATGCTATGATTTTTCTGCCGAGCCCGGGCCGATGTGTCCATTCCCGTACTTGTAGAGGTAATGCGTCATTTCTGTGAGGCGGTGAAGAACCAGAACCTTATGGGCCTGGCGGCGCAGGGTACGCCTAAAATCTCCTTGGATTCACCTGCCTCAACTAACAGAGACACGGGACACTCTGTCAGGCGTAAAAGATCAGATTTTATTAGCTGCAGCTAGTACAGTTGTCCAAGAAGTACACAAGGTATGTTCTCAGGAGACTGCCACTTTACTTTGTGGCGCACAATCTTATATACCGTATAAAAACCATTTATTAACTACATACACTCCCAGAACACATAGAAAGGAGCCAGTAAGAATAATGTAAAGATAGAACAGAGCCAATAGAAATGTCGGAAAACAAGACAGCACCAATAGAAGGAATCGGAAAACAAAGTATCAAGTGACTTAAGGTTGCCTCCCCTCCAGCTGTGTTTGTCACCCCTCCCTTGAACTAATTCATTAACCGATCCACAACGAAGTTGCATGTGGTGTGATAAGTTTGTGTGCGTTTGGAGGACAGTTGTGAAATGAGAGAATACTAGCAAAGGACAGCGAAGGCCAGACGATAAGATAAGATCGGCGGAGAATAGTGTGAGCCTACAGATAGTTGAAACAAGGATTAGAAAACCAGACAGGGATTAGTGTACTCGGTCAGACCTTAATACCAGCCTTGTAAAGATAGAGGCAGAAGGCTGTTTTGAACACCATGTTGCAGAATAAGCAGAAAAGGCAGAATGGACTTCGTTCGCTGTGCTGCCTGAGTGAAGGCAACATAAAATGGCGGCGGGCCACAAAATGGCGGGTCGATACGATCGTATTAAAATTCGAATTTCCTCAGACCCTCCTTTTGCCAGAACTCAGGCAAGATACACAAACTCATGTTAATCTGAGTCGATGTCTATGGCCATGAGGTCATCAAGCTGTTGCTGTACCATCATTTTGATATTCTCTACTCTTTGTGACTTGGGTTTGGGAATACATGCAGTAGCACATAGGTTGCAGATGGCAGGACCGCAGTGCATACAAAGACAACAAGAGAATATAAAAGCTAAAATTACTCCAAAGAATGTCAATACCTTCCAACCCCATTTGGACAGTATTCCCCAAAACCACTCTGAAAAGGACCAATCTCCTTCGTCCTGATGAATCGACTCGGAGATTATGTGTAACTTAGAGATAGCTTGGTATACTGTCGGAGCGTCATTAGGTATGAAAATACAGCAACTTGATCCGATCAATTTGCATACTCCACCACGGTCCGCAAGAACAAAGTCTAAGGCAACACGGTTCTGCAAGGTCATAAGACGATCAGCCTGTAGTTCAGCTGTAATGTTACTTAAAGCTCCTACAGTGATGTCTATGGTGGTTTCTACGACACAAACCAATTGCCTTATATTTCTGCTGTTGGCCATTGGACCCCAGAAGGGAAGAAATCCTTTGAGGAAATCTCCTCCCTCTTGTCCTGCTGTGTCTTTCGAATCCACAATCCCTCTGCCATATCTATTTTTATGATGGTTCGCAGGAGCGGTGTATGTAGGGGGAAGAAGAAAGGCTATATAACAAGTACCAGAGAAATCAGCTGGCAACCATGTATAAGCCCTATCGTGGCAAACGAAGTATGTACCTTGAGATGGTACTAACGGCAGTGAATTCAGGGCTGAATAAACATATGTATGGGAACATAAACTTTCTCTTTGTCCGGTGTTTGGAGTTCTACCATTTATTTGCAGACAGAAATTTCCTTGTTGGGGTATGACCCGTATCGGAGGAGATTTTCCTTGCTCAACCTTATCATTGAGGCTGGAAATGTAATTAGTTATGTTCCAATTGGTATATGCTTTTCTTTCATCTATGGAAGCTTCACTTTTTTCCATGATTTTAGCCATAGCTACCATTCCCTTTATCAATAAACTATGACTGAAATCTGAACCAACACTATGTGAACTGACAGGTTGTTTAATTTTACTTTGATATGCATTATTGAAAATGACAAAATAAGCCCAAGCGGAACCTTCATAGGAGAATGGAAGAACTAAATATGGCATTCCTTTTTCTACCGTATGTGGTATGAGTCCACACACCCAACAGTCAGTTGTATTGATCACTAACTGATGTTGATGTAACAACTGGACGAAGGAATTGTTAAAGTATTCAGTTCTTCTGATGAGTTCATGCTGGGGAAGAGTGTGAAATAGGTGCGGAGAGATAGTAGAAGAAGATGTAGAGGTAGGAGAAGAGACAACTTTTTGCTGCAGAGTAATAATGATCCAGTTTACAGATGCCAAAAGAATACACGACAATATAATGACGCATAGAGCAATACTACAACGACTATATATTTCTTTACAATTATTCTTTACATTTTTACTTTCTCTTTTATCTAATGTAGCCTCCATCTTTCTAAGTGGATGCTCACGGCAATCTTCCTCAATCACTGTAGTCACGATTATCTACCGTCCTATGACACTGTGAGGTCCTGCAGGCCTATTGCCACTTACTCAGGTCGTAACTAAGACTCCTACCGTGACCCTGCAACCGGGATAGAGTACTACATAGGAGAGAAATTTACAAGTTCTTTAGTCTTGGTCTCAAATTATAGCGTTCCTGTCCAGAGGCAGTCTGGTTTTGAAACAATGTTCCTGGATTTGTCGTGTTCAAGCGACGATGCGATGGTATTGCTTCTTGGAGGATGTCGTCGTCCTCTTTCTCAGAAAGTGTTCCAATTAGACGCGCATCACTGAATGGTACAAATTGCGGAACTTTCTCACTTTCAGAGTCACTGATGCCTCTACGGACCCACTGATCGAAAGGCAAGGGCAAAGGCACTTTCTTGCAGTGCACGGCATGCACCCAGTTTTTCTTTCCTTCGACTTTAACTGCTGTTCTTGTGGTCAAAAGAACCAGGCGTGGCTCTCTCCATCTGGGCTCCAAATTTCTCTGTCGTTGGAAATTTTTCGTGCAGACCCAGTCACCTGGTCGGATGGAATGACCTGGGTCTGTGGAAGCCTCTGGTAGAGCACTCTGAACCTGTTGATGAAGAACACACAATTTAGTTGTAAGGTCATGCAAGTAGTCAATCAACATCGGGTATGGCAAGTCTGAGTATTTCTTAGGGCGAGGAACTCCCCATACATTAGCTGGGCGACCAAATATCACTTCGTAAGGGCTAAGCCCCAAACAAGAGTGTACTGCTGTTCTGGTGGACAGAAGAGCCAATGGTAAAGCATCAGGCCAATTAAGTCCTGTGCTAGCTTGCACCTTAGCAATTTTAAGCTTCAAGGTTCCATTGTAGCATTCTACTAAACCAGCCGACTGTGGGTGATTCGCCGCGTGGAACTTCTGTTTTATGCCAAGACCTGCACAAACTTTTTGCATGACTTGACCCACAAATTCGCTCCCATTGTCACTCCAGACAATGCGCGGCAAACCAAACCTAGGGAAGAATTCTTTCAAAAGTATTTTGGCAGTTGATAAAGCAGTATTGTCCTTCAGAGGGTAGGCTTCTACCCATCTAGAAAAAGCACATACTACCACCAGAACATATTTGAGGTTGTTGCATCGTTCCATGTGAATATAATCGATCTGCAACACCTCAAATGGATATGTTGGAGGAGCAAAATGACCTGCTGGAGTTGGGGTTCCCTTTCCCGGATTGTACATCAAGCAAACAATACAATGTTTTACCACATTATTTGCACACTTTGGGATCCCCTCATTTTGCCACACTGGAGCCAGAAGTCTACATATTCCTTTTGCACTTAGGTGAGCTGGACCATGTGCCATAGTAACTACAGGTAGTACATAAGCATCTGGTAACAGCCAACGTTGATGTTCTGATAATTCAACCCAACATCCCATCTCATCTAACATTCCTGTACTTTCCTTCCACTTTCTCAACTCATTCTCCGTAGCCTCTCCTTGAATTGATTTCATACTCTCTACTGTATCTTCACACATTCCCTCTTCTCTTACGCAGTTTGCGGGACCTGCAACATACATTCGACTTGTGTTGTCTCTGGCTGTCTTTTTCGCTACCTCATCTGCAAATGCATTTCCTCGACCAACATCGTCCACAATCTTTTTGTGTGCACTACACTTCACGATCGCTATCTGAGTAGGCATTGTAAGTGACTCAAGAAGTTCAGTCACTAATTGACCATGTTGTATCTTAGTACCATGGGAAGTAAAGAATCCTCTTTCCTTCCATAAACGCCCAAAGTTAAACGCTACACCAAAAGCGTATTGGCTATCAGTGTACACGTTTACTCTTTTTCCTTTGGATAACACACACGCTCTAGTTAAGGCTATCAATTCAGCTGCCTGAGCTGAATTATGTCTAATGCGTGCTGTCTCCACAATCGTATGCAAAGTAGTAATAGCGTAGGCTGAAACTGTATCTCCATTCGGGAGCTTGAAACAAGAACCATCTACCCATAGTGTTCCATCTGGATTCACTAATGGCGTGTCTTTTAGGTCAATTCTACCCTTAGTCTCTTCTTCAGTACGGAGAAAACAATCATGCTGTTCAGAGACATCTCTCTCTTCTGGAAGAGGCAACAAAGTAGCTGGATTCAGGGTATTACATCGTTTGATGTGTATGTGACTAGCCAAAAGCGTCAGCTCATATCCGGACAACCGAGCACTCGTAAGATGCTGCGTTTTTGTCCTATTTAGTAAAGTATCCACTACATGTGGCACCATAACAATGAGAGTATTATCTAGCACTACTCCAGCAGACTGTCGAATAGAAATTGCTGCTGCCGCTGTCGCCTTAAGACAACTAGGCAATGCTTTAGCTACTGGATCTAACGTAGCTGAGAAATATGCGCATGGTCGCTGTTGATCTCCAAAACGCTGCGTTAAGACTGACAATGCACAACCCTCTCTTTCGTGGACATAGAGCGTAAAGGGCTTACTGTAATCAGGAGTACCCAATACAGGAGCAGAACACAAAGCAATACGCAAATCAGTAAAACTCTTCTGACATTCGTCAGTCCACGGAAGAGGCTGAGGCGTATCTTTTAAAGTTAGCGCCAACAGCGGTTTAGCCAATAAAGAGAAACTCGGAATCCACTGTCTACAATAAGAAGTAATGCCCAAAAAAGCACGTACCTCTCTTTGTGTGGATGGCACTGACATTTGTGCAATTGCCTGAATTCGTTCGGGGGTCAATCGTCGTCCCTCCTTTGACAAGAGATGACCCAAATAAGTCACCTCGCGACAGACATATTGTAATTTAGAAGGAGAAACCTTGTGATTTAGATCAAACAAATGACGCAACAGTGCAACGGTCACGTTTTTGCAAATCTCCTCTGAATCAGCGGCAACTAATAAGTCATCCATGTACTGAATGAGAGCGGCACCGGACGGTAAGGAAAAGGCATCAAGATGACATTTTAGAGCTTGACTGTAAATAGAGGGACTTTCACAATAACCTTGAGGTGCGCGTTTAAACCGGAAGCTTCGGCCTCCGAGGGAAAAACCAAAAATATCTCTACTCTCTTCGGCGATGGGAATACTAAAGAAAGCATTCTTTAGATCAATAACTGAAAACCAAGTCGCTGTAGAAGGTATCATCGTCAACAGAGCAGTGATATCTGGGACTACAGGAAACTGCGGTACGACAATCTTGTTTACCTCCCGAAGATCAATTACAAAACGATAAACAGGAGGCTGAGAAGGATCAGTGCGTTTAAGAACCGGAAGAACAGGACTGTTACATGTATTTCCTCTTGTTTCCTCAACCACACCCTTCTGAATCAAATCATGGACAATTTCCAGAAGTGCTTTCTCACCTTCAGTAGAGATTCTGTATTGCGGAATACGTGGCATTTCAGCATTGGGCTTAAGAGTAACAACATAAGGTGGGATCTCAAGACAACCAACGTCATTCGGACCCGTAGCCCAAAGCGTTTCGGGAAGAGAAAGCAATTCAGGTGGGAATTGATCTTTTGATAAGTACATTGGACTAGTCATTTTCTGTCCTAGAGTGAGGTATACACCAGAAGGTGAACAATATATCGTAGCATGCATTCTTTTTAATAGATCTAAACCCAACAGATTTTCACCACAACCATTCGTCAGAAGAAGCGGAGCTTCTAAATCATAAGGGCCTATTGAAACAGGCAAAGGGCAAGAAACTGGATTGCGAACAGGGGCGCCAGAAAATCCTACAGATACATTCGTTAAGCCAGACAAAGGTGCGCCAGGGAGTTTAGAATGAATGATAGAGCTTCTCATGGCACCAGTATCTAAAAGAAATGGCTCTGAAACACCCATTGTAGTGACATTAACATAAGGTCCATTCTGATCCACTGGAATTGACGTAACCCCCTTACTTTGTCCATGGCTGTCCTATTCAAAATGAAGACTTTCATTCCCTCCTTCAATATACTGATCCTCACTGTAATACTGTGTAGACCTAACATTTTGCTGGTCAAAGTAATTTCCGGAATTTGGAGGAACAAAAGAACGCTGCTCTTGGGTTAACACACCTCGACCTCTACCTCTATTTGCTGACTGAAGACCACCACGACCTCGTGAAGCAGATGTTGCTCCATTACGCTGCAACAATGCCGGACAACTGTTCTTAAAATGACCTTCCTCCCTACAATAAGCACATTGATTGGGACCTAGCAAAGGTCTTGGAATGAATGGTTCAGGCTTTTGATACAACCTCTGAAACTGCGGAGGCTGTTGAAACTGAGGCTGAACATAACCAGGAGGATAAGCCTGTTGCAAGAGAACTTTAGTTTTTAATTCTTTCGTCTTTTTCTCTTGTTTTTCCCTTTCTTCTTTGTCTCTATTTTCATAATATTGTGCAGTAGCCAATATCTGGGCGGAAGAAGAAACTGCCCATGAACTCTCGGAGTCTTTTAGCTTGTGTGATAGTTCAGGAAGCAAGTTATATACGAACTTATCCACAAATAATCGCTGTCCCCCTTCTGTAGCCATATCTTGACCACTGTGATCAATGAATGTCTCCTCGAATCAGGTAAAGAAATCGGAAACACTTTCATCTTTCTTTTGTTTACATACTGCTAGCTTATCCCAATTAACTCTCAAAGCAGGCATCATTGTTTTCATTAATGTAATAATCCTACCAGGGAGTTCTGAGATCAAAGCGTCGGGCTTTGCACCACCTACTTGACCTCTATCTGCGGCAATAATAGCGTTCCAATCGCCGCCTAATTCTTGAGCGTGATCCTCTCTACGAATTTTAGCCCATATTGTCTGTGGAACTACATTTCCCATCAACATGTCAATATCTGCTAGATTCATAGTACATGCATCAACTGTTTGCGACAACTCTTTATAGTAACCAGCAGGATTTTTGCGTGGATCTGGGAGTGACTGTTTAAGTGCTAAAACTTCAGACCTTTTCCAGGGGACATGTATCCATATGCGCTGAAAATGCGCAGGAATAGCTGGATTAGCACCTGCTGCTGCAACTTCTTCCTTCCATATTGGAGAAACCTCTCTCATGGGATAGTTTTTCAGTGCTGTCCTAACTGAAGGATCAGAATCAGGAAAAGTCTGTGAGAACAATAGGGATCTGAAAGAAATAAGTGTTCTGACAGCGTTTTCAACCTTAGGACCCACAATAAGTCCTTTGTCAAAGTCAGCCTGAACATCTAACAGATCCTGTGGGACCGAACCCAAATTCATATCCTCCCATTCTTTAGCGAGAGTATCGCACATAACTTTAAAAACATATCTCTGCGTAGGTGCATTCCATTGCAGAAAGGTGGACATAATATCAGACGTACTATATTGGGGACCCTTCTTGATCCATCTACAAGCAAGTGAATCCAATTTTTCTCGCTCTTCGGAGTCTGGGAATTGACTACGAGACTGTCTTCGAGAAAAAGCTGGAGACACGTTTAAAGCTTCAAAGAAAGGTGATAAGAGACCAGAGACAGTATCTGCAAATCGCTTACGCATAGATGGAGAATTTGACATAAGGATAGGGGACAAGGTATTAGGTGAATTAACTAAAGGAGCATTAGGAATTGCCAAAGGAGCAGAAGGCAAAGGAGTTAAAGGCAAAGCTGGCATCGGCAATACTTGAGGAGGCAAATGTGGAAAAGCTGGAGCAGGCGGAAGCACAACTGGCGGCTGAACAGGCTGTAACATCGGGGGTGCATTAGTACCTTGTACATAGGGCGGAGGCAATTTCAATAAGTGGGACATTAAGGAATCTTCCTCAAAATCTTTTCTCTTATCAAGGGAAGAAATAGGCAACGTCGGATAGCATTTATCTATTGCCATTCGATGCTGTCTGTCTGAAATTTCCATTGCATTATCTATTTCATCATTTTTGAATTGCTGAGCAGCCTGTATAATCGTCATTCCCTGTGATTTCCTATCTCGTTTCGCTTGTTTAATTTCTCTCTGTTTGGCTTCCTTACGCCAAAGGCGAAAAGAGTCAAACATTGCCGGCCGGGCTTTTCTTTTAAATAACGTTGCTTCTAAATTATCTAGCACATCAGTTTCGAAACTACCATTTTCTGGCCATTTTAAAACACCATCTTTCTTTGTATATCGGGTCCATGTCTTATTAAAGGCAATAGGACCAACACCATGTTTAGAATAGAGCTCATATGTGGGAGTTCCAACCGAAGGAATCGGACAGGAGTCCTCAAGCTGGGAGTCCCTATTACAACCAAAGCAACAAAGTTTTCCAAACTTAGTCAGACCAGACATCTCACGATTTTTACTGGCTGTTCACAAACATCAAGGGGGTAAAACTTTCAGTTTACACAGCACAAATGCACTTACCCCTCGGCTTTGGCCACTGCAATGGCCAAATCTAAGGACCTAAGGACAAAACAAAGACCAAAATTTGTGGGCGCGACCCACCAAATACTTAACTAAGGATGTCTTCTTACACCAACAGAGGCCCGTCTATCGTCTCGCTTTACCATACATCATCAAAGAAAGGGCCAAGGCAGGGCGGCAGTCAGGGCAGCAGTCGTCAGTAGCCGTCAGGAAGGAGTAACCGCGCTGAAAAAGACCTTCGGACCACTTCGACATACAGGGGTCGCTTGACGTGGCTCGCGATTCCTCCAGAATTTTCTTGCGGGGTTCCTCACGACCTTCAGGCAGAACCGGTACCGCTGAAGCCGCCCCACGTTGGGCGCCAGTTGAAGAACCAGAACCTTATGGGCCTGGCGGCGCAGGGTACGCCTAAAATCTCCTTGGATTCACCTGCCTCAACTAACAGAGACACGGGACACTCTGTCAGGCGTAAAAGATCAGATTTTATTAGCTGCAGCTAGTACAGTTGTCCAAGAAGTACACAAGGTATGTTCTCAGGAGACTGCCACTTTACTTTGTGGCGCACAATCTTATATACCGTATAAAAACCATTTATTAACTACATACACTCCCAGAACACATAGAAAGGAGCCAGTAAGAATAATGTAAAGATAGAACAGAGCCAATAGAAATGTCGGAAAACAAGACAGCACCAATAGAAGGAATCGGAAAACAAAGTATCAAGTGACTTAAGGTTGCCTCCCCTCCAGCTGTGTTTGTCACCCCTCCCTTGAACTAATTCATTAACCGATCCACAACGAAGTTGCATGTGGTGTGATAAGTTTGTGTGCGTTTGGAGGACAGTTGTGAAATGAGAGAATACTAGCAAAGGACAGCGAAGGCCAGACGATAAGATAAGATCGGCGGAGAATAGTGTGAGCCTACAGATAGTTGAAACAAGGATTAGAAAACCAGACAGGGATTAGTGTACTCGGTCAGACCTTAATACCAGCCTTGTAAAGATAGAGGCAGAAGGCTGTTTTGAACACCATGTTGCAGAATAAGCAGAAAAGGCAGAATGGACTTCGTTCGCTGTGCTGCCTGAGTGAAGGCAACATAAAATGGCGGCGGGCCACAAAATGGCGGGTCGATACGATCGTATTAAAAATCGAATTTCCTCAGCGGCATGACATTTTGTTTGCTGTACTCATGGCAATGCATTGCTTTTTAGGATCTTCAGCTACAAACCCCACTTCTGAGGCTCAGGACTGGAGGGGGCACCATAGGCAAGAGTAGGACTCACAGTTGGCAGAGTCCAACAGCACAAGGAAGTTGCAGTCTTTGATGGCTTATGATGTCCGTGAGACTGCCGAAGAGCAGGGGTCAAGGCAGCAAGCCCTGGGAGATGCTGAGTTGCAAGGGTGTAGAGACAAGTCCAGTTCTCCTAACTGCAGGACAGCAGCAGCAGGCAGCAGGCCAACACAGCAGAGCAAGTAGTAAAGTGGCAGTCCCTCCTACAGCAGCAGCAGTAGGCAAATACAATAATGCATATGCAGTCCCTCCTGGCAGCACAGTAGTTCTTCATCCTGGCAGAGTGTCCTTGTTTCCAGTAGAAATCTGATTTTCTGGGGTTGGGGTCCAATACTTATTCCCAAAAAGTCCTTTGATGTGGGGGAGAGTTCAAAGGAGTTCTCTGAAGCACACAAGAGTCCCTTTCATCCCAGCCATGTCTGCCAGGCCATATGTGGAAGACATAGGGGGTCATTCTGACCCTGGCGGCCGGTGACCGCCAGGGTCACCGACCACGGGAGCACCGCCAACAGGCTGGCGGTGCTCCCAAGGGCATTCTGACCGCGGCGGTTCAGCCGCGGTCAGAAAGGGTAAACCGGCGGTCTCCCGCCGGTTTACCGCTGCCCGATTGAATCCTCCATGGCGGCGGAGCGCGCTCCGCCGCCATGGGGATTCAGACACCCCCTACCGCCATCCTGTTCATGGCGGGAAACCCGCCATGAACAGGATGGCGGTAGGGGGTGCCGCGGGGCCCCTGGGGGCCCCACAAAGTATTTCAGTGTCTGCTTTGCAGACACTGAAATACGCGACGGGTGCAACTGCACCCGTCGCACCCCTGCAACTACGCCGGCTCAATTCTGAGCCGGCGTCCACGTTGCAGGGGCATTTCCGCTGGGCCGGCGGGCGCTCTTTTGGAGAGCGCCCGCCGGCCCAGCGGAAATGTTTGAATGGCCGCCGCGGTCTTTTGACCGCGGTGCGGTCATTTGTCGGCGGGACCTTGGCGGACGGCCTCCGCCGTCCGCCAAGGTCTGAATCAGGCCCATAGTCCTTTGTGTGGAGACAGGACACCACCTAATGAAGTGTGTCAATCCCTCTCCTTCCCTCTGCCCAGGAAGACCCATTAGTATGCAGATGAATGCATATGCAACTGAGTATCCTGTGTTTGTGGCTGTCTAGAGGGAATTCACAAAGTGTAGCTGTTATCCAGTCCAACCTAGATGTGTAATCAGGACAGGCTATGGCACAGAATGGTTTAATGTCAGAAAATTACAACTTTCGAAAATTGGCATTTTCTGCCTTACAATTCAGAATCTGACTTCACCATAAGTTGTGATTTTAAATTGTGAATCCAGAGACACCAAAATCCACATTTCTATCTCTTCCCAATTGGAACCTACACTTAAAAGATGTTTTAAGGTAACCCATTGCCATTCTATGAGAGAGATAGCCATTGCAATAGTGAAAAACAAATGTAAAGTTTTTTCACTATGTTGACCTGTTAGACTTAAATGTATATTTTCAAATTTTAAATGCAGTGCACCCAGAATAGGGCCTAACTTATTCATGACTTACATGTAATAAAAAGAAAAGTTTGGGCCTGGCAACTGGGTACACTTCCCAGGTCAAAATGAAAGTTTAAAACTGCAGACACAGGCTTTGCAGCGGCAGGCCTGAGACATGTTTGAATGGCTACTGTAGTGGGTGGCACAATCAGTGCTGCAGGTCCACTAGTGGCATTTAATTTACTGGCCCTTGGCACATATAGTGAACTTTAGTAAAAACTTACAAGAAAATTAAATATGCCAGTTGTCGGGAAGCCAAATGTTACCATGTTTTAGAGGGCAAAGCATCTGTACTTTCGCACTGGTCAGCAGTGGTAAAGTGCACAGATTCCTAAAGGTGAGCAAAACTGAGTCTGAACAGCAGGAGGTCAGAGGGCAAAGAGTTAGGGGAAACCACGCCAAAGATGCAAGGTCCAACACCACCCATTTGACATTTACATACAGTATCATTTTTCTTTTAACAATATTATTTTTAAACTGGGTGGGTTCCTTCCTCCATAATTTGCATTTTTTAAACCTGGATGACAGGAGCCTCGGATATAAAATAACAGGGGTCTCTGGTGCTGAATGACTATGTTTACAATTCATTTAATTGAACTGACATTCCTTCATTTCGTCCCACAATTGATTTGATGATTTGCTGCTGAGACATCTACCTGATGAAAATGCTTGTTTTGTAGTGTTTATCTTTGTCACACCTTTTTCCAAATACCCTTTCTCAGCCATTTATCAAACCCTTAACTCTCTTCCCTCAGACTGTGTAATATATTTGAGGTGTGACTTATGAATTGACACCATAAATGGATCACACACATGGTGGTGCTGGTGATGTGAAAGTGACACCAACTCACTGTGGGATCTTCTTTTACTCGAGCAATAGTACATGACAACCCCACTTACCCAGTCATGCAAAAAAAGGTATACATATAATATAACATAATTTGTCAACATCATCATTTAGGCCCTGTTTAATGTGCTGCTTAAACATGTAAACTTCTCCCGTCCCGAGTTCACTTCTCCTGAATCAAGACTTCCATAAGTTTTGTTTTAATTGTTTAGAAGAATTAATTAAATACCAGCTCTTCATTGCTCAAATGTTACTATTGCTAGATTTTGTAATATCAGGTCTTTTTTTGTCATGGTGTTCGTCTGGTCTCAGTCTCTGAGAAGTTAAGATATAATTAAACAACTAACTCAGTGTTTTCTTTCAAACTAGTTGCCTGTACTGAATAATCCATCTGCATAATCCTTCTGCTAGACCTCGCTTGTGATGTCTTCCCTGTTACTGTGCTAGCCTGCTACTACTACTACCACCACCATTATCAAAGCACCTGGTAAAACACTGCAATAAGGTTTAGGAAGATTTAGAGATAGCAGCCATCACTTCTTCAATTCAGATAAGAGAACTAAGAAGTGAAGTTACCTGGTTTAGCTAGTAGCTTCTACTGAAGATTAAGATGTTTTTATGTATATTGTATTAAATTGACAAAGGCATCCCCCCAGTGGCCAATAAAGTTATAGAGGGTAGCAGGACAAGGGCACATCTAACTAGTATGCACTTTTATAAATGGCTGGATGCTGCAAAAGTGGCAAAAGTTAACATCCTCAAGTAATAAGACAGACCTAGATTGTGCTGTGTTGTTCCCACTCTGGTAGCGGGGTATTGTTTGGGTATAATTAAGTTAAGTAACCTACCAAATAGTTATAAGACAAGAGAATTCAGAATCAGCAAGGGAAAGTGTAGGGAGAAAAGTAATAATAATAATAATAATAATAATAATAACAACAACAATAATACTACTGATAATAACAATAATAATATTAATTATTATAATAATAATAAGACTACGTTACACACATCACACATAACACAGATATCCTGTCTGCCGTAAGTAGACAGTGGAAAAAAACAAGGCAAGGCAGTACAGGGAAGGGAATTGCACAACCAACACTGCCGTACCAAATTGAACTATGCTGCAATTAGGTCACAGGTGACAAAATGCATGGGCAGGGAGGCGATGAGGGTGGGTGGAATATCTACCTCGCTAAACAAATACAGTAAACTTAATTTGTCAATAAGCAAGCAATGTGACTTACCACTACCATTCTTTCCTGCCAGTGCTGGAACTCCTCCCCTTCCAACCTCATGGGCCTCCTTTGCCACACTGGTGCTGCCGCTCGCCCTGGCACTGGTGGCCTGTGCGGCTAGAAAACAAATTGCACATTTTTAGATACCAGTTTCACCTCATAAGTAATTATTATTATTTTGAAGAAAGTACAACAGCAATACTTCACTACAGTTCAGTTAGCAATATCTACTATCACTTTGGGAGGTGTACTGGTTGACATATTAGAAGAGCCAGGTAGTCAAGTCAACCAAATCCTTTTTTCTCATAATAGAAGAACAGAGCTATCTTGAGTAATTGAAGCGCATTACATGTGTGGAATATTCAATGAGGGGCATATGGTCTTGGTTGACAAGTGCAATGGGACTTCAGTCATTACTTTCCTGCCATGCTGCAGTGTCAAAGAAACTGCTGGCATTTTGTATAAATTAATAATAGCACAACATTGGAAGGGTCTGTGACTATGGCCACTCTCTTTTTTCGACTGTGTGAGCATGAGCAAGAAAGACATCTCAGCAAACATGTGATAAATATATAATAGCTTACATGTGCCTGCAATATCTACAGTACCAACAAAATGTTCCATTAGTCTTCATGTTCCACAAGACATATCAGGGGGGAGGAAAAACCTAATAAAAGAGCAGAAGAGTGCTACAAGCAAAAGAAGTCAGCTACAGAAACAGGAAATACAGAAAGAAGGGTACTGCATGGATAACTAGAAGTCACCAAACATTAGATAGAGAAGTTGAAAAAAGGGGACAGCATACACAAGGCACAGTTATTTTACTACTGGTGAGAGGTAAAGGTTACCTAGAAGAAATAATAACAGGAATTACCAGGATCAGTAGAACCATCAGCTGTGGCGCTGGTGGGGGTGGTCCCACTTGCTGTGGTGCAGGTATTGGTGGCTCGAATCGCCATGGCACTGGTGGTGACAGCAGCCTTGCCCTGCTCCTGTAATATCCTTCTACCCTTTTGTGCTGATGCAAGAAATAAAGTAGATAAAACAAAAATAGTGGTAAGGTTAATCTTTAAAAAATATATTGACAAGGCAGATGCAGTAGAATTGTCCTTTCCTAATACTCTTCTAGGGCTTATTGCCCTATTCCTAATTTCCTATACTTAAGCCCTAGTCCTAAATTCCTAAACCTAAACTACATTTTGAACTACTGATGCATTGCAACAAATGATTTTTGCTTCTCCACCCCCTTTGATGGGTCAACTCAGTCTCTCTTTTCAATGCTTACACCACATCACTGGGAGATTGGGACTATATGAGCTACACAAAGAGGCACAGAGTGCTGCATAAATTATTTACACATTGTCTTTAAGTTAAGCCTGACTGCTTTTGAGCCAAGCTACCAGAGTGTTAAACACAAGTTGATTTAGTGACTTTTTGTTTTTCTCCCTGACAAAAATTGTGGCTGTTGCTTGAGAAGGGCTCCCACTGTCCCTCAATCAATAATCCAATTTCTCACAACATCGAAGAACATGTTTATTTTTTTTGTTTGTTGACTTTTATTTGTGGAAATGCAAAAAAAAACACAAAACATTTTTGGGAAATGGAAACAAGGTAAAATGGCTCTTAGTTTCTTATTCCTAGTGGTGGGTATGATATTGTCATTGCATTGTATTTTACTTAGATTTATATAATGCTTGATACCTCTGAAAAGGCACAATACTCTGTGGGAGTGCTGTGAAAGAAAAGACGCAAGCCTGTCCTGTAGCCTGTATAAGTAGCTTTTTAATATTGTACATGCAGACTACAGTTGTGCTCGCATTGAGCTTTGAAATTATGATTAAGCATCAAGGTGAAGTGAAGGTAGAACACTTAAGAGTTAGAGGTTGTGTATGGTTGTAGAGTGTGTTTTCTATGTGGCTGATATGGGAAGTGTTTTCAGGTGGAGAGTGTGTGGCAACGGTTGCTCAAACTCACTTTTTCACAACAGTGTAGGTGCACTTATGCAAGCATTTGGGAAAAATGCAAAGCAGAGACATGGTTACATAAACTATATTCTTACCATTTTTAGAGTAGCCTGTACCACACAATGCAAACATTTTGAGTATGCAACATAGGAGGAACTGTAATGAAAATGTACTACCCCTGATGGTGCACACATGCAGTGATCATAGTATAAAGTCTGGACTCCACATAGGAGCATCAACTGAACAAATGGAGCAATGAGCACTCTACAGCCAGCTCGGGTTTGAGCTATGGGTATCTACCTAGAATTGGGCAAGGATCAATCAAATGGAATTAGTATTGTCCAACCACCCTTTGTATGTGCTCAGAGTGGTTTAATATGAGGCAGCAGTAATGCAATTCCTGGGAATGGGCATTAAACAATTAGTCACAGCATTCACTCTGAGGTCCAACTACCAGAGCCAAAGGGGCAATTTATAAAGATGGGGATTCTGCAACAAGCTGTAGACTATATTTTGGAGGGGGTCTACATAGGAGGAGCAGAGAACCAACTTATGAGAATGGATGTTATGCTTCCAACTTTAGCATATACCCTTAAGAGTCCTCCCAAGACAATAGAGACACAGGGACAAATCTTGGGAATTGGCATTATATTACCCACTGTAGTATTTGTATATGTACATGTTATCTGTCTACCTAAAAACAGCACAAAAGCAACCCATAGGAAAGGGGATTATATCACAAGCCTTCATATGAGGAAGGGTCTACCAAGCAGCAGCAGTGGAGTAACCCATAAGTAGTGACATTATAAAAACAATTGCAGTGTGTGTGTATGTACTTGGCTCCATCCAAGAGCAGTGAGAGTAAAACCCATATAAATGGGCCAAATGCCCAGCTTTATAGGATTTAGTGGATCTACCAAAGAGTGTGAAGGAAAAGCCAATGGGAATGGATATTACACAACTGGGGTGTAGCTTGTCAACAAGATTTGGGGGGCGCATGGACTGTTTCAATGAGGAATAGGGTCATTACTGATTTACTTTAGATGGGTTTCTGCCTAGAGGGACGGAGTGGGCAAAACATGGGTTTTTATGCTTCCTGAGTGATTGTAACTGGTTATACTATTTGCAAGCATTCATCACATCATCTTTCACGGGTTTGATGCCCAATAGTATGCCTGGAAATTTGATAATGGCCAAGCATACTACTCCCATTGTTAGTGAATTTAAAAACGTAGTACATTTGCACTCATTGAAGTAGTCCTTATATAGGTGCAGATTTTCAATTTGTTTGGTAAATCAGCCACTATATATCTTTAAAGGCCAAGCCCAAAAAAATGTAAATGTCTTAGTGAATGAGAATGATGAGAAAAACTGACACTGACACTGACACTGACAAAGCAGACCTGACTGAGGACCCCAAAACCCAACTAGCAAACCAAGAATGGATTTGAGGGGTGTCACACCTCAAAGAACTAAGCTAAACACATGCTCCTGGACATCCCACTTGGGTCTGGTAGTTCTCCTTGAGAACTCGTCACTACTGTCCTGTACATCACAAAGGCTCATAGCCCCTGTCCATGGATTATTTTAAATGTACTTTCACTGTATGCACCGTTCTTCGTCTCTGCTACAAGAAGTCTTGATAGTAGAGTTGTCAAATCAGTAAATGTGGCCAGGGCTCCATGTTTCTAGTCCTTGACTTTTGCAAATCATTTGTTCAAGGGACTAATGACCCTATATAATAAGCCCAAGAAACAAACAGAGGAGGGTGCAGAAGTAAATTAATCTGGCAAACTGAAAGTCAGGTGTGCTCTAAGAATCCGTGCACCAGCCAAGGCATAAAAACGTTTGTCATGTATATCGTACAAGCAACATAATTTACAAATATGATACAATCTCTTCACAATTCAAAAAAGTGTCTTTCTTCAGCATGCAGAAGTGTTTGACCGTAGAACAATAGATTATATGACTACATGGACAGAAATGTATTAAATGGGATAGTTTAGAAACATTCATGGCTCACTTCTAAATGACACCGGCATTAATGAACTGGGAGGCAAGTTCATAGTTATATAAATCCTTAATGTGGTGTGTATTCTTATTATAGATGAAGCAGCATTATAGTTTATCACATCAAACATG
The DNA here is from genome assembly GCF_031143425.1 of Pleurodeles waltl. Taxonomy (NCBI): domain Eukaryota; kingdom Metazoa; phylum Chordata; class Amphibia; order Caudata; family Salamandridae; genus Pleurodeles; species Pleurodeles waltl. The sequence continues at coordinate 925,454,588 of NC_090445.1, read as the reverse complement.
AGAGGAGCTTGTACGGTGCAAATTCTGGACTCTAGTATTTAAAAGTGTGCTCATATGTGATAATAAAGAAAAAAGAGGGATTTGTGAAATACAATACAGTATTTGCTCAGGATCACATAATTTGGACAAGCAGGGAAGCTAGTATTGAACCCAAGTTATCTGGTTCCACATTTTCAAATTCATCCACCATTTTTTTTTCCTGTCTCTCCCTCTCTTTCTTTTACAGTTCACTGTGTTTTATCTTTCCTTTTTGGCTCACAACAAGAAGTTCTGTCAGAGACAAAGCAGACCTAACTCATGGCCCCCAGGCCCAACAACCAAGCCAAGTATGCATTTATTTGGTGCAGGGGTGTATCTCCCCAAACATTGATTATATACCCCTGACATCTAAGTGTAGACTATTCTCTGGGATGCCCCCAGGCTTTGCAGGACAATCCATGATAATGAGAGCTACTGGGCTGGGAAAGAATCAGTTGTTGACTAAACCTATGGAAAGCCGTAATTAGCTTAAGAACATTTAAGTGACAAGAGCAGGGCCTCAGGCAATGAAATATTGGAGGACAAGGGTACAGATCAAGTCCCAGGTTTCATTCAGGCTCAAGCAGGAAAGCTGCATTTACCATGTTTTACCTTCATCTAGACATCTGCAGTAGGTGTGGCCAAGCGGAGATGGAGTGAGGAGCATCGATCCAGAGTTCCCTCTGCAACCCGTCCATCTGTTGGTATCCTGACCTAAAAAAGAGCTGAGGGTTTGCTAAAGGCAGGTCACAGCATGCTGCCCTCCTCGCTATCCACTTAGCCTGGATCGATAGACTCATGCTGAAAAAGGAGACGAGAAAGCCCAACTTGGTCCACTCGGACATCATGACAGGCAAGAAGGTGGCAATGAGTAACCTGTAAACCATGACTGGTGACTGTGCTCAGATGCACCATACCTAGATCCAGTTTAGCAGCGGAGGTCAAGCGACCCCAGGCTGTGGCATGGAAGGATGATGTAAACAGGCTTGCGCTTCCGCAATCAGGAGCGGGCACCGGACCACATTTGGAAACAGTGACACTGTGGCAAAGGTGAGGCTCCATAAGAGGATTTTGCCCTGGATCCAGCCTTGTAGGTCAAAAGTCGTCCACTGTTGAGAATTGATGGGCATAAGGAGCCTCTCCCCTACTGGAAAGAAAGCCTGAGTTCAGGCAGAGCAGCGCTGGGACTGTGTATTGTGGGATCAGCCTATCAGCAAAGTAAAGCATCCCGAGAAGCAGGCACTGCTGATGAAGGGAGCTGAACATGCCTCTTGTTGACGGCTTTAGGCTGGGCAGATCTGGAGTGGAAACTTCAGCAACCCATGGTGATGTACTGATGATTATCATATATGAAGACCCCCCCTAGGCCACTGTAGTATAGTGACTGCGGATTTCAGGATGGTTATGGTTAAGAAATATTTTATTAGTTAATCAAAACCATAAATCATCTGATCATAGAACATCATTCTAATAAAAGGCAGACCTGTTTAACAATACCAAAAGTATTCTTGTCTATTTGCCCGCCCATAACCATCTTTAAGTCCTCGCAATTGACGTACAAAACTTTTGTACTAGATAAAGTGCAATGCAAAAAAATCAAGCAAACACCCATATTCTAAAACGATAAAACGCAATCATGATAAAAACACAACATGGTAAAAACACCCAATACCCAGAGACAATACTTATGTAGGGGTCGTCCTGTCCACCACATTATTACTTCACAGTGCCTGATAGGCTAGGGACAAACATTAAATAGGATACTTTCCAAACTTTATGTAGTTTTATCCGAGAAGAGGCAGACCTGTTTGTCACTACCATAAGTAATCTTGCCCATTAGCCCTCCCATACCCGTCTTTCAATCCTCATAGTTGGCATACAAGGCTATTATACTGACATTAATAAAGTGCAGTGTGAAGATGTCAAGCAAACACCCAATACTAGGACAATAAATCACAATTATTATAAAAACACAATCATAGTTAAAATGCCTGATGCCCCAGGACAGCACTAATGTACAAAACATCCTAGCCATCACTTAATTACTTCATGATGCCTGAAGGAATGGGGACAGATGTTAGATAGGATAGTTTCCCAAATTAATACAATTTAATCTGAAAAAACAATGTCCCTCGCTTCCCTTGACATATAGATTGGTTGCTGGGCTGGAAAACATCTCCTATTCCATTTTACCTTAAAAGCTGAGATGACGTTATCTGTCTGAACAACCCTTTCTCCTTCAATAAAGGGAGCGGGATGGGGCAATTCAGGAGGCAAACACTCTCAGAAACTGGACTAGTCTAATGTGTAACATGTCATTGCTTGGGTCAAGTGCTGTCATGAGGGCTGGCCTGCAGGATCAGACTCCTATGGCATTGAATTTCATTCTCATTAATTCCTTTCTCTGGCTGGGCAGGACCGGACATATTCAGACCACATGGGTCAGCATCTTCCTAGTCTGATGGCACAGCCTGCATTCCTGGGACTCTTTCACAGCATCCTTTTTCCATTTGGGTAGGAAAACAAGGGTTGGAATGTGTCCCAATCTTAGCCATAAAAGGCTCTGCTTGGTTTTCCTGGATAGAGGAGCAGACAGGATAGGTGATTCCTTACCTAGTTCATATGAATTTAAAACCAACCATCCGTGTGACCGTTTGGATAGCTCTTCCAAATCTTTTAACCAGCTTAGGATTTTAACTGATTTATTTACTGCTTTCCTAAAGACTGGGACAGGCATTATATTACCTCATAGGTCACCCAGCTCCAGCTATGATATGCTTTCTTCCAAGTGCTCCTTAAAGCTATTGTTACCTCTTTCAAAATTGATTTCCTGACATACTAAATTGGCTAGAGTCCCTTTAGTGGGAAGACGTAATTTATAGCAACTCTTGATAAAGGCTGCTGGCCTGGCCAGTGATTGCTTTACTAAGGAAAATTCCAGTCTAACTTAGGCCGGAGAGGCCAATCTAGGTAACTAAAAAACATGTTTATACAATTTAACTATTAGTTTATCTAACAAGACCTTCTCCGCCACCCTCATTATTTCTGTACCATTAGAAAGTATCGGGAGTAATTTAGCTCTCATTACCATGGTCATTGGCTTAAAACGGCGCCCCAGTATCGACTCTGCTAGGTTTCCAAAAGTAAAATTTGGAGCTTGTGCCATCTCCCTTATCACTCTTCTATGGCCTGCAAATGTACCTTTTGAGTCAATCCTGACCCCCAGGTATGTGTATGTTGCCACTTCCTCAATACACTGCCCGTTCAGATGTCATTTCTGATGTAAAATGGGTTTACGATTAAGGGTGATTATTTTAGTTTACCTTCATTTATTTACAGGTCATTGGCCTACACATACCCTCCTAAGCTGTTCAGGAGTTTCTATAAGCCTACTCTAGAGTTGCTAAACAGCAACAGATTGAATAACGTAGGTTGGATATTTGGCAACCACCAAGTGTTGGGGATGGGCTGGCTAGTTATCTAAAACTGGAGATAGATCTGCTATATACAGGTTGAAAAGAAGTGGAGCTACCACACAACCCTGCTTCATGCTGGTTGTAGTCTTGATGGGCCTTGATAAGTAGGAACTGTCCACAAGTTTGATTTTAACTCAGGTGTCAGAGTAGAGTATAATGATGGCATTTAGTAGGTTTGACGGCAGTCCCCATTGCTGTAATTTTGCCTACAATTTCTCTCGAGGAACACAGTCAAAGGAGGCTTCGAAGTCTACAAAACACATGTAGAGAGGCATTCCTGTAGCCTTTGCTCTGTTAATATCAAACTCAATGCTATAAGATAGGTTAAGGTTCCCTGCTTCTTAGTAAAGCCGGTTTGGTTAATGGGGAGCCTGCCGTCATCCGCAGCCCACCGTTCTAAATGCTGCAGAATTCCTATGGAAACGTATTTGAGGTCCACATCCAAAATGATAGTTAGATGGTTGGGAGGCCTTCCCTCGCTTATAAATAGGATGAATTATTGAGCCCTTCCAGCTGTCTGGAACAGTACCTGTTGCCAAGATATAACTGAACATTGCAGTAAAAAAGGCAGCCTATCTTGTTGTCACTTGTTTGAACAGTGCCTGGGGTAACCCATTAGGGCCAGGTGCGCAGTCTTGATGTGATTTTCTAATTATCTTGGTTATTTCAAGTAAAGTAAACATAATGGACTCCTGGACCTTGGACCCACAGGCTCCCATATCCCACTGAGCCAGACCAGCATCTGCCGAAGATGATTCCTTAAAGTGTGATTTCAAATATCCCACCCATGGCTCCTCATTTATATATTTGCATTATTGGCAGCCATAGGGCCTTTTTCAATGTTGTTGACCAATCTCCAAAAGTGTCTTGAATTTGCAGATGCCGATGCATGATGCAATTTTGCCCATAACGTTTCCTCCTTTGATTTGTTAAAGAGTCATTTGTCCCTTTGTAGAAGTTTCCTATCCTGCCGTAGAGATTTTAGGACTGTTCCATCTTCCAGATGTTTCCACAGCTGCTCAAGAGACTATTCACCACCGATTTCCGCAGCCGTTCTGCTTGTGGCATAAGTATGCTGTTACTGTGCCCCAAGTATGAACCCTTAAACCTTCCATTTGCAGAACATTGATTAATAAGATTTTTTGAGAAGGATTCCCATATGGAAACTGCATTTGTAGATTCATTAGCCATGTTTTCCAGGATCACGACCGCTTCCTCCACTTGAGCTTTGACCAAGTGAGAGCTCAATTTGAGTCGCTTTAAGTTTTCAGAGCGAAGTCTTATTCTTCATGGATACCTGCTTTGGTCTGAACTGTAACTATTTGAGGGTTGCGGTCACTTTCTGGACGGTCTTGAATTCTAAAATCACTCACACATTTAAATAATGGGTATAGTCTAGCTATGAAACCACCTTTACTAAGGCTCTTGACAAACAGGCAGAATATCCGCCGGCAACCCCCCATTCAGTGCAAAAAAGCCTCCTAACTCACAGCTCTTAATTAACTTATCTCCAATTTTATCTTTCTTTCTCTGAGGTGGCATATTTTGGCTGGGCAGTGGACTGCTATTTGCATGTGGTCCATACTTGGTGAATGAAATAGAGAGATTAAAATCACCTAAGACAAGCCAATAGGCAGAGTTGGATTAATTTGTTATGTGGAGCAGATGTTCTAAAAGTTTGTTAGCTTCCATCATTTTTCTTTAAGGATTGATATAAATATTAATTAGAATCAGTGGATCACGTATATTTTTTGCCCAGCCATCCAAACAAACCAGCAGAAATGGCTAATCGTCTTAGTCTGATATAGGTTACTAAACCTCCTTTTGCCCTGCCAAACATATTGCGTTTCTCTGCTGGCGTATTAAATTCCTTGTAGCCGATTAAAGGGAGACTCCTAAGTGCCCATGTTTCCTGCAACATTACAATATCAAAGGAGCCGAAAAATTAAATAACCACTGGATCTTCCAGCTTTACCTGTAGACCCCCCTATGTTCCAAGAGAAAATACTCCTGTTCAACTTTTTGGAGATATTCTGGAGGCTAGCGCTGTTGGGAGCCAGGTCCATTTATTCTGGGGGGAGCCTTTTATCAGAGATTGCCTGGCTAGGGTCCTTCTTTGGCCCTCCTCTTGCCATATTTGTATTATCAGATCTGATTGAACTGCTGTCCCTTCTCCTCCCTCTTCTTTTACAGATTCTCCAGTATTGGACTTCCTGTTTGCCCTCGTAAAATGGCCAGGACGTTACTTTATTCTTTTTTGACAAGCAGTCCTGCAGCAGCAGGTGCAGGTATATTCCCCTTGATTAAAGATAACCTCAATTCCCCAGTCTTTGAAGGATGTTTTCCCTTTCCATGATATGCATGGGGAGCTCAGATGACGCAAATACCACTACAGTGGCGTCCGTTTGTTGACTTCCCTGGGGTTGTATACATTTTATGACAGAAATGTCATCTGAGGACACAAGCTCCAGGCACAGGAGAGCATTTATTAGTTTGAGAACAGTAAACCGGTTAAGCACATCTTGGGGCCTCTAGATTTAAATTGTGGAATCCAGAGCAACTGGAGGGCTTGGGCAAAATGGTCTGATTTGGATTATTTACAAGGCTTGACTGTTGTATAGGAGTGCTACTCGGTTTGGCTTCCAGAGGTGGTTCAACGATGTGGAGTCTTTCCCTCCTGACTGCGGCATCCCAGGAATTTTCTCTACTTGCCTTCCCATGAGGCCACTAATCTCCTCCTGATTGACTTCTAAGGCCTGTATTGGGATGATTACTTGCTGAGCCTGAATGGGCCTCACAGTGCCTCCTGGTTCTGGCCCGTCCATTGCTGGGGCAGTAGGGGAAGGCCTCCAAGGCCTATTGACTTTTGTGAAGGTCCTGGGGTATTTATCCCCACATCGTCATCCTGTGTTGTGCAGGATACTTTTGTAATGTCTATGGGGGACACCTGGGTATTCTTCCTGCCCTTCTTTGTCTGTTTCCGCTCTCTCTTTGTCAAATGTTGGCAGAGAAGCCCTTCTGATTCTGTAATATCTGCTAATTGAATAGGATGTTCTGTGGCACTTTCTTGGCTGGCTATGGATGTTAGTCTGGTGGCGCTTCACTCTTTATTACTTGTTCTTGTAACTGGAGATCCTGACAGTCTATGCTGATTAATCTCCGGAATCACTAATACTTGGGGTGTAGCGGGCAGACCCTGGGACAGGGTGACCTCCGCACCCTCCTTGGTGTGCAGGGTACAAAACTCTTTCAGGATTCCTTCAAAGGTCGCTGGCAATTGTACCAGGCAATCTACTACCTCCTTGCAGGAGCAAACAGTAAAGTAATTGAGTTGATTTTATTGTATCCTTGTTATCAGTGAGTTTAGTTCTTGTAACTTGCCATCAATACCTGCCACAAATACAGCCAATGTATTTAGCAGGTCCACCTGGATGTCCATTTTGTGGGAATGAAACTGTGGAGCTGTTACTGTTGTCTGTATTGAGTTCAGAATTGCAGCCCATATGTCTGTTGTGGTAAATGAAGTGGCTGCAGTCTCCCTGGTCTCACTTCTTTGGATTTCCCCTAGGGTTTCCTGGGAACCATCGTTGAGCTGAGTGGCCATCCCTAGACACCTGCCTTGCTCAGATATGCTTGTGGGTATCCCCTCTGGCTCTACCTTTCTTGAACTAAAGGCAGGAAAGTAAGGAAATCTGGATTTGGGGCTACTTGTGAGGACCTGGGGCTCCTCTTTTTCCACATAATCTGGATCACCACCCCATTTACTGGTTAGATTCGATAAGCTGGGCAACAAAATTGGTTGCTGGTTGGACAAGCTTTTCAACATATCAGGCAGATGGAAGACTGATCCCTGACCACTTGGAGTGGCCGTTGCCCTCCCTGCTACTCCTCCAGGGCCAGAGTCACTGGATTCCTGGGGGAGCTCCGCTGCCACCCCCCACCACGGGCCTAACGTTTATGGCTCTACTCTCCAGGATGTTGATGATGGGGAAGAGTGGTACTGATGGGGGAGTGGCTCTTTCACCCAGCAGTCCCCCTCTGAGATCAAAGGCCTGGGCCGAGGAGGGGGGAGGGAGGGCTTGATGCTCAAGGCCAGACAGAATCCTCTTGTTGGTTATCCTGCTCATCACCCCAAAGTAATCTGTTATTTTGTGGCACTTATGTGGAACTGAGGGTTGGCCAGTATTTCTATCCTCCCTGCTCTGGGAGTCCTCCTCCTCAAACTGAAAACTATCAGTTGTTGCCACATACGTTGCTTTTATCTTTTTCAATTCCTTCCCAAGGTTTTGCCTTGACAGGCTCCAGTTGGACAAGTGGCTTGTACTAACGTCTCTAGGGGGTCCTGCAGTCTGAACTGTGCTATTAGCTCTCCTTTTCAGCTGATTTAAAAAATGTCTCACTAAATCCTGGAAAGGTTCGGGAACCAAGAAGGACCACAATGATCAGAGGGCAGGCAGTGTGACTACGCTCTTCCACAGCGCATCAGCTTCAACTTCCAATAGACCACAGGGCCACAGGATCACAGGAGTAGATACTTGGAATACTTGGGATTCTTTTGGGACTCTGGTGAAGATTATAATTGACAGTTGCAAATGCGTTCAGTTACTATATTTGTCGTGCTTGCTGCATGCTTAGCGTGGTATGGTGTGGCTACGAGGTGAGCGGGTCTCACCTGTCTCCCCCACAAGCCACACCCACACCTAGCTGAGCTGCCTCCGCAAGGGCGTCGGGGCGCGCACCCAGCAACAGACATCTAAGACCACTGCTCTCACATTCTCGCAATTTCACAAGGGGGATTGCCCTCACCTCCGACTTCACACTGCTGCAGTTTCAGCCTGGAACTGTGTTTCTGGTCTTCACTTCCTTGTGCCCGCCACCTGTTAAGCTGTTTGCCTGAGGCTTATCCTTGTCCTCTGTCAGCCATCAGCCAGTAAACTGAACATCAGGATGCCAAAAGACGCCCTTCCCGTAGCTGACCAACAGCACCTAATGCCCGCTCTCCGGAATCCCAGGGGAGGCAATGCAGGGAGAGGGGAGTAGTGGTGTAGTCAGCGGGACCAGGCAGAGTAGGGCAGAACTGAGTCCACTGAGGTAATCAGCAGGTCAATTGCTGCATCGGTGTCCTTCTGCCCTGCCCAATCCAGCTGCCCCCATGACAGCCCAACAGTCCAGTGTTCCAGGTCCCAACAATTTGGGGCCACAACTGTCCGCAGTTGCAGCGGGAGGTGGTGGTCAGTCCGTGTCTCAGCACCTGGCACTCAGCGCTCCGCTCTGCTCAACGTAGCGTAGCGTAACATAGCGTCTGTGACGTATGGGGAGAGGAGAGTTGTAAAACTGGGTTGGGGTGGGCAGAGGGGGGAATTTTTGAGCCACCCCCAAAGTGTTTGTTGTTTGTTTGCATGGGTACCCCTGTGCATGTTCCACATTAGTTTGGAAGTTTGGATGTGGAGACAATGCCTGCTTGTCATGAAGAGGGGGAGTTGAGATGTTCGTAGTTCATTGTTTATAATGAACTTTGATGGATGGAAACAGATAGGCCCGTATTTATACTCCATTTGCGCCGAATTAGCGTCGTTTTTTTCGACGCAAATTCGGCGCAAAACGAACGCCATATTTATACTTTAGCGTTAGACGCGTCTAGCGCCAAAGTATGGGCAAATAGCGTCATTTTTTTGCGTGAACGCCTTCCTTGCGTTAATGAGACGCAAGGAAGGCGTTCCCGTCTAAAAAAATGACGGCGACGCAAATGCGTCGTATTTATACTCCCGGGCAAAAATCACGCCCGGGAGGTGGCGGGTCAAAAAACCCCGCATTTGCGCCACTATTTAACGCCTGGGTCAGGGTAGGCGTTAAGGGGCCTGTGGGCTCAAAATGAGCCCACAGGTGCCCTCCCCTGCCCCCAGGGACCCCCCCTGCCACCCCTTCCTACCCCAGGAGGACACCCAAGGATGGAGGGACCCACCCCAGGGACATTCAGGTAAGTTCAGGTAAGTATAATTTTTTATTTTTTTTAAATAAAATTGGGTGGCATAGGGGGGCCTTATTTGTGCCCCCCTACATGCCACTATGCCCAATGACCATGCCCAGGGGACAGAAGTCCCCTGGGCATGGCCATTGGGCAAGGGGGCATGACTCCTGTCTTTACTAAGACAGGAGTCATTTAAATGGCGTCTGGGCGTCGAAAATAATGGCGCAAATCGGGTTGAGGCGCTTTTTTTGCCTCAACCTGACTTGCCCCATTTTAAGACGCCCTAACGCCATTTTCCCCCTACGCCGGCGCTGCCTGGTCTACGTGGTTTTTTTCCACGCACACCAGGCAGCGCCGGTCTGCTAGCGCCGGCTAACGCCATTCCATAAATACGGCGCCCGCATGGCGCTTCAGAATGGCGTTAGACGGTGCTAAATTTTTTGACGCTAAACTGCGTTAGCGCAGTTTAGCGTCAAAAAGTATAAATATGGGCCATAGTGTCTCTTGCCCTAGAAAAATCTATTATGGTCACAGAAGTGGGACTGAGTGGGATGGGGAACTGAAAGGACAGGGAGTGGATATGGTTATGATGGCACCACACAACATTCATAAGGACATGACCTGAAAAATCAACGGAATGCATTATATGTCTTAGAGATACAAGACTTTTTCATATCTGAGAAGGAGAGATGTCAAAAATGTTTTTCTTTAAGAGACACACTTAGCAGCTAATGAAGGAGCTGCCCTAAAATGGCAATGGAGAGGACAGGTGTATCATACCATGTGCTGAGCCTTCGCTCAGGGCATGTTCATTTGTATTAGGTCTGGCATTCCATTTCAATGCACAGGAGTGGAAGTGGACCCAGAAGGGAGGCACCCAGTGGTCACAGGCTGATTAGATGGTAGAGACATAACACGTATTAGCATATATGCACCAAACGTAGATCAGAGGTCATTCTTTACTGCACTCTCCCAAGTGGTGGCTCCTGACCTGGTGGGTGCATTAGTGATACGAGGAGAATTTAACTATGTTAAACTGTGTTAACTGTGTATCAAACCCTGGACTAGATATATCTCACCCCCATTGACTGATTCTCCAACTTTCCGAGTATTCCGCATGTTTGCGGACTGGCAGGCAGAATGGGTCCTAGTAGATTACTGGAGAAGGTTGTATCCACAAGAGAGGGAGTATTCCTAGTTTTTGGCCCTCCAGGACCTCCACGTATGTCAATGTACCCCCGCTTTGCATGGTGATGGCAGATCGGTGGAATACTTATCCCACACAATATCTGACCATAACACTCTACTAATGGTCCTGGCTTGGGGGGGTGGGGGGTGCCTCAGATACCAACTTGAAAACTAAAGCCAGAATCTTTAGAGGACTAAGGGGGTCATTCTAACCCTGGCGGTCCAAGACCGCCAGGGCTAAAATGACGGGGGCACCGCCAACAGGCTGGCGGTGCCCCGCTGGGCATTCTGACCGCGGCGGTTCGGCCGCGGTCAGAAGTGGAAAACCGGCGGTCTCCCGCCGGTTTTCCGCTGCCCAAATGAATCCTCCATGGTGGCGCAGCAAGCTGCGCCGCCATGGAGGATTCTGACACCCCATACCGCCATCCTGTTCCTGGCGGTTCTCCCGCCAGGAACAGGATGGCGGTATGGGGTGTCGCGGGGCCCCCATAAGAGGGCCCCAAAAAGAATTTCAGTGTCTGCTTTGCAGACACTGAAATTCGCGACGGGTGCAACTGCACCCGTCGCACCTTCCCACTCCGCCGGCTCAATTCTGAGCTGGCGTCCTCGTGGGAAGGTAGTTTTACACTGGGCTGGCAGGCGGCCTTTTGGCGGTCGCCCGCCAGCCCAGTGTAAAACACAGAATAGCAGCAGCGGTCTTCCGACCGCGGCGCAGTGCGGTATTCTGGAGGGGGGAAGTCTGGCGGGCGGCCTCCGCCGCCCGCCAGACTTAGAATCACCCCCTAAGTCTTCCAGGAGGCTGTGGGTACTGCTATTCGACAATATCTCACAGATAATGAGGGAACCACTTCTAAAACTCAAATGGAATGGAATACCCTTAAAGTTGTCATTGGGGTAGATGTGTTTCAGAGGCGGTGGGGGTGCGATGAGTTTTGCTGACAGAAATGACAGTGGGCCAAAAGATCCTCCACGGGGCTGAATTGCTTAGACCATTGCATTCAGAGACACAAAAATGAAATACCGGAAGTGAAGGAAAAGGTCGAGGAATGAGTAGAGTGCCTCAGAGGCTTTAACTATAGAAACTACATGACTAAGGCCCATGTAGAGCGAGATTATACTGGAACACTGCTAGTGTGGCTGGTGAATTCAGTTAAAAAGGGCTTGGGGATTTTGGGGAAATTGAAACAGATACAGGGCAAAGATTAATGCGACAAACAGACATTAATGGGGAATTTAGGGATTACTACTCTACACTATTAGTTTGCTTTGAGACTCCGCTGCAGACATAGCAGAGTTATTGGAGCCCATAGCTCTCCCAACACTGACACCTGCAGAAGTGCAAGGTCTGGGAGGGGACATAAAACTACCAGAAATTAGAGCGACAATTAAAGCGATAGCGAGGGGTGAAGCACCGGGCACAGATGGGCTTCTGATAGAATTTTATTCTTCTTACGTGGAGACCCTAGCAACTGAATTAGTACAACTTTTTATACATTTAAACACACAGACATGCTCCTGGAGTCCACTCTGGAGACGTTAGTAGTTCCCCTCTTAAAACCCGGCAAACCGACGCATGATAAATGGTCATGACATGCTTTATCAAGGCTGAAAACAGACTACAAGATACTCAGCAGCATCCTCGCCATATGACTGCTTCCCAATATGTCTATCCTAATACACCCAGATTAAGGGTGTCATTCCGACCCCGGCGGGCGGCGGGCGCCGCCCACCGGGCGGAAACCGCCAAAAGACCGCACCACGGTCAAATGACCGCGGTGGTCATTCTAACTTTCCCGCTGGGCCGGCGGGCGATCTCCAAAAGATCGCCAGCTGGCCCAGCGGGAAAGCCCCTGCAAAGAGGAAGCCGGCTCCGAATGGAGCCGGCGGATTTGCAGGGGTGCGACGGGTGCAGTGGCACCCGTCGCGATTTTCAGTGTCTGCAAAGGGGGTCAGAATCCCCACGGCGGCGCTGCAAGCAGCGCCGCCATGGAGGATTCCCTGGGCCAGGGGTAAACCGGCGGGAAACCGCCGGTTCCCCTTTTCTGACCGTGGCTTTAACGCCGCGGTCAGAATGGCCCGGGAAGCACCGCCAGCCTGTTGGCGGTGCTTCCTCTGCCCTCCACCCTGGCGGTTTCAAACCACCAGGGTCGGAATGAGGGCCTAAGTGAGCTTCATCCCTGGCCGTAACATGGCTACTAATATCCAAAGGCTACTATCCATATTGGAATCTAAAACCTATGACCATACAAATGCAGGGGTGTACACTGTTGATATTGAGAAGGTGTTTGATAGCCTTAAATCGATTTTCCTTTACATGGTCATGGGCCAGATTAGGCTAGGAGTGAACCTGACTAGACTCCTACATACGGCCCTTTGGGCCCGGGTACACACCGAGGGTTATGTATCAGACTGTTAACAAGTGGGCAGGGGCACCAGACAGGGAGGCCCTCTGTTGCCGTTGTTATTTGCCCTAGCAATGGAGCCTTTGTATGGACTGGGACTATCTACAGGGGAATCCTAAGTGGGGGACCTGCCCATTATATTGCTCTGTATGCTGATGACATGTTGATTTTCCTTAACAATGCAACCACAAAGCTGGCAATCTGGACTAAGGGTTTTGCACAATGCTGAACTAACATCCTCCACCCAACTTGGAGGGGGTTCAATGGGAACCTAATAGTTTCAGGTATCTGGGTGTTCAAATTTACCATGACCCGGTTAATTTGTTGGATGGCAACATAGAGAAGGTGACAAGAGACCTAAAGAGTTCTTTGGAGTTTTGGAGAACACCCCTATCTTTCATGGGTAGAGTGGTACTGCTAAAGATGGTGGCCCTACAGAGATTACTTTATTTTTGTGGATCCCTGGAAATGTATTTAAGGAAATGGATTCAAGGCAGTGGCTTTCCTCCTGGGATCGGGCAGACAATGAGTATCTTGGAACACCCTTAAAACACTGAGGCCCTCATTCCGACCCTGGCGGTTTGAAACCGCCAGGGTGGAGGGCAGTGGAAGCACCCCCAACAGGCTGGCGGTGCTTCCAGGGCCATTCTGACCGCGGCGGTAAAGCCGCAGTCAGAAAAGGGGAACCGGCGGTTTCTCGACGGTTTATCCCTGGCCCAGGGAATCTTCCATGGCGGCGCTGTTTACACCGCCAGAACCAGGCTGGCGGGAACGGGTGTCGTGGGGCCCCTGGGGGCCCCTGCACTGCCCATGCCACTGGCATGGGCAGTGCAGGGGCCCCCTAACAGGGCCCCACAAAGATTTTCAGTGTCTGCTTTGCAGACACTGAAAACCGCGATGGGTGCCACTGCACCCGTCTCACCCCTCAAATCCGCCGGCTCCATTCGGAGCCGGCTTCCTCTTTGCAGGGGCTTTCCCGCTGGGCCGGCGGGCGATCTTTTGGAGATCGCCCGCCGGCCCAGCTTGAAAGTTAGAATGACCGCCGCGGTCATTTGACCGCGGTGCGGTCTTTTGGCGGTTTCTGCCCGGCGGGCGGAACCCGCCTTCGCCGGGGTCGGAATGACCCCCTGAGTGCCACCGGCGTTCTAGCAGTGCCAGATGTTGTGAACTTCTATCTGGCAGCACAACTGCAATGGCTGGCACAGTGGACGGCAAGTCAAATAATAACGGGACACACACTCTCCTCTAGAGCGCCTGATATTAATACATTAACTCAAACGATATTGAGGATTCTGCACCCGATTGAGAAGGACTCAAGAGAGTTTTGGGCGCATTGTTGCTGGATGCGAGCGCTAGGTGCGCTACCTCATGGGGGGACTGGTGGGGATTATAGGCCTAAATAGAACTGGGACGTCAGTGATTGGAGAACTTTATGGGAAAGATACTCTCCTTCCATTTGAAGAGTTTGGGTATGAATTTGACCTGCCTAGAGGACAGTGTTTACAGTACAAAGCTGTGACTTTGGCTATAAAGGTGTACTGGAGAGGGGGACTAGAGGAGCGTCAGCACCATAACACCTATCAATATATTTTCACATATGCTGGGACATACAAAGCTGTCACTTCCTTTTATAGAGCAATAGGGGAGGATAGAGACGTGCCCTTAACTAGTCTCCAAACTAAGTGGGAGACATACTTGATAATAACTGGACAGACATCTTGAAGAGAATACCCAAGGTTTCGCAGAATGCAAGCTTCAAGCTAATCAACTACTATGTAATTCATCGGGCCTACCTAATACCAGGGAAAATTAACTGTTATTTCCATATTACAAGTGCAAGGTGCCCGAGTTGCAGTGAAGTGGAAGCAGAACTTCTACACATGTTTTGGGCTTTATCACAACTCATAGTCTATTGGGAACATGTCATTGATATACTTGCATATGTTATAGACAGGGACGTACCATGCACCCGCTGCATTGTTTGCTTAATTGGTTCCCTCACCAGCCACAAACAAAGCTACGAGCAGGTTCCAGGACCTGGCCTTCCTGCTTGTGAACCAGGAAATCTCTTGCAACTGCAAAGCCCAGACGGGCCCCAGACTAACTGTTTGGGAAAAAGAGTTATAGAGGTGGGCAAGTTATGAGGGGACAGTTTTATTGCGAGAAGCCAAGAGTGAGACGGGGTTCCTGGAAATGGCTAGAGCCTGAGACACCTGCATTGGCTCCCAGTCAGCAAAAGGATCACCTTCCGTCTTCTCACCCACGCACACAAAGCCCTCCACAACAAGGGACCGGAATACCTCAACAGACGCCTCAGCTTCTACGTCCCCACCCGCCCCCTCCGCTCCGCTGGCCTCGCACTTGCTGCCGTCCCTCGCACCCGCCGCTCCACGGCGGGTGGGAGATCTTTCTCCTTCCTGGCGGCCAAGACCTGGAACTCCCTCCCCACCAGCCTCAGGACCACCCAGGACCACTCCGCTTTCCGGAGACTCCTAAAGACTTGGCTGTTCGAGCAGCGATAACCCCCCCTTTCCCCCCTAGCGCCTTCAGACCCGCACGGGTGAGTAGCGCGCTTTATAAATGTTAATGATTTGATTTGATGGGACATGGTGATGGAATGTTTGACACATCCGGAGGTCTCTCCTGTGGGTACATCCCTGGGAACACTGTGATGGGGTGGGGGTCCACCCCACCGGGTCTAATTGAGCAGAGAATTATGGTATTATATCTGAGATAACTGATCTACTGCCCTTTTAATGTGCTGAAAGGCAACTATGTTTTAGTTATTAGACCTGACCACCACAGACCACTTCTGATTTAATTGGTTCCATGCATAACCGGAGAGAGACAAGACTGGGAGAGGAGGTGGGGTGGGTCTTGGGGTTTGGATTGGCTTGATGCCAACTGGAGATACACATGTTTTGAAGCATTGTTGCAAAGTATTATTGATTAACAGCTTTCTGTAGGATGTGTAACTAACAACCTCAATATAATCTGTTCTAAAAAAAGACATCTCCAGTAGATACTGTTGAAGGAAAATGTCATTTGAATTAGGGCAAGAGAGGGTAGGGTGACCAGCTCAACATGATGCAGTGGCGGGAGATAACCAAGTTATGATCGTAAGCCAAATGAAAATGTCAGGCACTCGGGAAGCAGGTAGGCCTCACATCCCTGATGGTTCTCAAAGCATACTAGAAATCCCAGTAATCACGTTTGCCTGACACAAGGAGATCTATAGTCGGGAGAAAATAATGCAGTACTGTTTATCATTTAAGGAAAAACACAGAAGCGCACAAGCAAACAGTTTGTCTGCACTGGCTAGGATGTTATCTGGGGCATGTGGAAGTGAGGCAACATATATTGAGTAAAATACCCACCTATGGTATGTTGTTAGCTTATTAGAGGTGACTCCTCTGACCTCTTGGTCATGTCTGCTCGCTTTCCTCTATGCAGCTCCATCTGTTACTGCTGCTGCCTCTGCCGCATTTCGAACTGAGAGCCTGCCTGACTCTCAGTTCGAGGCCCACCTCCACCTACAAGCTCCCGTCTGCGCCTCATCCCTGGTGGCCAAGAGGTAATCTGCATGTAAGTATCTTGCTGTCCCTTTTCACTTTTACTTCTTTTTCAGTCATCATTTTTTATTTTCTTTCTTTCTTGTCTTTTTCTCTCTGCTTCAGCCTTTCACTCTCCTGCATTTCCTGTATTTAATTCCCCGCCACTGCTGCCACTACGGACCTCCCACCTCACAGCTGACTGGACCCCCTGCCTCCCTCACCTTCTTAATGGTGGCTGCTGCGTAGTCGCGCACAGTGGGCACACCAAAGTCAAGCCCATCTGTGCCCATCCATGCCTGGACTAAGCCAAGCACCATAAACCCAGGTCAGCTGACCTTCCATTGCTACAACACAGATACCCTCCACGCTCTGAGCACCGGACGCTACCATCACCCAGAGACACCTATGGAAAGTTCTCCTGCCTCTACTGCCACTGTACCTTCACCCTACACCAAGCACTGGACCCTCCCGCCACTGAGCCATCAAACTCCAACCCGGAGTGCCTCAGCTGTATCCTCCTCAACATTCACTACCTCCAAAAACACATTGTAGATCTCTAAGACCTACTCCACTCCACCCTCCCGGACATCGTGTTTCTCACCGAAACATGGACAAACCCAGCATCTACACCAGACATCGCCATCCCCATCCCCAGTAACTGCACAGACTGGCCTTCTCACCCAGGCGGCAGCCCTACAGTCATAAACTAATCCTCCCTCCACCTTAAAACCAACACCGAAGAACACTCCCCGTATAGAGCGCTTTAGTTTCCAGATACACGCCACACCCAAGCCAACCTTCCACAGCACGCTCATCTACAGGCCACCCGGCACCTGATCAGCCTTCAGGGACTCCATTGTCGACACAATTTCTCCTCACGCTCTTGCCTCCTTGAACTTCTTCCTCCTCAGCGACTTCAACTACCACATTGACAATGGAAACGACACCACCACCGCTTTCCTGCTTGACAACATTGCCACATAAGAACTAAAGTAAATGGTCACCTTGCCAGAACACAGCACTGGACACACACTCAAGGGCATCTTTTCCACCAGCAACATCACAACTAACAACACCTCCACGCTTCACTGGACTGACCACCACTGCATCCATTTCACCGTCACCTCACCGACCATTCACCTCATCACTTCTAGCCCCAAGCAGAAAATAGAACCAGATTACTGAGGAACAGCTCTCTAACACCCTTCACAAAGTCTCTGCCACCCCTCACCGCAGACGTCAACATCTCAGCACAGAACTTCCAGCAATGGAACCCAGAATGCGCCAACACCCTAGCACCTCTCCATAAGACCTCAGCTAAACACTACCTCAAGAAGGCTAGCTGACTCCCCCCGCACTCCAGGACTCCAGGTGCACCTGTAGACAGCTAGAGAAAAGATTAAGGAGCAACAAGTCCTCGGAAGACTTCAAAGCTGCCACCAAATCCCACCACCACCTCATCAGAGTCACCAGAAAAGCTGCCCTGCAGGACCTTAGCAGTGCCATCACTCACAACACCAAAGAACTCTTCGCCGCGGTCAAAGAGTTTGCCAAACACCAATCAGAATCCTTCTATCTCAAGATCTGTGAGACAGACAAGCCAACTTCTTCCACCGGAAAATCAAAGACATATAAGAAAGCTTCAGAGCCCAAGAACCTCCGAGCAATCCAGCTAATCCCCAGCTCCAACCCACCGAACCATCACCGATCCTGCACTGCTGGACCACCTTCACCACAGACTAGTCCTGCACAATCATGACCAGCATTCACTCCGGATCCTCTGCGGACCCCTGTCCGCACCACAATTTCTATGAAGCAAACACCCCCATTCCACCCGAGCTCCGCCACACCCTCAACTGCTCCATAGAGACAGCCACCTTCCCAGAGGACTGGAAATATGCCGAGATCTGCCCGATCCTAAAGAAACCCATGACCAACCCCCTGGACCTCAAGAAATACTGCCCATCTCCCTGCTGGCTTTCTCAGCTAAGGTCATCAAAAAGGCCATCAACGCTTGGCTCTGTAAGCAAATCGAGGACAACAACATACTGGACACCTCCCAATCACGTTTCAGGAGCAACCACAGCACGGAGACTGCCCTCCTCACCACCATGGTTGACATCCGCTCGCTCCTCGACCGCAGCCATACACCAGCCCTCATACTACTGGACCTATTTGCCGCCTTTGACAGAGTCGCACATCTCACCCTCTGCTGCAGACTCTACGCAGCTGGCCTCCGAGGAAAGGCCCTAAAATGGATACGCTCCTTTCTGTCTGGCAAAATACAAAGAGTCAGACTTCCGCCTTACCTATGGACAGAACCTATGGAGATCAGCTGCGGAGTTCCACAGGGTTCCTCCCTTTGCCCCACACTCTTCAACATCTACATGACCCTGCTCCAATCCATTGTCAGAAACCACAGACTGAACATCGTCTTCTAAGTTGATAATATCCAGCTGATTAGCTCACTGACATAAAACCCCTCCACTGCCAAGAAGAATTTCCACAACGGAATGGAAGCTGTTGCTGCCTGGATGAAGGACAGCTGACTCAAGCTTAACTCTGACAAGATCCTCATCCTGTGACAAGCCACATCAGTCTGGGATGACTCCTGGTGACCATCTACCCTTGGCAACCCCCCCACCCCTACAAACCACACACACAACCTGGATTTCATCCTGGACTCATCGCTCACCATGACCCACCAAGTCAACTCAGTTGCATCATCCTGCTTTCACACACTCTGACTTCTCCGGAAGATCTACAAATGGAACCAAAAGGACTGCCGCAAAACCGTAACCCATGCCCTGGTTACCAGCAGACTTGACTATGGCAACGCCCTCTACGCTGGCACCACCCAGAAAAACCTGAAGAAACTACAGCACATCCACCAGAGTCATCCACAACATTCCCATCTGCAAACACATCTCCAATCACCTAAAAGACTTCCACTGGCTTCCTATCACGAAAAGTATTAATTTCAAACTTCTTGTCCACACATACAAGGTCCTTAATGACCTAGGACACACCTACTTCAACTGCTGCATCACGTTCTACTCTCCCACCAGACCTCTCCATTCCGCTCAACAAGCACTAGCCACCGTACCCAGCTAGAGAAGACCTCCGCAGGTGGATGATCCTTCGACCAACCTCACGGCAAAGAGCTGGAATACCCCGCACCTTAGGCAGTCACCATCACTACCTCAATTCAAAAGGACTTTAAAACCTGGGCTTTCAACTGCAGCTCATAGGTCAAACCCCTCTAGTGTGTGGGACCCTTATGGGTGAGTAGTTGTGCTCTATCAACTTTTGACTTGATTGATTTGTTGTGATTGCAGGTAACCAAGGGATATGGTGACTTTAAAGGTCACAAAAATAATGCCACTTTTAAGTATAGAAGGGTGGAGTTTACTACTTCCAAAAGATAATAGCACACATTAATTTCCTCATTGCTACCATATATTAAACGCCCGGGCCCCTTCTTACAAAAGTATCTCAGTGGTTAAAGGTAAGCAGTACAATTATTGAAAATGCACTCTGTATACAAGCTCGCAACTAAGGATGTTTATAATTTGTTGTTGCATTTACATAAATTGAGCAGTTTAATGCATATCACTTAAAAATGTGTCTTAGAGATGGAATTTGTTGATGATACCCTGCAACTTTGTTCTGTTTTCTGTGTACTAAACTCTAGCAGGGCAATGAATAAACATGCTCCCGCACCATAAATGCCACTTTATCAGCTAATGAAGGCGGATTTCCAGAGAAAATATATTCAGAGGGAAGAGGGCATTAATGTTAGTTATCCCTGTCTCAGTTGAGGAGTAGTTCTAATTCTGGCTAGTGATCTCCTTTTCACACTGCCAGCTGCTTGTGGCAGCATGTGTTTCATGTCACCACTCACCTGTAGCTTATTACAGTAGAGTAACAAAGTAATTTCCCTAACATACAAGAAGTGGTGTCGGAATTCAACTTTAATCAGAGCATTAGAGAGTTTTTCAAGCAGGTATATCAGAGTTCGAGGTGCACTATCATTGTATTGTTCTGACAATGTGTTTTACTGAGCTGCTCCATTGTTTGATTGACTCATGACATTTTTATAACTGAAAATAAATGCTCCTATAGAGATCTGCATGCATCATACATCTAGACCTGTGCTGTATCAAATAAGTAATAGAAGATAGCCATTTATTCTCCACACAGGTCTCTCCATCCTGCAAAATGTCTATTAAAACTATATTGCTTTCCTGCACTTTTTTACACTTGCTCAAGAACTGTTGGGGTATTTTTTTTTTTTTTTTTAATGTATGTAGTATTTGATTTATTTTGTTCAATTAATATCTCCTTCATACAAAAAGATGTATATGCAGTTGCTATGTTATTAGTTTCTTTGTTTGCTATGATTTGTATTCATCACCAATAAAATATGTACTAATTCAAATTTATCATTATCAGTGCGTCTGGTTAATGAAAACCATTTCACCTGTACAAAGTAAAACAGTAAGATCAGACCATCACTCTTAAAAGAAAATAGAACTATAACAAATAAAACCATGGAGTTGTGTTCTGTTCAAAACAGGTGACATAGGTGCTGGGGTGTTATAGTGTTAGCTTCCTGGCTGAAGGCTTTTTACAGAGTCTTGTTGTCAGTAGTGAGTGCATTGGCCATGGTGCGCTCCATGCCCTCCAAATATCTCACAGTATGGGCTGTCTTAGCCCACACAGCTGGCAGAGTCCGTCCTTTGGTGGTCCTCGCCATGGCCTCTCATATATTTCTACTGGGAGGACCCCCAAGTGGTAGAGCAAGAACTTCCTCTTGGTGCTGTAGGTTAAAATGTCACCCAGATATGAATGGGGAACTAGGATCTTGTAGCTGTTCAGGACAAGCCAGGTGTGGTGCCTTTTCTCGAGGGGTTTATCTTGTCTTGAGGGACAAAAGCTGTATTGTTCTTTTGGTTGCAGTTTTTAAAAGTTTGTGGTTAAGCTCAGTTGTCCAAGGGCTCTCGATGTCGAACTAGTTTATTGAGGAGTCGAGATATATTATCGTCGGTGATCGGGGTTTCATCGTTATTTCTTCCCGGATGTCATGGTTTATGGTATTTGTGGCCGCAGCCCTTGTTTTGTGAGAAACATTGATAAAAGCTGCTCTCCTTCCCAGGGATGTTTGAGTAGGCCGAACTCCAACCTTATCTGTGCTGGTGATATATGCCTTGGGAGCTTGAACAATTGCCTGTATATGCTTACTATTGTGGCAACCATGACCTTTACATCCCTGCCACGGAGTGCAATACTGCCGTAGGCTAATGTTGGAATCACCTTGGCTCTTACTACTTCTAGTAGTGGGCAGAGTGAGTATTTGTTCAGTTTTGTCAACAGAGTCAATAGGCCCATGGAGAGCGCACCCCCTTCTGTCTTATTTCTTCTTTATGCCTGAGAAAGGAGCTGTGCTGGTCAAACAGAAGGCCTAAATATTTCTAGGTTGTTGTTTCTTCAAGCATGCTTACACTCAGCCCCCATGTTGTTGCCCCATTTAGGCATCTTTTGGCAAAATTCATGATTTTGTTTTTTTTGTGGTTGATTTGTAGCTTGTTCCTGAGGGCGTAGTAATTTGTGGCTTTCAGGAGGCATTGCATACACAACATTTTCTGCTTGTAGCAGGTTTGACAGTTGCTTCTTTCCTAACCATTGTACGCGGGAGTTGACTGAAGATAGCACCATTGAAAAGTCTGCCATTAAGAGATTGAAAAGCGTGGGGGCCGAGACACAGCCCTGTTTTAGGCCTTTCATCGTTGGGATCTTCCTGGATAGGTTTGACCCATTGCCCAGTTTAATCCTGACCCACGTGCTGGTGTGCAGGGTCTCATTTGCTTTTAGAAGTTGCTGTGGGCTCTGCGGGTATTATTGATTTTTGACTGGCCCCGTCGACCAGATGTTCCAGGAGAGCTCTAACGTAGTACTTTGCTTTGTTGTCTATAAGTGCGATCAGGCGGTAGTTGCTGGGGTTCAACTTATCGCCGCCTTTGTATATTGGAGAGATTATGGATCCCTTCCAAGATTCCGGGATTGGTTCCCTTGACAGGGCGTGGTTGAAGAGGGGGGCCATTGCTATGGCCCACTTAGGGGGGTCGAGTTTATAATTGGCATGAGCAACTCCATTTTGGCTGAGGGCTCCTGTCTTTCTCCCTCTGCCTATTAGCCATTGGATACCTGCACAAGACGTGGCTAGTTCACTGTCCACATTACTGGAGTTGCCGACAGCTGGGTTGCAGGCTTGTTTGGCCTGCCTATGCCACTGATTGTGACGTGATCCACAACGCCTTTGGTTTGCTGGAAGTGTAATTTCAGAAAAAATGCCCAGTCCTCCTCTGAGATGTTTGAGTCCAAGATTAGGCCTTGTTGGCTTTTCAGGGCATTTACAGTACTCCAGAATTGGCTGGCGTTCTTGTGTTTTATGTCCCAGATGAATTTGGACGAGACTTTTTCTGTGTGTAGCCTCCTGATCTCCCATACCACCTGTTTCAGCTTTCCTTTTCCTTGTTTCAATTTGATGAGGTGACATTCAATCAATCAATCAATCAATCAGGGATTTGTAAAGCGCACTACTCACCCGGAAGGTCCCTAGGCGCTGGGGTTAGGGGGGGGAGCTACTGGTCGAAAAGTCAGGTCTTAAGGCGTTTCCTGAATGATAGAGGGTCATCGGTCAGGCGGAGGTGGAGTGGTAGGGAGTTCCAGGTCTTAGCGGAAAGGTAGGAGAATGATCTTCCTCCGGTGGTCATGCGGCGGATGCAAGGAACGTAGGTGAGGGCGTGGTTGGCGGAGCGAAGGTTGCAGGTTGGGGTGTGAAAGGTGAGTCTGTCGTTGAGGTAGGTCGGACCCGTGTTGTGGAGGGCCTTGTGTGCGTGGATGAGGATTTTGAAAATGATCCTCTTCGATACTGGTAGACAATGTAGGTCCCTGAGATGAGGTGAGATGTGGTCGCAGCGTGGGATGTCCAGAATGAGGCGTGCGGATGCGTTTTGGATTCTTTGCAGTTTTGTCTGAAGTTTGTTTGTTATTCCTTTACATAGGGCGTTTCCGTAATCCATAAAACATTCTTGTTTGGGAAACCGGCAGACCAGTCGGAGTGCTTAATTAACTTTGCTCTTTAGCTGTTTCAGACTATGCGAGGAGTGGGGCTTCTTTGTGGTAGGCGCCTGATGGCTGTGGCATTTCTGGTGAATTGCTGGGTGTATGAGCGCATGGAAGCCTCCCATTTGCCTTTAGATGAACTCTTCTTTGGGAGGCTTTTAGAGCAAGGGAAGTAGCTGGCCATTTGATTCTTTTCAGCTGGCACAGCCGTTCAGTGCCGGCAGGTGCCATGTTGATCGTGTGTAGGGCTAGTGTCAAAGGTAAAGCCACTCCCTGTGGTAGATTATCGCTTTCGGGCCCTAGGCCCATTTTGAGGGAAGAGACCATTTGCAGCAGTAATAGGGAGACACAGGTGAAGTCTGTTAGAGAGTTTCCATTTGTAGCGTGGAATGATAGGGAAGGGGGGATATCTTCGCTGAATAAGCCAATTAGTGCTCTGAGACCTAAGTGCTCAAGAGAGCAAACTAAGGCTGTTCCAATTTTGCTTCTTTTCGCCATTTCAATCAGTGCTTGGGTGGCAATGACCTTGTTAGTGTCTGACCCTCCTAGCAGGTTCATGTTGAAGTCCCCTGTTACTAGTAGTAGAAGAATTGGGTGGGAGCCAGCCACTTGAGTGATATGGTCCACAAGCAGGTTTGAAAGCTCATCTTGATTTTTTCATCTCAGAGATATGTATATGTTGACTAGGATTAGCCCTTGCTTCGCCCTTCTGTGTTGATAGGTTAGGTGCACAGTGAGGAATTGGTCGGTGTCTGAGGAGAGCATCTTGCAGCTGGCCCTTAGGGCAGTTGATAGATAAACCATCACGCCCCCTTTCCCGCAGCCAAATTTGCCTATCTTAGTGGCAGGAAGGAGGGCATGGGAATAGCCCAGGATGGGGATTGGTTCCAGGGCCAAGTTTCTTTTCAGGTGATGATCGAGAAGCCATAGAGATAGGTCAGTCTGACAGGATCTTGCAGTTTGCCCTTTAGCCCATGAATGTTCCAGAAGCAGAGCTTTAAGCGATGAATGTCTGGGGCCTCCTTGCCCCCTGGGGCAGAGATTCAGTTTCTAGTTTGCGACTGGTTGAGGATGCAGGCTACCTACCCCCAATCGTCTCTCTCGTGGCTGTCCTCCTAGTTCAGCTCTTGATGTATGGGCCTGAAGAACCGCGTGGGGAGACGCAGACAACCTCCTATTGTCTTCCGGTGTGCTTTTTCGTGGCCTGAGAGGATATGGATAGCTGGGATCTTCTATCCCTTCCAGGATAATTCCCCACTTGTTAAAGTGATTACTTTCATTAAGAACGGCCCTACCCAGCGTGTCGCACTGCCAAATGACTTTGGTTGATTCATTGGCTTTCCCTGACCTTTACACTATGAATTCCATGGATTCAATCATGTCTGAAGTAATGTAGTTGAGTCCTCGAGTCTGCCCTAGAAGTTTTAGTATGTTTCCCCAGTTGAGGATGTCCATGTTCCCAAGTGATTGGTATTCTGGGTGGAAAGGAATTGTTCTGCACTGTCCCTCCCATGTAGTGTTCTCAGTGGGGCAGTCTATTGTATTAGAGGTTATATCCTTCATGGGGGAGGACTTAAGGGTGTAAGATTTATCTGTAGGGTGATATGAGGCGGTTCGGTGGGAATCAGATCTAGTTGTTCTCCTAACCAGAGTGTCTGGCTGAAGGACCACGTGTCACCTCACATCTTTGTTCAAGGAGAGCTGCTCTGGATCCTGTGCTTGTGGCAGATCTTTCTTGGGTGGGGTTGGTGAGTGTACTCCTCTCTGAGGCATGGGGCTTTGTCTACCTGTCGACTTTTGACTGTCATCGGATGTCCTCTGCCTTGCTAGGCGGGCTCCCTGACCGGGGGTGTCCTGCCACTTGTTTTGAGGTGGTGAGCCCCCTCTGTGCTGTGGTTGGGGGTGGCCTTTCTTTGGCTTTGGGGCTGCCTCAGGGCAGCTCCTCTTCCCCCATGGATCCTTGAGATCAGTGAGGTTTGCTATGGGCGGCTCTGATTCATGTTCTGCATCGTGAGACGCCACCGGGACGCCTGAATTGTAGGTTGCTGCGGTGTTGCTCCCAGTGTTGCATACGTAGGCTGTCTGGTTATATCTCAGGTAGGTTTGTAGCCATGCGGATCTGGGGTGGTTTTTGTTGTGCGATTTGCACTTTTGAGTCCTTTGGACTTGACCTTCCCACCTGGTTGTCCAGACTGGTATCTGGTACTGCCGGTGCTCTTGGTGCCTGTGGTTGGCTCTGTTATCAGGTTGCTTGATATTGCTTCTCTCCCCTCCCTGGTGGTTTTTGGGGTTTTCCTCAGAAGGGAGGTGTCCTGACCATTTGACACCACATTTCCAGGTGGGGTGCCCTTATTTTTGGGCTCTCCCTCATACTTGCCACCATGTGCAGTGTGGGCCCCCCCTTGTGGTTGTGTGGACGTGTGTACACCCTTCCTTCCTCAGCTCTTTTTTTATGCCCCCAAGTATGCTTGGTAGCTGGCTTAGTTTGTCTAGAGTTGGAGAACAGCAGCATCTAGGAGCGAGATCATTGGTAGCCTCTTGCGCCCTCTTAATGAGGCTATTGAGGTCATTGATGTGCTTATCTATGCCAGCCACAAGGGTTGCTATTGAGCTCAATATCACCACTTGTATATCCATCTTAGCTGAGTGCATCGGCCATTGACTGAATGGTTGTAGGCAGTGCTGTCCAGGCACCTGCTCTGGAGATCCTCTGCTACTATCAGGGGGGGATCTGCCACAGGTTTGGTAATGGGTTGGGGAGCGGGGTTCTTGATGCGCAGTTGAGCTCTCTTTTTCTTTTTCCGACAAGTATGAGGCTAGAAGCTCATTCCATTCTTCCTGTGATATGTCGTTGAAGTATGCCTTTATTTTAGAGTCAGCTT
Organism: Pleurodeles waltl; assembly: GCF_031143425.1. Taxonomy (NCBI): domain Eukaryota; kingdom Metazoa; phylum Chordata; class Amphibia; order Caudata; family Salamandridae; genus Pleurodeles; species Pleurodeles waltl. The sequence continues at coordinate 925,427,972 of NC_090445.1, read as the reverse complement.
CTACCTCACCGTGCTCTGCCTTGTTGAGCTCTGAGCCACCTTTGTCTGGTTGTCATTGACCACTTTGCTTGATCTTTTCATGCGATGAGGGTTTTCACGTGCTTCACGTGCTTGACATTTTCCTCTTGTGCTCCCTCTTGCCCGGGCTGGTGTAATAGAGGTCAGGACATGGTCCCCCTGCCAGGGGGTGGGTTAGGCTGGGTGCAGTCCTCCCTGTATTTTGCACTCCTGACAGGGTGGTTCGTGCCAGGGTTTCACCTTTACTTGCTGCGTTTGCATCATTACCCCTGTCTGTGTTTGTTTTTCCTTGCCCAGTTGTTTGAGAGTTGCTTGTGGGCCTGCCTATGGTGGTTTTGCCACTGAGTTTGTATGGGGCAGTTGTTGTTGTATTTGTAGTGGTTGTTGTAGTTGTTGTGCCAGTTATCCTGCTGCTAGATAGTGGCTCTGGCTCCTGTGGTGCCTCAGCCTACCTGGGGGCCCCATCCATCTGGGTGCCAGAGAATCGAAGATGGTGGTTGCTTCTTGGCTCCAATTATCACCAGAGGTGTCAGAGGGAAGGGAGGACCATTGGCCGGGTGGGAGGGAGGAATATATGGCAGGTCCTCCATCTTTCAGAAATTGGAACGTTTTTTTTTATTTTGGGTTGGCCAGTTATTGTTCCCCCTGTTGCGGGACCCTTCTGACCCATATGGGTGCCCAATGAGTGGACATCTGCTGGCTGAATATCCACAGGGGATCGCTGTGGCATGTCCTCTTTTTCTTGCTGGATAGTACTGGCTGCACGGGCATTTCTGCAGTCTCCCTGACCTCATTGTCTTTTGATGTTCCCTTCCTCTGTAGCAATGTCTGCAAGGTTGGTGCACAAGTGCCTGACTAGCTTGGGTAGGAGGGTGAGTCTAGGTGAGTTGGATTCACCAGGTGCCTTGCAAGCTGCACCCGGAGATGCTCGAGCCGCTTCCGCTGGGTCCTGGGGCACGAGATCGCAGCAGCTTCTGAAGCTGCTGCACTCGTCCGTGTTCCTAACTCTGGAGTAGTTCTGATGCAGTTATCTGGTAACTTGCGAGTCAGATGTTCCCAAATGTCACAATATGTCACAGGAGGGAGCAGGAGGCACAGGCAGAAGTGGCGTGGGTTGGGATGAGTCTCTTACGACCTTCGTGACCTCCAGTGAAGTCCCGAGGGCCCCAGCTTTGTGCTTGCCAGAGGCTCGGTCGGCCGCTGCTACCTGGGTGGATGTTGGTGTCGGTGGGTATTGGTAGGCAGTGCCGGATTGCTTGGTAGTCTGGTTGCTGGAGTACTGAGTTTCTAGGGTTCACTCTGGGGTCTCCCTAGGCTCCTTCTGCAAGCCACAATAACCCCACTAGCCCCTCTATCCCACCCCACCTCCTGTATCCAGCACCTCGCACCCTGCGCCCCGCACCCCAACACAACATCTCCCCGTGCACCTCTGTGGCCTCTCTGGGCCGTGTGCCATCGGCAGTTTGGAGAGGAGAAGGGGGACTGGGGACTATTGGGCTCAGGGACTACAGGGGGACACGAGATGGCTCGAGGGTGTGTGGCCAGCAAGTGGCTGCAAAGGGGCTGTGAGGAGACAGAAAGGCACTGAGGCAGCTGAGGCACCCTCAGCCCCAAGACCAGGCCCTAGGTCCAAGGACCAGCCCCCCACTGACCCTCGAGACATTGCGAATCTGGGGTGCAGTGCATGCACAGTGGGGCAAGCGCGGGAATAGCAGGCCAGGAGCTGCCAGGTGCAGCAGGTAAGCGAGCGGGTATCAGGTGGCAGGCAGCAGCTATCGCGCACTCATCCAGCCAGCACCCCCTCACTCCCAGCTCACTCACGGCTTGCCTCTGACTCTGCACCAACGTGTGTCAACATACGGTTCGTGGCTCGCAGCGCCTCTCCTCCTCGTTTCTCGTTGCTCATCTGCTACGCTGCCTCTGTGGCCTCTCTCCTCCACCCAAGTAACTGTGGGGGGTGCATTTACAATAGGCTTGGACATACCTGAAATTACTCCAGCACAATTTGCGTAATTTTGAGAATGCCATGATATGCTTTGTGGACAACACATAGAAATTATGTCAATACACCTCTACAGGAAATGAGGTGCCATTTGCCAGAATATTTACAGAGAATGATGCAATTTGTGGTATTTCGCAGGAAATACTTACTACAAATTTACAGGAACAACTGAACGCAATCATCTATTGTTGGGGGTACTCTACTTTAAATGCATCATTGTGCCAAATATTGACGTGAGGAGGCCTTTCATGCTATAACATAGTGTAAGATGACAGGTTTGCACGTCACATAATTTCGCCTGATTTTGTCACAATTTTGCGTATTTTGCCAAAATAAATCACGCAAATGTCCCACACTCTTAATTCACAATCCTTTTTAAATGCCTAAAACATTCTACTTTCTAAGCATGTATCCAACCTTCATTTCATATCCTTTCCTACTCCTCTGGAAGGTCCCTGAGTGCTGCCACTCATCCACATCCATGTGGATGGAAATGAGATGGGTATATAGCATGCGTACATTGCCTGAAGTGTACACCCGTTTCACTCAAGTACACGAGTGATACTACTCAGTTGTTACTCGCTCAAATAGTATGCTGACATAATTTATGAGCAGTGTTGTGGCCAGACATTGAAAAAAATGTTCGCATAGTCCTCTATTTTATTATGTATGTTATGAAAAGGGCACTTGACAACTTGCAATGCAAATAGTTACGTTCAATGTGTAAATTATCACTCTAATATTAGGATTTCTTTACAGTAAAGTGTTAATTCAGCAAACCTATTTAATAAGCATTTCAGGTCAGATGAAGAAGAGGAGAATTAATGTAACTGAAGCATATCTTAGGCTTTCGTTCTCATGCTAGGAATGAATCTTTAAAGAATGACCTGTCTCTAACCTTCCAGTGGACATTTCAGACAGAGATTCCGTCTAGCCTCAACATGATCAATAGCTTCATTATGATATCCCGCAAAGTGCCCCTACATTTTGTCCATGGGCTGTGCCATGACTATTTTGATATACATTTAGAGATTTTCACGGAATGGCAGTCTCTGAAGCATTTGAGATTTTGTAATAAATAGGAACATATTCTCTAGCGGCTGGTAAATATTATTCATTTACAGGTGAAGCAGAAAGAGATAGTCGCTTTTCTCCAACAGACAGCAATCACGGTAATGTGTACTTGGGCATAGAGAGAGGCTAAACCAAGCAGGGCAGGCAGGGGCTCTGTAACATGTGCTTGTTAGTTTATTGGCATCATATTAGCATTTTCAGTTTAGAAAAGGTGACAGAAACCATGGATTTTTAAATATTCTTGTTTTACTCATTGCATCTTTAACTCACAATTGGCCTCATGTACTATTATTCCACTTACCAACAGAGGTCGCAGTTTGCGCAACAACTTTTTGTGAATGGAACAGTACTTTAGGGCCCGACCTATTTGCTAATAGATCACATTGCAAAATACCGAATTCCACGGGGTTGCAGAACGGCCGCCTAATTATTATTCATTAGGTATTGAATGGCTGCAGTTACAGGGATGATGGCCTGCAGGGGACAGCTGAACACCATTCCTGTGTTTGCGTTCCAAAATGGAACACTTTTTAAGCAGTCTGTGATCTTTAAGGTAAGCATTGCTACTTTTAAAAAACAAATTTATCCTTTTGGAAAAATTCTGAGGGAGCAGGCAAGGGTTCTATTCTCCCTGAGTCTGCTAGCACTATTCCTCAAGAGGAAGGGTTCATCAAGGAGGGACTCCTTCCACTTTAAAAATCAGTTAGGGGTACAACCCAGAAATCAGCGTCTTGCAGTCAAGCAGTGACCATTAACACACCAGTATTTGAGGAAGACACCAGCAGCAAGTCAATCTTAGTAAACATGGCTCTCTGCTGTGTGTCCCTCTTTGTGCAAAGCAGTGAAGTGCAATAAATTTGGTTGCAGTGCTGCTTTGAGTGAAAAAAGAGTGAATTTGCAATTAATGGCACTAGAGTTGCTCCCAAACCATCTTCTAACTGAGGCTAGGGCATTTATGGGTGAAGTGAAAACCTTGCATATTTCTTTTGGATCAGCAAACAGATTTCTTTACTATAGTATTCCCCTTCGGCTTAACGCACAGGAAGGATTCTCTTTCTCTCTTTAGTTCTGAATGGGTTAGCATCCCAGGGCAGCAAGCAGTTACTGTACACAACCGTTCAATAAATTAACAACAATGACTATTAGAGCCAAAACAATTCTTTGCTGTACCTTATGAAACAAGCACCACAGCATTCTGTAGGCCTCTTTCATCTCACTGATCAGGTTGAAGACCTACATGAGAAAGACATGTTAGCCTCCATTAATACACTTTAGGCCTGATTTACAATTGGAGCAAGTACTACTCTAAATAGGTGCAAATTTGTAACGTTTTGCTATTTGGAAACATTGGGACATATTTATGAGAGACTTTCACCACCGGAACGTCACTTTTTTTGACACTCCAGTGGCACAAGCCTCTCAATCATATCTATGAGGCCACATAAAGTTGATTTCACCCAACTCATCCTCTCCCTCACCAAGGACCCGCACTGCCAAAACTAACCTCCACAAGGGACTAAAAGCCATCGCCGACTGGATGAGAGACAGCCGGCTAAAACTGAACTCGGACAAAACAGAGGTCCTCATCCTTGGGCGCACCCTCTCCGCCTGGGACAACTCATGGTGGCCGTCCACGCTGGGTCCCCCACCGACAGCGCACAAAACCTCGGCTTCACCCTCGACTCCTCACTCTCCATGTCAAAGCAGGTCAGCGCCGTCTCCTCCTCCTGCTACAACACCCTCCGCATGCTTCGCAGAATTTACAGATGGATCCCAACAGAAACAAGAAAAACAGTAACCCAGGCCCTCGTCAGCAACAGACTCGACTACGCCAATGCCCTCTACACCGGTATCTCATCCAAACTCCTCCAACGCTTCCAACGCATCCAAAACGCCTCTGCCCGACTCATCCTCAACATCCCTTGCAACTTCCACATCACCCCCACCTAAGAGACCTTCACTGGCTCCCCTGTCAACAAGAGGATCACCTTCAAGCTCCTCACCCACGCACACAAGGCACTCCACAACACCGGACCATCATACCTGAACAACAGACTCAGCTTCTACACCCCCACCCGGCATCTCCGCTCCGCTAACCTCACCCTCGCCTCCGTCCCCGGCATCCAACGCAAATCTTCCGGCGGCAAATCATTCTCGTACCTCGCCTCCAAGACCTGGAACACCCTCCCACCGGATCTACGACAGACACAGGACCATCTTTCCTTCAGAAAACTACTCAAGACTTGGCTCTTCGAGCAGTAGCAGCTCCCCCCCCAGCGCCTTGAAACCCTCATGGGTATGTAGCGCGCTTTACTAATTGATTGATTGATTGATTGATTGATTAAAGTCACTTTACGTGACTTTGCATGGCTTCATGGATATGGTGTAAGACAAAGCAGTGCAAGTCGCTGCATTGCCTTACTCTGTGCCAGGGAGGCGTACCATAGGCCTTGCAATGGGCTTCCCCATGCAACACCAATGAATTTTGACTCTGTTCCAAATTCACTCACTCTCTTAAAGCTGGGGCAGTGACAAAATCTTAGACCTCCCTAGAGCAGGTGTAACAAGGAGAAATATTTGAATTTCTTCCCGTTTTGCATTCTGAAGCACACATAGAAAGTGGAAAAGGCCTCTTAGGATTGTTTTTGTGCAGGAAGGTGCAAGCAAAAACAATAAAGCATGTAAGGCAGGTGCCCTTGCACCATGGTGTAAGGGTGCCTGTCTTGTTGCTAGGCAGTCAATTATGTGGTACCACTGGGGGTAAAGATAGGAATGAATGTCATCTGGCATTTTTAACGCTGCTAGTTCTCAAATGCACGTTTATGCACACATTACAATTCTGCATTATGAAAAGGCAGAGAGTCTGCGCATTTTCAACTTGTTGTTTTGTTTTACATTTTTGTACACAGGGAAATATGTTCCCCATGCAGATACACCCTAGCCTACATCTCAATGAAATTCAGGCATGTTACATTCCAGGATGGGAAAGGATTAGAGAGGTTTATTTGAATGTCTACAATCTCATGCATTTGTGGGCTTTCACAGGCACTTTTACCACAACATTTGCAGCATCAATATTGTATTTAGTGTGCTAGTGTTGGAAAAGTTGATGTTGATGCACACAATGATACATTCATATATAAGAATGAAATCACATCACTATTAGAGAGTTCACCCTCATGAACTCTTCATCAACCCCGCCTCAAAGGTAATTGGTCAGGTAGGTTGTGCAACCTAGGCCTGGGAATACTAATAAACAGGTCTCAGGTGGGGTGGTGTGTAGCCGGCAGATAAACACATGAACAGGATCATCAGTTAAGTCCCACAGATAGAAGCAGTGGCACCACAATGGTCTGAGGAAATTTGCCCTATTAAAGCACACATGACTAGAGGGGTGCATACATTCCCAAAACACCATAAAAGTCAGATTCCACATGACGTTAGGAGCACTTCTCCTTAGAAAGAAACCACAGAAGCCCCATTCGGTTGGTGAGGTGGACCTTCACTCCCCTCCTAAAACCCAGGTTGTAATTTCTCCACCATTGAAGAGACATCCTCTGCATGTGGAATCTGCTGAACGCACTCAAGCCAAGGACCTTTTGCCTCCAAGACACAAGACCCTAATGACTACTGATATTCCCTGTTCGAACTGATTTTCAGCTCTGTCCACTCTGAGTGAAAGCCCAGGACGTCCCCAACTTTCAGCCACAGATGAATCCGATATCGGGAAACAGGACTGGAAGATGCAACCCTATGGATCACCTGAAATGGCAACCATTTCCCAGAAGCTGGATGATCTAAAGTCCGTGGTAGTAACAATTTTAAATAACATTTCTGGACTACCTGAACAGAGGGCAGTATGCAACTGTATATTGTCCACTGAGGTTGATTATAATCCTGAGCAGATTGAGGGGCCAAGTATGACAGTTTTAGCGGATATTGGAGATAAAGCGGCCAGTCTCCCCACACGCCCAAAACAAAGTCCGGAAGTATGGTGATGTATGGAAGGGCGATCGGCCCTTGCATACCTTCCACCACTGGGTGAACACCCTACTTTGACCCAAATATAAATACAAACAAGTACACACTCAGTTCAGGGGACTATAGTATTTCCTGTCAAATTGTCACTTCTAAGGATTCTAGAGTTCCACCCTTTGGTCAATCTAGACCAACACAGGTGCATGACACGAAAGGGAGATATGGTCGGAGGAAGAAAGACGCCTACTTCTATATCACAGGCGTCCCCAGGATGCCAGCCAGCCACAGAGAGACGCAAGACTCTCTTATTAATAAAGTAATCTACTAGATACGTATACAGAGGAAATGCCTCTCTGTCATCCGGTCTGACATCCTGGAGTTGTGCAGACATGGGCAACTTGGGTCAGAAACAGCTTATATCTCCATTCTTTTTACAGATACTACCCTGGTTGACAATCTTATTGCCTTTGACATACGAACTGGCTCCTTGAGAGCTGGTAGAGAAACTGGCATTGGTCTTTGTACGCATCCACCTGTTGACAAGACGTGCAGTCGTTGCAGTTCATCCGATGATCACACACCCACCTGAGGTACTGGGTTTTTCAGAACCGGTACTGATCCGGTAACCCAGCGGTGCAAGGGTACACCCAAAGACCTCGGGTACTTTCCTGATTCAGACTAGAGAAACTCAGAGTCTTCTAGGTGAAGTCAAAGATCGAATTTATTGGCTGCAACCAATTGACAAGTGTCCTAGAAGTACAACAGCACGATTTGTATGTTCTCAGGAGACTGTGTTTCAATGCAAAGTCAGGTTTCCTTATATACAGTTTTTTAAGCTTCAGGCAAACATTCTTGACATTTTGGTTGGTCATTCACATGTTTTTACTACAAAGGAAAAAACAGTGTCATGATGAAACCTTATATTTCATGTCATCCAACCCATAATAAATTACCCGGCAAGGCCTAGTATTTTACATCAGATAAGTGTGGACCCCCAATAAAAACGGGCCCCTCCCCCTCGTAAAGTACGAAGAAGAAAAGAGCAGGTGCAGGTGTGAGCAAGATTAGGCAGGGTGTGTGAGCGATAATAAGGGTTTTATGGCATGGTGTGCCTTGATGCTATCTGATTCGGCCACTGGGAGAGGGACTGACCAAACAGGTTTGGCCTGAGGCAATGGTTCCAGCTTGCCCAGGCCAGAGAGAAGTCAATCAAGGTGTACGTGTCCTTGGAATCAAATCTGACTGTATTATAAGCCTATGTGAGGGCAACTTTTAAAAATGGCTGCTGTGTATAAAATGGGAGCCACGAGTGCAGGACGAAAATGGCGATTTCGAGGTGAAAACGCTGCTGGAATTGAGCGAAAATGCTCATGCTTAGTGTACTAGTCATTATCGGTCTTTTGATACTAAAATCGTACTGCTGTGGCAAAGTAAATTACATGGGTCTAGAATTTTTAGAACCACAAACCCTCCTTTTGCCCTTACATAGGCAATAAACCTATTCTCATGCTAATCTGAGTCCAGGTCTATGTTTATAAGGCCATGGAGATGTTGCTGGAGCTAAATTCTAGTACTTGGTAACTCTCTCTGGACAGGTCTCCTCGAACATGAAGTAGCACAAAAAGGCCACATATGGCAGGACAAAATAAGGAATACCTCTATCTGCAGTAGGTGGCATAAGATCACACACCCAACAATTAGTGATGTTCACTACTAACTAGTGTTGATGCAGAAGCTGTACAAAAGAATTGCTTACGAATTCTGATCTTCTAACCTGCTCATGTTCAGGAAAAGGGTGAAAAGAGTGCAAAGAAACAATAGTAGGAAAAGACATAGGTTGGGAAGTGGGTGCAGAAGTCAATTGAGTAGAGAAAAACAATCCTACCCATAAATGACAACGTCATGTTTAAAAGACAATAGAAAACACGTTATTAAGAACATATAGACAACGGGAGAAAGTAGTGACCACTATGAAATAATAATTTTTCACAACCCTAACCAAAAAGCAAATCCTAAAATTATCTAGTAACATTTTTAGGGCTCCTCTGCATTTCAGTAATTTTTGTATGTTCAGGTGGAACAGTGATGACTCTCATCAATGCTCTAAGGTGAAAAGGGGATACTCTTTCCACAGAAAATGGACTTTATTCTGCTTGTACTAAACAGAATAGTACTTTAAAACAATGCCAGCAAAACAATCAGTCTCCTAACACCTAGTCTATACAATCACACGGAAACCTCTTGTGAAACCAACTATGCCCAGAGTCCGTTCAAAAAGCCTCTCTGGCAGGCTTCTATTGTCCATCAAATTTTCTTTTGTTGTTTTCTTTCGCATGGGCCTCTCAATTCAGGCCTCTTCGTGAGAAAATACTGCTTAGTTGGAGTGCCCTCCTGGCAAACACCCACAGCTCACTCGAAAGTCTCAATGTCTTAAAGCAATGCACCAGTGTCTCTCCTCTGTGGCAGACACTACAAACAATGTGCTCTTCATTGATCAAGGGCACAAATCATCTCGTGCAGACGCAAGCACCATTAATTGGGAAATAGCTCAAGCTCAGCAGCACTTTCAGACTCCAACACTCATTATTTAGTGTCAGAGGACGCTCAAGCTGCTCCTTCATGGGCACCACAATATAGTGCCTTTTTCCAAACTTGAAATCTCCGGTGCACTGCCCTTCTTCCGTTGGAGCAAAGAAAAGGGGGGGTGTGGCCAAAACTCAGGCCAAGGGGCTCAAGGGATTGCACACTGTCAGAGGTTACCAGCACATGACAGGTAGAGAAATGAAACCTCAAAACAGCTCTGCCATCAACAACAGGAATCCTTCTCTTTATCTCTTTTACACTGAAACTTTGGTTTTGTGATGTCCAACGCCGTCTGATGGAGCAAGTACGATACCATGCGCTGGCGATCGCTGTCCAGCTTTGCTACTTTCTGGGTGCTGAGACTGTAGGGCCAAGACGTCCGTCTTTCATCTGTAGCTGTCACTGATGGGAATTAGGCTTAAATCAATGTCCTGCAGGTTATTATGACTTGATACCCGCAGAATCTAGTGACGTAGGAAATGTGCCACAGTTGTTAGTTTCCTTCAATTTAGTAAAAAAAACAGTTCATGGTTTTTAACAAGGGGACTGCAAGCAGGTGGTCTGCAATCTTCAAAGGAGTAGCCATACACCATGGGCATAAAATACAAAGACAAAGGCAGAAGGGCAAAACAGGGTCTCTAGCATCTTTAATTGGGTTCTCTCCATTATTCTCTGCCATCTATAGCTACATGAGAATTCTATCTGAATGGATTTCCTCACACAGTGGCATTGTCTAATGGGGTAAACACATATTTGCCTCAATGATTAAGTCTAGGTGTTCCTCCTTACCTTAGAACATCTCAATAGAGAAATCACATGATACCGATTATCAGGGACATGTAGAAACCTTCCTTTAAAAACTGTGCATCAGGTGCACTATGCAATACACAGGCTAATAGTCAAATGTGCAAACAAAAAGACAAGAACTAGAGGGTCCTGATATTTGCATGATTAGGACACATCTGATCCCACAAAAAATTAAAGTAGCAGGAACAGAAGGGAACCGAAAACCAAATTAAAATAGACATTGAAAATTCGTCATGTTCAAAAAGGTAAACATAAGATATCTCCTATTGAGATGGAAAACTTGTCTTACTATAATATTGAGTCAGTTAACCAGTCTATCGCTACCCTGACAGTCAGGCTGGAAAACATTGAAGCAGGCCTAAGGCAAATTCTTGAAAACCAGTCTGGTCATACCAAAGGGAATTATACATAACATGGGGGTCCCTGGTACATCACTGCAGTCTGGAAATGTGAACCTGAACAATACATCAATAATAATAAAAGGGCTGACTGGTGAAAGGAATTCGAAAAAGAGAAATGGGACTAGGACATAGCTAAAATCTCAATAACTAAGCATGATGCGACATTGGTCAGGGGAAGTAACAAAAGAAAAAATCTATAGGAAGAACAAAAAAAATTATTTGGGTGATAGTCAGGCATGTGACACAACACCGAGAGTACGGGTGATACACAAAGGCCAAAGTTACACAAATTTTAACTCTACCGTTGGCGACTACAACATATACGGTACTCCTAGCTAATGTTTCAGTTCCTTCTTCAGGAAAAAATGAAAACCTGGTTTTCTTTTAAGGAACGAAAGCCATATGCTACTTAGGAAACAGAACATCATTAACTAATGTAATATAGAAATTAGGCCACCTTGAGTCACAGATCTATAATTTCATCCTTAGGTCCAATCAAGGATACATAAATGTAGGGCTGCCTGTTCCTTTAAGGGAAGGGGCAGTAACGTGACTAACTGCAGATGACACACTTTGATCCTGTATATCTCTTTTTATTTTCCTTCAATACCATTATAGCCAAATAGACATTCACTGGTGAAGTGTTGTCTTTTATGTTCACAGCATGAAATATCATTATCTGTGGAATTTAGTAACCAGAACAAGTTCAACCAACTGTTGCGTAGCGATGGGCATCGTCATGACCATCCCCTCACAACACAGGGGAGCTTGTAATAGTATCAAAAGCAGCAACAAACATGCAAAAACAAATAAAAAATAATAAAAACGCACAAAACGTCAAGCCATCAGATATACTTGCTGTGTATCAAGCACAAAAAGCATAGACAAAACAATAGCATGTGTGAATAAGCGGTGACACACAACACCATGTCATGTACTTTATGCACTGTAAACCTGCAGCCCAAAACCCAATATTTGGGCCTGTTTAATTTGTCAGGTTTAAAATCCTTACCCTCCTTTTGACAGTAGATCATCAGGCAATGGAAATCTGCTGTCAAATATAACTTTACTGTTTCTCTTCTAACATACAGGACCAGTAAGAACAATTCATGATAGGACCAAATACATGAAAATAAATTTCCATTACTTAACTGTTACCCTCTTGTCAGTTACTTCGCAACATCAAGCCACCTTAGTTTTACCTTTCTAAAAGTAAAAATTGTTACACTGACACTCCATATTAATTTGGCACCTACAATTTCCACTGTGAAAAATAAGTCTTAATTAGCAAATCGTTCTCATTAAGGCATGTAGCCTTCAAAATTTGAGAAAAGGGCTGCATCTTATTTTCTGTCTAAGACTTAATGCAACACTTCGTTTTCTGTCAAATAAAAGCAACTAGCAGGCATCATTTTATTTTTTTACAGCGGAGACACAAATGTATCAGTTCTGCAGAGCATTTAACATGATGTTGGGACTTTCGAAGAAACCCCTTTTTTTTATATTTTCCCTTTGGAATTAAGTTCTTTAATTGTATTGATGTTCTTCTGGAGAAACCAGAAATCCCACTTTTAGAGGCCCGTAGGGTCATTCTGCATTTTACAGAGACAAGGCCCTAATTTAAAAGGTCACAAGTGTCAACACGACAGCCTCCTCCATTGTTTATGGGAAAACTAAAGATAGCATCTCAGCAGCATGACTTGAGCCAGCCTCTGTAGCTCTCCTAGCTTCTGCCACTCTGAATCTGTCAAAGACAGTAGGCCTTTCTATTTTCCTTCTAACCTGCAATAATTCACTCTATTTAAAAAAAATATTTTTTCCTTTTTAGGCGCTAAAAAAAAATATCTCTATTTCCAGATTATTAAACTACATTTACTGTGAATAATTCACAAACCTTAATAACACACATACCAGTTGTTAGAATAAATGCTTGTTGCAATCCCATGCAATGGTACATATTTCATCAACCTCGAATGAATGAACGTCTCAGTATGCCCAGCTGAAGTTAGAACCTTCAACCTTGATATTAAAACAAGCCTTTGTACTGGCACATTGACTCATTGAATCATAAGAAGGCACAACCTGCAAATATATATCAAACCTAAATGTATGCATTTACTGAAGCCTGAGACACCTTAAAAAGTACTCTGAATGAAAGAAAATGCAGTTTAAACAGTGCTTTTGCCCAAAATCGACTTTGATATTTTAGGCATTAAAAAATCAATATCCTACAATTTTCTTGCATAATATGCATTACCAGAATGTCTATTACACAATCCATGAGTCCGCCATTGAAAATATTAACTTATACTTTATAGAAATGAGCTTGTTTGCTCCTGCGCCAAGGGAAAATTGCACATACAAATGTCATTTTAGCGGTGCAACATAACTTAAATTAAATTTTAATGTTAGGAGGTCATAGTATAGGTATTAAGCTTTATAAATATGAAAAAACGATTTTGAAAGGCACTTATTTTTTTAAATAATTTTTCCATAATTAATAATTTTCTTTTAAAAAAAATAAAAACCCAATTATTCTTTTTTTTGGTGATAATTCCACATATAAAAGCAAGCTGCATCCCTTGCCTATTATTTGGGATACATTAACTCACAAGCCTAAGCGCATAAGCCTAACTTGAAATGCGTCACATTTTTGCACCACTTTCATTTAAAAGGAAGGTTATGCAAAATTCCACCCATGTTTAACTGGGAAAGTGCTGGCTGAATTGAAAATAGATAATTTCGTTTTTTTTGGGGGGGCCCTATTTATATCTATTGAATGTGTTTTCTAATTTATTAAGCATTTAACAGCAGTTTTGTATATGTGCACAATTGCTCATTCTATAAATTAAAGAGCAACATATAGCTACGTTAGCACATCACATGGTTCATTTCTGGATTTTTTCTAAGTTTCTACTTAATATTAATTAACCAACATTTTACTTAACAAACTGTAAACATCAAGAAGACCCACAAACACACATTGAGCTCATTTCAGATATAAACAGAAAACACTCAGTACACACAATACAGCGCGCTTTAGCCATTTTTCATAAATAGCGCCGTCGCAATTTACTTACAGAACCGTTTGCAGATCCTAGTTGTAAGTCATATTTACAAGAAAAAAAAAAACTTTTCTCAATTATTTCCAAGAATAGCGGACCCATACTTTATTAAACGTGATGGGGCCTACTCCGTGCTTCACATATAGTTCATAGGTTGGAGTTCCAATCGGAGGAACCGGACATGAGTCCTCCAACCGGGAGTCCCTTTTACAACCAAGACAAAACAAATTTCCAAGTCTGCTAAGACCAGGCATCTTCGCTCACTAGTCTAGCTTCAAACTTCAAAGGATTATCGTTTACGATAGTCTCGTGAATACACGAGTCCTTCGGCTTTGATACTTGCAAGTTCCAAATCAAAGTGATCCCAAAGGGATACCAAACCAAATGTCCAACTAAGGACCAAACCAAGTGTCCAACTAAGGACCAAACCAAGTGTCCAACTAAGGACCAAACCAAGTGTCCAACTAAGGACTGGGAGACGCTCCACTTATACTTAACTGAAAATATCAATGACGTCACCAGAAGACTCGTCTTATCGTTTCGCTCTACCAAAAATCAAGGGTCCAAATCAGGGCGATAGCCAGGGCAGCAGTCCTTCATAGCCGTCGGGAAGCAGGGAACCTCGCAACAAAGACTTTCGGACCACGTCAACATGCAGGGGTCGATGAAGTGGCGGCCTTCCTCCAGAATTTTCACACGAAGCTCCCCACGGACCTCAGGCTTGGACCGGTACCGCTGGTATCGAGCCCCACATTGGGCGCCAACTGAGGTACTGGGTTTTTCAGAATTTTTAGAACCACACACCACCTATGACAGAGAATCCTTCTCCCTCGCTATCAGATTTGGACTGGCTAAATGCTGCCCCTCCTGCAGGGAATCCTAATGTAGCTATCAAGGCTAGTAGAGAAGAGCAACCTGGGAATTCAGAGTCTCTCCTATATTTGAGAACTAGGGCTAAAACATCCATGCCCCCCAAACTTACCATCATGTCTTGGAATGTTGCAGGAATAGAGAATAAGCTGGGAGATCCTGAGTGGACCAGTTTCATTAATAAGCAAGATATATGCTTATTTCAGGAAACTTGGGCTGAAGAGGTGATCCATGTAGACGGGTTCATAACTTATTTCTCCGCAGCTCAACCTGCCTCTGTGGGTTTTGGTAGACTGGTAGGTAGGCACATGATCTTGCTGAACAAAAGACTGACATGTGAGCA
Organism: Pleurodeles waltl; assembly: GCF_031143425.1. Taxonomy (NCBI): domain Eukaryota; kingdom Metazoa; phylum Chordata; class Amphibia; order Caudata; family Salamandridae; genus Pleurodeles; species Pleurodeles waltl. The sequence continues at coordinate 925,412,831 of NC_090445.1, read as the reverse complement.
CTCAGTATTACGTTTGAACTCATATGAATTACTAGGTGTTCAACTAATGTTTCAACCTGGTCTCACAGTGATTATGGTTAATGTGTATGCAAGGTCCGTCTCACGAGGCATCGAGTCTAGGGTACCTCCAATTCCAATTCACACATAGCTTTATTCAGTTATATTCAACCATCAAACCAATAACATCATGCAAATACAGAGTGAAGCAAAAAGACGTAGCTATAGTATAATCAAAAATATTTTTAAAAGAATAAAAACGTAAATACTTAAAATCATTAGAACATTTACAGTTTATGTTTAACCACCTGAAACCTATCTCTCAAATCATCCTCCGTAGCATCTAAGTAAGTAATCACACTAATCACAAAACCTTATATCAATCAGAAATAAATAATTAAAACTATAAAACTTGAAACTGGTCATTTCGAATTATTTAAATAGCATGTGCTTGTATGTCATGCGGCCACAAGAAACTTGCTGACCGCACAGAACAAGGGAGTGGAAGTGTCCCTCATCATAATCCTTAGAGCATCATTGCAATGTCTCATGCCCATATTCCTGCAAACTGGGCGTAGCCACTTCCGCCGAGCAATCCTATATGCAGGACATATGAACATGAAATGTACTACGGTTTCTGAGGTGCAGCTACAGCTAGGACATAGAACAACTATCGAAGTGGAACTGCAAGTGCTACTGAAAGATTTGAGAGGTAGACATCCATACCTTAGCTGAATGTACAAACTTTTGCTTAGCGGATCAAGGATTAAATCCATGAATGATTAAAAATAAGGATACCACTTATAATCGAAGAATTGAGATGTCAATCTGCCATTTGTCATACATAGCAAATAGTTTTCTTTAACATACACCCAATAAACTGTTTTCAAATATTTCTTTTGGTCTCTTCTTAAGTTGTTAGGATGGCTCCAGAAGTTGCTGAGTTCCAAGATATGAAACCATCTTGAGATGTGCTTAAACCAAGGAATAGAGAGAACATTGGGTCTATCTAGAATGTCTGGAATGGACTCCATATATGTAATTAATTCAGGGGTGGTCCAGATGCGTACCCAGAAGAGAAGTGGTCTTAAAGCAATTACATCTGAGATGCACGCAAGACCAAGACCCCAGAACATTGGGATCAGTGGGGTGTTTCGAGGGCATGCCAAAAGTGATCTTACAAAACTATTTTCCCCCACTGAAAGTTTACTAACATTAGAGAACCCCCAGAATTCTGCCCCATAGGCCACAGCACCCTGGGCCTTTGCCAGATAGATTTTAATAGCTGGAGTGACCACTCTCTCAGTGGTGACTCTATGGAAGCGCAAAATAGCCCCTGATCTATGCGACAGGAGGAGTAAGCTTTTATCAATCTGGGCGTCCCAATGCATGTTATCACTGAGTCTTACCCCCAGGTAATCAGTGGATCGAACCTTACATAAGGGAGTCCCATTAAGAAGGATGGTATATCTTTGGGTAGAACCATGACCCAGGGTCATAAGCTTGGTTTTACTATGATTGAGCTCCAGTCCATAATCAACACAGAACGAGCTGAACCTATCCACTAGGACCTGAAGACCCATAGGTGTTCTGGAAATCAGCAGAGAATCGTCAGCAAATAATAAAATTGGGATTTTCTGATTGTTCAGAGAGGGCGCATCATTTTGGCAGTCAGTTACAATTTGCACCACCTCATTAATGAACATAGTAAAAAGGGTCGGGCAAGGACACAACCTTGATGCACCCCTCGCCTAATATCTATTCTATCGGTGAGTTCCCCCTGACTGCCCTATCTTACTTGTGCGTATGTGTTCTCATGCAATCTTTGAACTAAATGCACTAGGTTCCCTGGGGTGCCGATTTTGATCAAGACTTCCCATAACTTATCTCTTGGAACAAGGTCAAAGGCAGATCTTAAATCCACAAAGGCAACATACAATTTTTGTTTGGCTAGGGTGACATACTTCCAAGATAACAATGACAACCTAAAAACTTGGTCCATAGTATTAGTTTTGGAATGGAAGCCAGTCTGGAGAGGGAATAAGTGTAGGAAAGTAGCCTTTTTCTAGCCTTGTTACCCTCACACTTGGCCTGTTTGTGAGTATATGTCAGGGTGTTTTCACTGTCTCACTGGGATCCTGCTAGCCAAGGCCCAGTGCTCATAGTGAAAACCCTATGTTGTAAGTGTGGTTGTTATGTGTCACTGGGATCCTGCTAGCCAGGACCCCAGTGCTCATAAGTTTGTGGCCTATATGTGTTCCCTGTGTGATGCCTAACTGTCTCACTGAGACTCTGCTAACCAGAACCTCAGTGGTTATGCTCTCTCTGCTTTCCAAATTTGTCACTAACAGGCAAGTGACTAAATTTACCAATTCACATTGACATACTGGTACACCCATATAATTACCTTGTATTGGGGTTCCAGGAGATCCCTATGGGCTGCAGCATTTCTTTTGCCACCCATAGGGAGCTCTGACAATTCTTACACAGGCCTGCCACTGCAGCCTGAGTGAAATAACGTCCACGTTATTTCACAGCCATTTACCACTGCATATAAGTAACTTATAAGTCACCTATATGTCTAAGCTTCACCTGGTGAAAGTTGGGTGCAAAGTTACTTAGTGTGTGGGCACCTTGGCACTAGCCAAGGTGCCCCCACATCGTTCAGGGCAAATTTCCCAGACGTTGTGAGTGCGGGTACACCATTACACGCGTGCACTATACATAGGTCACTACCTATGTATGGCGTCACAATGGTAACTCCGAACATGGCCATGTAACATGTCTAAGATCATGGAATTGTCACCCCAATACCATTCTGGTATTGGCAGTGACAATTCCATGATCCCCTGGGTCTCTAGCACAGAACCCGAGTACTGCCAAACTGCCTTTCCGGGGTCTGCACTGCAGCTGCTGCTGCTGCCAACCCCTCAGACAGGTTTCTGCCCTCCTGGGGTCCAGGCAGCCCTGGCCCAGGAAGGCAGAACAAAGGATTTCCTCTGAGAGAGGGTGTTACACCCTATCCCTTTGGAAATAGGTGTGAAGGGCTGGGGAGGAGTAGCCTCCCCCAGCCTCTGGAAATGCTTTGATGGGCACAGATGGTGCCCATCTCTGCATAAGCCAGTCTACACCAGTTCAGGGATCCCCCAGCCCTGCTCTGGCACAAAACTGGACAAAGGAAAGGGGACTGACCACTCCCCTGACCAGTACCTCCCAGGGGAGGTGCTCAGAGCTCCTTTAGTGTGTCCCAGACCTCTGCCATCTTGGAAACAGAGGTGTTGGGGGCACACTGGACTGCTCTGAGTGGCCAGTGCCAGCAGGTGACATCAGAGGCTCCTTCTGATAGGCTCTACCTCTCTTGGTAGCCAATCCCCTTAACTTGGTAGCCAAACCTCCTTTTCTGGCTATTTAGGGTCTCTGCTTTGGGGAATTCTTCAGATAACGAATGCAAGAGCTCACCAGAGTTCCTCTGCATCTCCCTCTTCACCTTCTACCAAAGGATCGATCGCTAACTGCTCAGGACACATGCAAAACCACAACAAAGTAGCAAGACGACTACCAGCAACATTGTAGCGCCTAATCCTGCCGGCTTTCTCGACTGTTTCCTGGTGGTGCATGCTCTGGGGGTAGCCTGCCTTCACCCTGCACCAGAAGCTCCGAAGAAATCTCCCATGGGTCAACGGAATCTTCCCCCTGCTTACTCAGGCACCAAAAGACTGCAACACTGGTCCTCTGTGTCCCCTCTCATCCTGACGAGCGTGGTCCCTGGAACACAGCAACTCTGTCCAAGTGACTCCCACAGTCCAGTGACTCTTCAGTCCAAGTTTGGTGGAGGTAAGTCCTTGCCTCCCCACGCTAGACTGCATTGCTGTGTACCGCGTGATTCGCAGCTGCTCCGGCTCCTGTGCACTCTTCCAGGATTTCCTTTGTGCACAGCCAAGCCTGTGTCCCCGGCACTCCTTCTTGCAGTGCACAACCTTCTGAGTTGTCCTCCGGTGTGGTGGGACTCCCTTTTGTGACTTTGTGTGGACTCCGGTTCACTTTTCTACCAAGTGCCTGTTAGGGTACTTTTGCGGGTGCTGCCTGCCCAAGGGTAGGTCGTTCCCCCTGCCGCTGCAGCTCCTCCAGCTCCTCCAGGTTCCTGAGTTCCTGAGACCCACCTCACAGTAAGTACCCCCCACCTCCCAGCCCCTCGCTCTGCCCCGCGCTACTCACCCTCTCTCCTGCTCCTGCTTCTTTTCTTCTTTTCTTCTTCTCTGTTCTTCCTCCTCGCTCCTCGTCTGTAATCTTCTTCTGTACTCTTCTTTTCCCCATCTTCTCTCTTCTTCTCTCTTCTTCTGTGTGCTTCTCAGCCTCTCATGTCGCCTCTCTTCTTCCTCATCTTCTTCTGTGGTATTCTGCCCTCTGTTCTTCGTTTTCTGTATCTTCTTCTGTGTTCTTCTGTGTTCTTCTGTGTTCTTCTGTGTTCTTCCGGTCTTCCTTTCTTCTGTTCTTCTGTTCTTCTGTTCTTCCGGTCTTCTGTTCTTCTGTTCTTCTGTTCTTCTGTTCTTCTGGTCTTCTGTCTTCTATCTTCTGCCTTCGGCTCTTCTGCCTCCTCCGTCTTCTTCTCCCCGCGCCTGCCCTCCTGCTCCTGCCTCATCCCCCTCCCTCACTCGCATCCCCCTCTCTATCTCCCCTATCTAACCCGTTCACTATCTACCTCCCTCACTCCTCCTATCTACCTATCTCTCTATCTCTCTATCCCACTATCTAACTCCCTCACTCTCCACCTCCTCCTATCTTCCTATCTCTCTATCTATTTCTCTATCTATCGATTTCTCTATCTATCTATTTTCTCTATCTATTTCTCTATCTCTCCCCCCTCCCGCCACCCCCTCTATTACCTATCTTCCTATCCTCTCACTCTACCTCTCACCCTCACCCACCTCTACAACCCCCCCTCCCCTATCTTCACAACCCTACTCCTATCTTTCTCCCTAATCTCCTAAACCTCCTAACACATACCCCCCTCCACCCTTAAACCCCCCTCCCCCAGCTCTTCTCACTCTACCTGTCCCCCCTCCCTCGCGCTTTCCCGCCGCGACCTCCTGCACGCACCCGCCCCCCAGCTCCCATTCGCCCCCAGCTGACCCCTCCCCCCCCCACCTCATATGGCGGCCGCTGCGCGACAGTGGTAGCGACCCTTGACCCAAGGGTAGGTCGCTCCCCCTGCCGCTGCAGCTCCTCCAGCTCCTCCAGGTTCCTGAGTTCCTGAGACCCACCTCACAGTAAGTACCCCCCACCTCCCAGCCCCTCGCTCTGCCCCGCGCTACTCACCCTCTCTCCTGCTCCTGCTTCTTTTCTTCTTTTCTTCTTCTCTGTTCTTCCTCCTCGCTCCTCGTCTGTAATCTTCTTCTGTACTCTTCTTTTCCCCGTCTTCTCTCTTCTTCTCTCTTCTTCTGTGTGCTTCTCAGCCTCTCCTGTCGCCTCTCTTCTTCCTCATCTTCTCCTGTGGTCTTCTGCCCTCTGTTCTTCGTTTTCTGTATCTTCTTCTGTGTTCTTCTGTGTTCTTCCGGTCTTCCTTTCTTCTGTTCTTCTGTTCTTCTGTTCTTCTGTTCTTCCGGTCTTCTGTTCTTCTGTTCTTCTATTCTTCCGTTCTTCTGGTCTTCTGTCTTCTATCTTCTGCCTTCGGCTCTTCTGCCTCCTCCGTCTTCTTCTCCCCGCGCCTGCCCTCCTGCTCCTGCCTCATCCCCCTCCCTCACTCGCATCCCCCTCTCTATCTCCCCTATCTAACCCGTTCACTATCTACCTCCCTCACTCCTCCTATCTACCTATCTCTCTATCTCTCTATCCCACTATCTAACTCCCTCACTCTCCACCTCCTCCTATCTTCCTATCTCTCTATCTATTTCTCTATCTATCGATTTCTCTATCTATCTATTTTCTATATCTATTTCTCTATCTCTCCCCCCTCCCGCCACCCCCTCTATTACCTATCTTCCTATCCTCTCACTCTACCTCTCACCCTCACCCACCTCTACAACCCCCCCTATCTTCACAACCCTACTCCTATCTTTCTCCCTAATCTCCTAAACCTCCTAACACTCACCCCCCTCCACCCTTAAACCCCCGTCCCCCAGCTCTTCTCACTCTACCTGTCCCCCCCTCCCTCGCGCTTTCCCGCCGCGACCTCCTGCACGCCCCCGCCCCCCAGCTCCCATTCGCCCCCAGCTGACCCCTCCCCCCCCTCCTACCTCATATGGCGGCCGCTGCGCGACAGTGGTAGCGACCCTTGACCCAAGGGTAGGTCACTCCCCCTGCCGCTGCAGCTCCTCCAGCTCCTCCAGGTTCCTGAGTTCCTGAGACCCACCTCACAGTAAGTACCCCCCACCTCCCAGCCCCTCGCTCTGCCCCGCGCTACTCACCCTCTCTCCTGCTCCTGCTTCTTTTCTTCTTTTCTTCTTCTCTGTTCTTCCTCCTCGCTCCTCGTCGGTAATCTTCTTCTGTACTCTTCTTTTCCCCGTCTTCTCTCTTCTTCTCTCTTCTTCTGTCGCCTCTCTTCTTCCTCATCTTCTTCTGTGGTCTTCTGCCCTCTGTTCTTCGTTTTCTGTATCTTCTTCTGTGTTCTTCTGTGTTCTTCTGTGTTCTTCCGGTCTTCCTTTCTTCTGTTCTTCTGTTCTTCTGTTCTTCTGTTCTTCCGGTCTTCTGTTCTTCTGTTCTTCCGTTGTTCTGGTCTTCTGTCTTCTATCTTCTGCCTTCGGCTCTTCTGCCTCCTCCGTCTTTTTCTCCCCGCGCCTGCCCTCCTGCTCCTGCCTCATCCCCCTCCCTCACTCGCATCCCCCTCTCTATCTCCCCTATCTAACCCGTTCACTATCTACCTCCCTCACTCCTGCTATCTACCTATCTCTCTATCTCTCTATCCCACTATCTAACTCCCTCACTCTCCACCTCCTCCTATCTTCCTATCTCTCTATCTATTTCTCTATCTATCGATTTCTCTATCTATCTATTTTCTCTATCTATTTCTCTATCTCTCCCCCCTCCTGCCACCCCCTCTATTACCTATCTTCCTATCCTCTCACTCTACCTCTCACCCTCACCCACCTCTACAACCCCCCCTCCCCTATCTTCACAACCCTACTCCTATCTTTCTCCCTAATCTCCTAAACCTCCTAACACTCACCCCCTCCACCCTTAAACCCCCCTCCCCCAGCTCTTCTCACTCTACCTGTCCCCCCCCTCCCTCGCGCTTTCCCGCCGCGACCTCCTGCACGCCCCCGCCCCACAGGTCCCATTCGCCCCCAGCTGACCCCTCCCCCCCTCCTAACTCATATGGCGGCCGCTGCACGACCGCGCCGCTGGCGCGCCAGAGGCAAGCCTGTCTGCGCCCGTCTGCGCCTGGCCCGCGCCCAGCGCCACGACCCCTGGTCCCCAGCTCTCCCAAGCCCCGCTGATCCGCTACGAGCCCACCACCCTCCACGCCCTCAACCCAGGACGCTCCAACACCTGCTTCCAAGCTCACCCCAAACGCACCCATGGACCCTTCGCCTGCAACTCCTGCAAACGCATCTTCCACCACGCAACTACCACGACCACAAGCCCACACGCCATCAACCACCTCAAGTGCATCCTATTCAACGCTCGCTCCTTCCACAAACACGCCGTTGAACTATGGGACCTCCTGGACTCCACAGCACTGGACGTCGCCTTCATCACGGAGACCTGGATGAACGCCTCCTCTGCTCCAGACATCGCCACCGCCATCCCCGAAGGCTACAAGATCTCCAGGAAAGACCGCACCAACCAAGCAGGAGGAGGTATCGCCATCGTCTTCAAAGACTCCATCAGCGTCACCACCTCCCCCGAAGACACCCCTCTCGCCGCTGAACATCTGCATTTTCAGATTCGCAACGACCCGAGGACCACCCTCAGAGGATCCCTCGTCTACCGTCCTCCCGGACCACGCGCCCCTTTCAGCGATGCCATCGCCGACTTCATCTCCCCGCACGCCCTCACCTCACCGGACTACATCCTCCTAGGCGACCTCAACTTCCATCTGGAACAAAACAACGACCCCAACACCACCACCCTGCTCGACAACCTCGCCAACCTCGGCCTCAAACAACTGGTGAACACCGCCACCCACATCGCCAGACACACGCTCGACCCTATCTTCTCCGCCAGCAAACACGTCTTCTTCAGCCACACCTCAGCCCTACACTGGACCGACCACAGCTGCGTCCACTTCACATTCCGACGCGAGACCCACCACCTCCGCACTCAACCCATCCCTCGTCGACAGTGGAACAAGATCCCTGAAGAGCAACTCCTCTCCACACTCGCCGCCAACCAACCCACCCTCACCACCGACCCCAACGACGCAGCCCTCAACCTCACAAACTGGATCTCCAACTGCGCAGACAACCTTGCTCCCCTCAAACGCACGCATCGGCAAACCAACACCAAAAAACCTCTCTGGTTCTCTAACACCCTCAAAGAATCTAAGAAAACATGTTGCGCCCTTGAGAAAGCCTGGCGCAAGGACCACACCACTGACAACATGACTGCCCTCAAGAACGCTACCCGCGAACACCACCACCTGATCCGCGCTGCCAAAAGGAACTTTTTCACCGACAGACTGGACAAAAACAGCCACAACAGCAGAGAACTCTTCAGCATCGTCAAGGAGTTCTCCAACCCCAGCGCCACACCAACGCCGTCACGCCCTCACAGGATTTGTGCGAATCCCTCGCCACTTTCTTCCATCGCAAGATCAGCGACCTCCACGACAGCTTCGGACACCAGACCCAACCAAACACCACCGAACCCGCATCCCCGGCCATCACCCTCAACAACTGGACCCACATCAACACGGAAGAAACCAAATCCATCATGAACTCTATCCACTCCGGCGCCCCTTCGGACCCCTGCCCGCACTTCATCTTTAACAAAGCTGACGACATCATCGCCCCGCACCTCCAGACCGTCATCAACTCTTCTTTTTCTTCTGCTACCTTCCCCGAATGCTGGAAACATGCCGAAGTCAACGCCCTACTAAAGAAACCTACGGCTGACCCGAGTGACCTGAAAAACCTCCGCCCCATCTCTCTTCTGCCTTTCCCAGCCAAAGTAATAGAGAAGACCGTCAACAAACAGCTGACCACCTTCCTGGAAGACAACAACCTGCTCGACCCCTCACAAACCGGATTCCGAACCAACCACAGCACTGAAACCGCCCTCATCTCAGTCACAGACGACATCAGAACCCTGATGGACAACGGTGAAACAGTCGCCCTCATTCTTCTCGACCTCTCGGCTGCCTTTGACACCGCCTGTCACCGCACCCTAATCACCCGCTCCACCGGGATCCAAGGCCAGGCCCTGGACTGGATCGCCTCCTTCCTCGCAAACCATTCCCAAAGAGTTTACCTCCCTCCGTTTCGCTCAGAACCCACCAAGATCATCTGCGGCGTACCTCAAGGCTCATCGCTCAGCCCGACACTCTTCAATGTCTACATGAGCCCCCTCGCCAACATCGTACGCAAGCACGACATCATCATCACCTCCTACGCCGACGACACCCAACTTATACTTTCCCTCATCAAGGACCCCGCCAGCACCAAGACCAACCTACAAGAGGGTATGAATGACGTCGCAGATTGGATGAGGCTCAGCCGCCTAAAGCTGAACTCTGAAAAAACGGAAGTCCTCATCCTCGGCAACACCCCGTCCGCCTGGGACGACTCCTGGTGGCCCACGGCCCTCGGCACCGCACCGACCCCCACAGACCATGCCCGCAACCTCGGCTTCATCTTGGACCCTCTTCTCCCCATGACCAAGCAAGTCAACGCCGTGTCCTCCGCCTGCTTCCTCACCCTCCGCATGATCCGCAAGATCTTCCGCTGGATCCCCGTCGACACCAGAGAAACCGTGACCCACGCCCTCGTCACGAGCCGCCTGGACTACGGCAACACCCTCTACGCCGGGACCACAGCCAAACTCCAAAATCGCCTGCAACGCATTCAAAACGCCTCGGCCCGCCCCATCCTCGACGTACCCCGCAGCAGCCACATCTCTGCACACCTGAGACACCTGCATTGGTTCCCAGTCAGCAAAAGGATCACCTTCCGACTTCTCACCCACGCACACAAAGCCCTCCACGACAAGGGACCGGAATACCTCAACAGACGCCTCAACTTCTTCGTCCCCACCCGCCTCCTCCGCTCCTCTGGCCTTGCACTCGCTGCTGTCCCTCGCGTCCGCCGCTCCACGGCGGGTGGGAGATCCTTCTCCTTCCTGGCGGACAAGACCTGGAACTCCCTCCCCACCAGCCTCAGGACCACCCAGGACCACTCCGCTTTCCGGAGACTTCTAAAAACCTGGCTGTTCGAGCAGCGATAACCCCCCTTTTTCCCCTAGCGCCTTGAGACCCGCACGGGTGAGTAGCGCGCTTTATAAATGTTAATGATTTGATTTGATTTGATTTGAGGGCTCCCTGAGTTGCTGGGCACCCCCTCTGTCTCCTCTTGCAAGTAGCGATATCCTGGTTCCTCCTGGGCTACAGCAGCAGCCAAAAACCTCTATCGCAACCCTTGCAGCTAGCAAGGCTTGTTGGCGGTCTTTCTGCGTGGGAAGAACTCTGCAAGCTTTATCGCGACGTGGGACATCAGTCTTCCAAAGGAGAAGTCCCTAGTCCTCTTTTTTCTTGCAGAACTCCAAGCTTCTTCCAACAGGTGGCAGCTTCCTTGCATCTTCAGCTGGCATTTCCTGGGCTTCTGCCCACTCTCGACACTGTTGCGACTATTGGACTTGGTCCCCTTGTCTTACAGGTACTCAGGTCCGGAAATCCACTGTTGTTGCATTGCTGGTGTTTGTTCTTCCTGCAGAATCCCCCTATCACGACTTCTGTGCTCTCTGGGGGTAGTAGGTGTACTTTACTCCTACTTTTCGGGGTCTTGGGGTGGGCTATTTTTCTAACCCTCACTGTTTTCTTACAGTCCCAGCAACCCTCTACAAGCTCACATAGGTTTGGGGTCCATTCGTGGTTCGCATTCCACTTTTGGAGTATATGGTTTGTGTTGCCCCTATACCTATGTGCTCCTATTGCAATCTATTGTAATTCTACACTGTTTGTAGTACTTTTCTTGCTATTACTTACCTAATTTTGGTTTGTGTACATATAACTTGTGTATATAACTTCTCCTCTTACTGAGGGTACTCACTGAGATACTTTTGGCATATTGTTAGTAACTCTGTGTATTGTGTTTTCTTATGATATTGTGCATATGATGCAAGTGGTATAGGTGGAGCTTTACATGTCTCCTAGTTCAGCCTAATCTGTTTTGCCATAGCTACCTTCTATCAGCCTAAGCTGCTAGAAACACCTCTTCTACACTAATAAGGGATAACTGGACCTGGCACAAGGTGTAAGTACCTCTGGTACCCACTACAAGCCAGGCCAGCCTCCTACAATAAGACCTGATTATCTTGAACCCATTCCGTGAGCCTGTCTAAGACTTGCTTGGCAAAGATCTTTTGCAGGTTGTCAATAAGGTTAATTGGTCGATAATTAGCTGGCAAACCCACATCGCCTTTCTTGTGTATGGGAATTATTTCTGCACCATGCCACGAATCAGGGATAGAGCTACCTGTTACTATGGCATTAGACAGTAAGTTTATATACCATGCCCATATGATGGGTTCAGATTTAAACAAATCTTCTGGTATCTTATCGGGAACCGGGGCTTTCGCTGGTCTCAGGGAATTGATGGCAGCTGTTGCTTTAACTATAGTAAAAACAATGTCCTCAGCAAGATTTTAGGTATGAGCTCTACAGTCGTCACACCCAATACCCACAAGGTCCTGTTGTACAGGGGAAGCATAAATGTCAGAAAAATAAGTCATCCATCTTTCAGGCTGAATGTGCATGCCAATATTGTCACTACCCCCTCTCGATCTGCATGCCAACAACCTCCAAAAGGAACCGTCATCTTGCTTCTTGCCTGCGTCCATTAACCTTTGCCAGATCTCATGTTCCCAAATTTATTTGCTAGTTCTAGGGCCCTCACATACTTGAGTCTAGCAATCCAAATGTCATCCTGCGAAAAGTTTTTTAGGGCTATTTTTAGATTAGATCTTGCATGAGCGCAATCCTTGTTGTACCATTCCCTACGAGGAAAAATATCAGATGTCTTCCTCAGGGGGGTTTCCTTATAGAAGATACTCTGTAGGGTACCTATCATTTCTTTATGGATAGTTAAGATGGGAATAGTAGCTGTCTCTTGTTCCTCAAACCCAGAAAATAATTTTAGAAACAATAAATACATTTTCCTAATCAGGTATGGATTTGATGTCACTTTCGGCCAACTGACATGGGTTCGTCTGAGGTTCAGACAGGGGATTGGGACATTGGTGGTCTCTCAGGGCTGGACTCTTGCAAATGCATGGTTAGTTAGGACAAGACACAGAGGGTTATGGTTGCAATCATGGCGAGGTATTATTTCCATATCTAATGTGCTTGTCCAAAGCCTAATGTCCACCAAGAAATAATCAATGGTACTAGAAGAAAACCCTCGCTTAAAGGTGGGAGCACGAGTTAGATCAGATCTAGTGCGACCATTGCATTCTCTCAGCCTAAATTTTAAGCACAGAGAGGCCATTTTATAGCGACACAAGAGGCAAGAAGGGGGGGCAGTCTCCTTGGATTGGGGAATGCCCCATAGCTCATCCTCCTCGGTGGTCAAGCTACTGATAGTATTAACAAATGCAAAGGAACAGTTGAAATCTCCTGCAACCATCAGGAAATCCGATGGATCCAGGAGCTCCATAAAATCGGCTAACTGGGTAAGAACATTAGATTCAGTACCACGTGAGACAGACCTTGCATACACATTTATTATAATCATCCTAAAACCAGGTCGAAATGTGAGTTGTACACCCAACAGATCATGAGAATTAAACCGTATCACTGAATGGTCACATTCCAGCCTATTATTCAGCAAGATCATAAGTCCCCCTATCCGTCTACCAAAACCTCCAGAAGGAGATTGGGCCGCCGAGAGATAGGTTATAAACCCTTCTAGATGGTTCAATTCTGCAGCCCAAGTTTCCTGGAATAGACATACATCTTGCTTATTAATAAAACTAACCCATTCAGGGTCCTCTAGCTTCTGGTCTATTCCTGCAATGTTCCAAGACATAATGTTAAGTTTTGTGTAAATATTTGTTGCCTTAGTTCTCATTTGAGGGGTGATTATTAAATTCCCTATGCTTTCTGCTTGACTCGCTTCGATTGCTACATTGGACATCCCTTCCTGAAGGTCAGTTAGTCAGTCCAAGTCAGAAAGTGAAGGGGAAGGATTCACTGCCATAGAAGATGGATAGTTCTCGGGTAGAGTGTTGGTCCTGCCTGCATAATTGTCAGGCAGACAACAACCTCTACACAGCTTGTCTTCAGGTAGATGCCTACAAAGACTGATGTCAGTTTCCCTACCACTTCTTAACAAATCAGTCCGTGCATTGAAAGATATAAGATTGCTTACCAGGGTGCTATCATTAAAAAGGATTGAAATAAAATCAAATTCTGACCCCGGTTGGCTATATCTGCACACCTCTTGGATGTCGGACCGGATGACATAGAGGCAGTTCCTCTGTGTAGGTATCCAGTATATAACTTTATTGATAGGGGAGTCTTTCGACTCTCTATAGCCATGTGGCAACCCAGGCACCATAGTCAAATATATGTAGGCACCTTCCCTCCTCCGACCATACCTACCCTTCCTATCATAAGTCTGAGTTAGTCTCGGTTGGCCAGAGAGTAAAGCTCTGCGGGGGCTAATGGGGGCAAGCGCACACGAAGCTCCCCCAGAGTCCTTATTGGAATCTATTTGGCGAACAGTACCAGAATCCCGCGGCCCAGATGTATATTCATATTTGTTTATGACTGGTTTGGGAACTCGCTTGTTGGTGGCCAAGACAGTCGAACAGATTGGCCTATCGTTCGCTGCTATACTTCTAAATCTTTCCCTAACCCCTTTGCATGGGGGGAGGGAGGTCGTTATGTCACCTGTAATAGAAGTACTTAGATTACTAGGCTCCACAATTGGTTCAGGGTTATAAAAAACCTTGCTAGTCACATTACACTTACAACAACCAGCCCTCTGCTCAGTAAGTCCAGAAATTTTGTTCAAAAGTGTCACCAGCAGAAGCTTGAGATCATCCAATTTATGGAAAATAGTTCTCAATTCGGAGGTTCGATTACTTTCCATCTTCCCACCCCGTTTTCCCTCGTCAATTTCATCTGAAGCTAAAGTTTGGGGACATTCTGGACTTACACTAGGAGAGGACAAAATCCAGAATCTATTCGAGAAGGGGATGTCAGTGGAAGTCAAGGTCTTGTGCCTCGGGGATAGTATATCTTCAGCGTGAGTACATCCAACGGTATCCACAGACGGAGAAGGTCTCTTCAAAGGTTAAGAGATTACAATCTGAGTTTTAGGAGGGGGTGAAGGTCCACCTTAACATCCAGTCTGGGCATCTGCGCTTTTTTCCTGAAAAGATATGGGATCTTCTTAGGCAAGGGAATATCAGTGTTAGGAAGGACAGTAATGGAGAGACTCCTCAATATTGCCTCAACTTCTTCAAACAGTGAGTCAATAGTTTTAAATTGATTTTTATTTGTAACAGGACGTCCTTCCATTTTCCCTGTGAACCTTTTTTTTTTGTTTCTTGACCCCAAGATGGGGCACTGGAATATCATCAGCCTTCCGCTTCCTCATATCGCAAGACTAATGACCAAGTTTGAAATGAAGAAGTGGTAAATATCAATCAGTAATATCAATTGTGTCAGGCCAGCCTGTAGGTCTTCTTACCTGTACTTTTACAGTCTCGCCCAGAAGTGCTGACTCGATTCAGCCTCCCTCAAGTAGTAACAGGCAGGGATGAAGAACTCGAAAAAACAGAGGGTACTGGAGTCTGTGGACTACTGCACCCTCCTATAGCGATATCTACCCCTGCTTGAAGACGCAATCCTACCTGACCGGATGTGGGAGTCCTGGGTCCTCCATTTCGTTCCCAGTGGTTGATAAAGCTAAATTCTTAGGGGGGAGGCCCAGCCCAGCCTCTTCAAGGTGATGACGGGCGAAGGACGGGCCCGCACTTGGGCCGGGCTTCGCCCGTGCGCGTCCCCCGCTGCAGGAGTGCTGGTAGCGCTTTGAGCACAGCGGCGAGGGCTTGTCCTCGCCCACACTGAGTTAGATTCTATTGCCGGGGCACTCTCCCACCGGTGTGCAGCTGCTTGATGTCCCGCGCAGCGGGAGTGCTGGGAGCGCTTTGAGCGTGTCGGCGAGGGCTTGTCCCCACCCACACTGAGTCAGATTCTGTTGCCGGGCCACTCTCCCCCCGGTGTGCAGCTGCTTGATGTACCGCGCTGCGGGAGTGCTGGGAGCGCTTTGAGCGTGTCGGCGAGGGCTTGTCCCCGCCCACACTGAGTCAGATTCTGTTGCCGGGCCACTCTCCCCCCGGTGTGCAGCTGCTTGATGTACCGCGCTGCGGGAGTGCTGGGAGCGATTTGAGCGCGTTGGCGAGGGCTTGTCCCCAACCACACTGAGTCAGATTCTGTTGCCAGGGCACTCCCCCCCGGTGTGCAGCCGCTTGATGTCCCGCGCTGCAGGAGTGTGGGAGCGCTTGGAGCGCGTCGGCGAGGGCTTGTCCACGCCCACACCTAGTCAGATTCTGTTGCCGGGGCAGTCTCCCCCCGGTGTGCAGCCGCTTAATGTCCCATGCTGCGGTAGTGCTGGGAGTGCTTTGAGCGCGTCGGCGAGGGCTTGTCCCCGCCCACACTGAGTCAGATTCTGTTGCCGGGGCACTCTCCCCCCGGGGTGCAGCCGCTTGATGTCCCGCTAGGGTACTTGCCCAGTTGGCCGAACATATGGAGCTCCTGCATCCATCCGAACATCTGGTGGTTGCTGGTGATAGGAACTGTTCCTTTGTATCTAAGAACCTTATTACCAGTATGACAACAGAGGAAGATGAACTTTGGGGTATCCCCCAATCGAAGGAGGATGTCCCCTGCACAGGCTCTTGTGTCGCCGTGCAGATGACTTCCCTCTGCCTAAGATATGGATTAAGAGAATGTAATGGTCGCACCAGATCCGATCTAAATCGTGCTCCCACCTTTAAGCAAGGGCCTTCTTCTAGCACCATTGACTATCTCTTGGTGGATATCAGGCTTTGGTCAAGTACTCTAGATATGAAGGTAGAACCTCTCTATGACAGCGACCATAAATCTCTGTGTCTCACCCTAACTAGCCACGCATTTGGAAGAGTCCAGCATTTAGAGATTACTGATGCCCCGATTCCTTGCCTGAACCATAGACAAACCAGTGTTAGTTGGCCTAAAGTACTATCAACCCCATACATGATTAAGAAAATCTACTCATCGTTTCTAAAACTTTTTTCTAGCTTTGATGAGCAACAGGTTGATATTATCCCAATCCTGACCATTTATGCAGAAATGGCAGGTATTTTACAAGGGATTTTTTATAAGGAAATTAATTCCAGGCATACCACTGACACTATTCAATCTAGGGAATGGTTTAACAAGGATTGTGTCCATGTGAGGTCCAATTTAAAATTGGCCCTCAAAAAGCACTCACAGGGGAGATCAGAAATGCTAGACTCAGGTATGCCAAGGCTTTGGAACTAGCGAAAAAAAGTTGGGAATTTGAGATCTGGCAGAGGATGCTGGATGAAGTCAAGAATCGAGACGATGGCTCCTTCTGGAGGTTGATGGCCAGTACACATAGAGGGGGTAATGACACCATCAGCATGAATATTCAACCCGAAAGATGGGTGGCTCACTTTTCCGAGTTTTACGCTTCACCTGCACCACAAGATCTTGTGGGCTACGGGGGCGACAATTGCAGATTTCCCCCCGAAGGCTCTGCGGAGGACATCATTTTTACAATAGCTAAAACTACTGCAGCCATCAATTCCTTGAGGCCAGCCAAGGCGCCTGGTCCTGACAAGATACCGGGGATCTGTTTAAATCTGAACCTGTCATTTGAGCGTGGTACATAAACACACTGTCGACTACCATAGCAGCAGGTGGCTCAATCCCGGACTCGTGTCTCGGGCGGAAATAATTCCTATATATAAAAAAGGTGATGTGGGCTTGCCCATTAATTATAGACCAATCAGTCTTATCGACAACTGGCAAAAGATCTTTGCCAAGCAAGTTTTAGACAGGCTCATGGAATGGGTCCAAGACAATCAGATACTATCCCCTCTCCAGGCCGGTTTTCGATCAAAAACTAGCATCCTGGACCAGGTCTTTAGGCTCTCTTTGTTATTCTGGAAATATGTTACTCTAGCCAAACAAAAATTGTATGTTGGTTTTGTGGATCTAAGATCTGCTTTTGACCTTATCCCTAGAGATAAGATATGTGAAGTTTTGAATTTAGTGCATTTAATTAAAAGGCTGCATGAGAATACCTATGCACAAGTGAGATGGGGCAATCAGGGGGAACTCACTCACTGAATAGACATCAGACGGGGGGTGCCAGGGCTGTGTCCTTGCCCCTACTCTTTTTTCCTTCTTTCTTAACGAGGTGGTGCAAGTTGTATCCAATTACCTAAATGATGCTCCTTCCTTGAACAATCAAAAAAGTCTGATTCTACTATTTGCTGGCGACTCTCTTTTGATTTCTAAAACACCAATAGGCCTTCAGGTTTTAGTGGACAGGTTTAGTGTGTTTTGTGCAAATTATGGATTGGAGCTTAATTCTAGTAAGACCAAATTTATGACATTTGGCTGTGGTCCCAACAAAAGATGTACCATCTTATTAAATGGGACCCCTCTAAGCAAGGTAAGCTCCATTGATTACCTAGGGGTAAGAATTAGCAACAATATGCAATGGGAGGTCCAGGTTGATAAAAGCACAGCTCCCCTATTACATAGATCAGGGGCCATTTTCCGTTTTTATAAATCCACTACTATGAAAGCTGTCTCTCCAGCTATAAAAAATATTTTAGCGAGGCCCAGGGTGCTGCGGCCTATGGTGCAGAGGTTTGGGGTTTTTCAAATACTAGTAAACTATCCGTGGGGGAAAATAGCTTTGTAAGATCTCTTCTGGCAGTTGCCCTAAGTGGGAAGGGTATGCCCAGACGTGGGTCCCTTGCTCACTGTGCCACTGGATTCAAGCTAGCCTGGCTGATGAAGGGTGAAACCCTGAAACCGGTCCCAGGATGCTTGTTTCTGGTCCAGGGAGTACCTGGCTTGGCAGTTCGGGCTGGACTGTTCCCATGAGGAACAGGGTCAAGACTGATTTGCATATGGCTGGGTCCAAACTGGTGTGGCATGGTGAGCAAAAGAGCGATGGATTAAACCCAGATCTGTGACTGGGGGTGAGTGCTTACATTGTTCAAGACTCCGTCCATCATCCTTTTGTTTTGCTAAAGTTGCCCTAAGTGGGAAGGGTATGCCCAGACATGGGTCCCTTGCACACTGTGCCACTGGATTCAAGCTAGCCTGGCTGATGAAGGGTGAAACCCTGAAACCGGTCCTAGGATGCTTGTTTCTGGTCCAGGGAGGACCTGGCTTGGCAGTTCGGGCTGGACTGTTCCCATGCCGAACAGGGTCAAGACTGATTTGCATATGGCGGGGTCCAAACTGGGGTGGCATGGTGAGCAAAAGAGCGATGGATTAAACCCAGATCTGTGACTAGGGGTGAGTGCTTGCATTGTTCAACACTCCGTCCATCATCCTTTTGTTTTGCTAAAGTTGCCCTAAGTGGGAAGGGTATGCCCAGACGTGGGTCCCTTGCTCACTGTGCCACTGGATTCAAACTAGCCTGGCTAATGAAGGGTGAAACCCTGAAACCGGTCCCAGGATGCTTGTTTCTGGTCCAGGGAGGACCTGGCTTGGAAGTTCGGGCTGTACTGTTCCCATGAGGAGCAGGGTCAAGACTGATTTGCATATGGCTGAGTCCAAACTGGGGTGGCATGGTAAGCAAAAGAGCGATGGATTAAACCCAGATCTGTGACTGGGGGTGAGTGCTTGCATTGTTCAACACTCCGTCCATCATCTTTTTGTTTTGCTAAAGTTGCCGTAAGTGGGAAGGGTATGCCCAGACGTGGGTCCCTTGCTCACTGTGCCACTGGATTTAAGGTAGCCTGGCTGATAAAGGGTGAAACCCAGAAACCAGTCCCAGGATGCTTGTTTCCGGTCCAGGGAGGACCTGGCTTGGCAGTTCGGGCCGGACTGTTCCCATGAGGAACAGGGTCAAGACTGATTTGCATATGGCTGGGTCCAAACTGGGGTGGCATGGTGAGCAAAAGAGCGATGGATTAAACCCAGATCTGTGACTGGGGGTGAGTGCTTGCATTGTTCAGCACTCCGTCCATCATTCTTTTGTTTTGCCTTCGTAATACACCATTGATTCCAGTGTTTTTAGATCTTGGGTTCTCCCGCATTTCTGACATAATAGCATTAAGACCCTTTGGGCCAGATGTAGGAAACTTTAATTTTGCGACTTGCAAATTGCGAGTCTGACCGACTCGCAATTTGCAACTCGCAAAATTGGATGCAGAAAGGTGTCTCAGACACCTTCTGCGACTCGCTATGGGGTCGCAAAGACCCACCTCATCAATATTCATGAGGTGGGTCGCAGTTTGCGACCCCATAGTGAGTCCCTGCACTCACAGGGATGGTGGCCTGTTGTAGTCAGCAGACCTCCATGTCTGTGACTGCTTTGTAAATAAAGCAGTTTTTTTTTTTCATTTTGCAACCCGTTTTCCTTAAAGGAAAACGAGCTGCAAAATGAAAACTAAACCGAAACCATTTGGTTTCGTTTTTTTCAGAGTAGGCAGTGGTACATAGGACCACTGCCTGCTCTGAAAAAATATTTTATTCGGCATTCACAAAGGGGAAGGGGTCCCATGGGGACCCCTTCCCTTTTGCGAATGAGTTACCACCAGTGTGACACTGGTGGTAACTGCGAGTTGCTTTGCGACCGCATTCGCGGTCACAAAGCAACTCTGAATTGCGATGCGGTCGCAAATAGGAAGGGAACACCCCTTCCTATTTGTGAATTGTATTCCCAAATTGCGAGTCGGTACCGACTCGCAATTTGTGAATGAGCATCGAGTTCGGCCGTTTGCATGCCGCAAACTGCGATTTTTGCAGTTTGCGACATGCAAACGGCTTCGTACAGCTGGCCCTTAATCTTTTGGGTACGTATTTGGACTACCCCTGAACTAGTTGCATATAAGGAGTCTTTACAAGACATCCTAGACAGACCCAATGCACTCTCTATCCACTAGCTAAAGCATATTTCGAGATGGTTCCATATTTTGGGACTCAGTGACTTCTGGAGCCAACCGTATAACTTAAGGAGGATCCAGAAGCAACATCTGAAAACAGTCTATTGGTCCCACGTCAGGAACAACTATCTGTCATGTACATCACTTGGCAGACTGACTTCCTAATTTCTTGACTTCAAGTGGTTCTCCCACTTTAAACCCTTTCTCGATTTAATCCCTTACCAACTAAGCAAAAGCTTGTGTGTCTGGTTCAGGTACGAATGCTTACCTTTTAAGTCCCTTACTAACACCTGGCATCCCGCTTTGTCAACAGACTTATGTCCAAGTTGTAATGGTATTACGGAAACTATAGTACACTTTGGCCCTCATTCTGACCCTGGCGGTCTTTGACCGCCAGGGCGGAGGACCGCGGGAGCACCGCCGACAAGCCGGCGGTGCTTCAATGGGGATTCCGACCGCGGCGGTAAAGCCGCGGTCGGACCGGCACCACTGGCGGGGTCCCGCCAGTGTACCGCGGCCCCATTGAATCCTCCGCGGCGGCGCAGCTTGCTGCACCGCCGCGGGGATTCTGACCCCCCCTACCGCCATCCAGATCCCGGCGGTCGGACCGCCGAGATCCGGATGGCGGTAGGGGGGGTCGCGGGGCCCCTGGGGGCCCCTGCAGTGCCCATGCCACTGGCATGGGCATTGCAGGGGCCCCCGTAAGAGGGCCCCTAAATGTATTTCACTGTCCGCTGCGCAGACAGTGAAATACGCGACGGGTGCAACTGCACCCGTCGCACAGCTTCCACTCCGCCGGCTCGATTCCGAGCCGGCTTCATCGTGGAAGCCTCTTTCCCGCTGGGCTGGCTGGCGGTCTGAAGGAGACCGCCCGCCAGCCCAGCGGGAAAGTCAGAATTACCGCCGCGGTCTTTCCACCGCGGAACGGTAACCTGACGGCGGGACTTTGGCGGGCGGCCTCCGCCGCCCGCCAAGGTCAGAATGAGGGCCTTTATGTTTATTTGTCCTGCTTATGGGACTGCCCGGCGGAAGTGGCTTTGTTCAGCTTGTAGGAATATGGGTATGAGACACTGTAAAGACGATTTAAGGTTGATGATGAGAGACACCTCTACCCTTTTCATCTGTGTGGTCAGCAAGTTCTTTGCGGCCGCATGGCATATACGTACACGTCCCTTAAAAAGTCAAAATGATTTGTCCTTAGGTGAACATAGTTCCTAACTTATTTATTTTTGATCTTACACAATAGTTTTATGATTACTATGACCCTCTGTCAGCTGTAAATCAGGAAGACAAAGAGAGATGATTCTCCCTCATATTATTAGTGGCTAGATAGCCTGGGGTGGATCCAGGGGAAGTATATTAAGGATTTTATGCAAATATGTTTTTTTTTTTTTATTCGATCTCTTTTTATTCTTGTATCTATTATGTATTTATTGTAATTTTAGTTGCTGTGATGTTATCTGCTTTGATGGTTAAATATGACCAAATAAAGCTTGTGTGGTGATGACATAGGGTGTAATTTGGATATTAGGGAATAAGATTTGGATTTGGGAGATTAGGTGTAGCCTGTGTTTGGCAAAGAAGGGTCTGTCGTTGTCGAGTTATTCCACTTCTCCACATAAACTGTTACTATCTTTGTCCTGGAGCAGATATTGACAGACTATCAGTCTCACTTAGTCTTGTGTACCATGCAGAGCTTCCCCTGGTTATAGGATGACATGCGCTAGAAGTGGACTAAGGTATTTTAGACAAAGTAATCATTTTTTCTCTGTTAGTTTTTTTGTTGTGGAAAAATTATGAAAATTTATGTTTTTTTTATATTGTGGTGCTGGTAAATTAATGCAACTGTGTTTTGTTGTGAGTGTTATGTTTGTTGGTGACTCATGTTCTATATGAAGGCATTGCTATTTCTCATAATAGATCAATTTTAATACCAAAGTAAAGGTTGCTATTTGCTGCCTAATTTCATGACTTTCGAGTTAGCCATTGCACTTTCTTCTAGGTTGTGAACCTTCATATGCATTGCTATTTGTGTTTGTGAAATGTTCATGTTGATGCATCTGTAAGTAACTGAGCTCATGGTAAAGTAGTTCGAACTAGTAATCCCTGTGTATATATTTCCACACTACCAGTGTAGAACTAACAATTCCTGTGTTTATTTTTCCCTACGACCAGTGTAGAACTTAATGTTCCCTAAAATCAGAAAAGCTAGAAGTATCTGTCCCCTAAAAACTGCCCAACCTACCATGGAGACGCCACTAAAACACGTGCAAACCAGGTTCCCCACAGGTTAAAAAGATCAACAAGTTTTGCCACAAATGGCACACGCACACTAAGGCACACCAATGGAGGGAACCTTTGACACTAACATAATTAAACACAGTTGGACACACATACAGACCAAATATGGAAGGCAAAAGCACTATTAGAATGAGGGTCCATCTTCAAGGAGGCCCAGACCAATAACACTACCCCACAGTCAGCAAGCAAGACTTCTGCACCTCCCCCCACCATATGTAGGAATGGAGGTGCTGTCCCTGCATTAGGTTATACCAATCCCCCAGTCGAGGGAGCTAGAGGGTCCCCTGTCGAACAACAAACAGTTTGGTCCAGGCATGACTGTGTAACAGGCCAATAGGTCAAGTCAATCCCAACCTATCCCGTTCCAGTGCTACAGCCTAAAGTTTGTCCGCCCGGTCCGTCGTGGTAAGCCCATCGAGCCCCAGTGGCAGAGGGAATATGCACTCCCACCAGCTCCGGTGAACACACATGAGTGAGGGAGATTCATGACAGTTCTGGGTAGCGACACAACTACTGGTGGTGGGGAAAGGGGTCCCAGTCCCCCTGAATCCGATGATGAGGGGGAGCCACAGGATTTGCTCAGGTAGCCGAAGAAACAACAGAAAGCAAGTTTGAGGGCAAGTCCCATCCAAAAAGAACAGCGCATAACTCAGAATGAGGGAAGCAACATAGGTGGTATTTAGAGGAAAAGTACAAACCAAGGAGAAGGAGAGAGCTAGCACTCTGGAAGCACAACAAGAAAGTAGAGCAAAGCTCCCTCCACCTGAGGAGAGCAGGGGTATGTACAAAGCCCCAGTCAGGGAAGAGTCTGAGGCAGAACTAGAGGAGAGGCTTTTGAATGGGATCTGAGCCTCACCAGATCTTAAACAGAGGAAAGGGTCTGACCAGGAAAAAAAGAGACCAAGGTACCTTGGTGCTAACTCAACTTAAATACAAGAGAACCAAGATGGCACCTATTTGTGCGCACAAGGAGAGCACAACAAAGATATCTGCTGCTCCTCCTGAACATACAGGCCAGACAAACTAACCCCAAAATTGATAGTTGCCCGAGAGGGAGGTGAGATCTTTGTGCAACCATTTTGCACCGGACTGAGAGAAGTGACCATCACAATAGACCCTTGCAGGAAGAAGGATCCTTCAAACCTGAGGACATGTCCGTTAAAGAAGACTGCATCTGGCACAGAGGGGGAGATCCCAAGTGGAACTTCCCCTACATACAAGATTGTCTAGGAATATGTGAATGCTATGTTAGGGAGAAACCAGTGAAGCCACCCTCAGCCAAAATATCCTAACTACTGCAACAGGACATGTCAGGGACCATTTAGGTGCCATGAGCTCAGATGGATAAAGAATGGCTAAGAACCAAATTGCCACCATTGTTGGAGGGCATGGAGAAATGGATCATATGTTTTGAGAAGAACACGGCAGGAACAAACCTAGCGATAAGTGATGTCCAAAGTCTGCTAAATACTCTGATCGGAGAAGAAACTAAAATGGTGCTCACCCGAGCTCACATCCCAGCAATCACGCTGACAAACATCGAGCATGACGAGCCACATTCAATTCGTACAGGTACCAAATATTGACGGCCCTGCCAGAAATGTTCCTTGACAACCTATATGTAGGAGGTCTATAGGCAGAAACTATGAAACCTGGGGAGACCGTAACTGATTTTCTGGATAGGATGAGGGAACAATTGGGATAAGAGACAGGATGGTCATGGACCGATACGGGTCCCCAGGTCCCATTCTTTTACAATTTCTTCAAAAACGTGCTGCCCTTAGAAATACAAAGCTAGTTGGATAGCGTAGTGGGGCTAGATAACACATGCTGGTGGGAGAAACAAGCACACATATTACACTGTCACAAAAAGAAACAAGAAAAGGACAGGGAAAGACAGGAGCAAACCCAGAGAGACACCACTAAGTTGGTCCAACACAAATTAAAAAAGAATGCCCTCCAGGGGGCCGCGTTGACTGCAAGCATTCAAATGGCACCAGTTCTGAGGGGAGCTCACTGCAAAACCTCAGAGGGTTCCAACCTAGCTACAACAACAGAAACCAAGAAGGTTGGCAGCAGGCAGACCTTAGAGAATATTACCAATGCCACAGAATGGGCTACATGGCAGACAAATGTGGGATAAAAGCATAACCACACACAGTGGTCAATGAGCCAGGGCCAGTTACCCCACCAGGGGAACCCAAATGCACCTTACACTCAGCTGAAGGGAAGTCAGTTCACCGCCGCACAACTGCAACAGGGGTCAGGTAGTTGGATGAATACATGGCAACAGTAACCACAGACAGGGAACCCAGCCCAACATGGTCACAACCATGGCAGGAAGATGTAACTGTTTGGGGAAGTAATGCCTTCGCACAAACACTGAACTCAAATGTGCAGTTAGCTAAAAAAAAAGACGTGAAGCATCCATTTCATGCACACATCAAAATTCACTGTACTAAACTTCAAAGGAAGGACCAATGAGACAACATTAGAGATTCAAGCCTTTACTTGCTTTCAGGAAGCTTAGGGTTGCTGTACGTGTTTTGTCGACCGGGTGTCCTCCCTAGATTTGTCATTCATGGTGCCTGCGGGAGCCTAGTTCCTGCTCTTCTGCTGATCCCCCAGGGCAGGGTTGACTGGTTACAACCCAGGGGGAGGGTGGTCTAATGTGGGGCAAGGCAGCCCCCGACCAGTGCTTAAAAGCAGACACCCACACTCAGAAGTCACCACTCACCTGCAGCCCGCTTTAGGGGAAGAGGGAGAGAGATTGTCTACCCACATCTGAGGCTCAACAATGGCTGTATAAAGCCACAAGCAGCCTAGGTCACATGGGAGGCAAGACTGAGGACAGCAAGGACCACCTGGTCATTAAACTGAGGTACTGCACCCGATTGTTGTTCTGAAGCAACCATCCTATCCCACTAGGTCTACACAAGGACCACCCAGTGCCATACTTGATGCCCTGCAGGACAGGGTGGATAGTAGTGTCGATCCAAATCTCATCCACTTGAGAAGAGTGGGTCTGCTACCTATGGTGCCAAAAATCCCATCAGGTTCGCCCAACGAATTGCCACTTCTGCCTGCCCTTATGGGTGAAAACCAACAGAATGCAGCAGCATCAGCTGAGGGTCCAAGCTCTCATACATTTCCAACAGCACTACCTTTGTCCAGTGCCCTGAGTGACATGGCTCCAACATGGCACACTAGGATTGATCGGCTGAACAAGTGCTTCAATGTGATGCGGGAAACAGACAGTACCATGAAACAGTCACTCCTCCTGCATTTTGAAAGTGAGAAATCTATCGGCTCTTTGAATCACGGCTGAGGAGAGGGGAAGGCAATGACAATCAAGCAGCTGTATTGGCCCTGAATGCATATTTTGACCCAAAGCTAAGTCTGGGTTTTGAAAGATTCTGACAGAGTCAGGCCCACCAGCAAGAATATGAAAACATTAACACATTCTATTCCAGGTTGCCCTACCTTGTCAGCATATGCGTAGGCAATGATCAGGGCAAATCCTCAAACTAACCTGCTCACACAAGCTCTTGAATTGCTGAGTTGAAGAACTGGAGTTGCATAGCTCCAAGCCTCAAGGCAGATAGGATCCTGTAATGCGGGCAATGCAAGGGTCAAGGAAGAGAGGATGGACATTGTCCACAGGACGTCAGGGTACTTGAAAATGTCAATCCGACCACACCAACCCTAACAGATTGTAATGACCGTGGCCTAGAACCACACCCAGGAGAAACCTGCCTGATCAAAGAGAAGACATGCTTCAGGTGTGGCAAAGGAAACCACTTTGCCCGCGTTTTCTGAAGCACACACAAAAGGTGCCAAATCCAGTCCAAGCCAGGGAGACATTCATACCTGAAAAACCTCATGCTGCAAGAGGCCACCTCTGATGATAAGACCACGAGTCTTCACTCAGACAGGAGCATCCCAGACAGTGAGGGAGAAGATGGCTTACAGTCTTCCAAGCATAGACAATGGACAAGCTGTCCCTAGTGTGCATCATAATGGTTAGAGCAGTGCTGATCCCATCCCTGATAGACACCAGGGCCTCCATGAATGTCAAGGACATGTCTCAATTAGAAAAACTGTAACCCCTGCCCTCCACTAGAACCAATGAGAGCCAAAATATTCACCTGGAGTATCTCGCTTTTATGTCACTAGGGATGTGATGTGTGCACACCCCAGCTGCAACAGCCCAGAGAAGTTTGCCTATTGTGGATATGCACCAACTGAATGCTGCAATCGGCCGAGAACAACATCTGCCCACCCTGGATAACATGGTTGCCACTCTCAATGGTTCATAGTGGTTCTCGATGCTGGACCTCAATGCAGGATATTACCAGCTCAAACCAACTATACCTGTTTCTACATAACAGCATTTTCTACTCGCTTGGGGCTTCAGTGATATAAGCGCCTCAGTTTTAACATCTCCTCAGCTGCTGGGGTCTTCCAAAACATGATCTGAGAGTTGCTGACAGGTCTGAATAGGGCCCTTACCATCAGTGATGATATCTTGGTGAATCCAAGATGCTGGAAGAACACCGCAAGCGGCTTCAAGCAGCACTCTCTCTGCACTAGGAACACATCCTCACACTACACTAAAAAAAGTGCTTCTTCTTTGAACAGCCCATTGAAGTCTTTGGATACAACCTCTCTAAAGATGAACTGCAGGTATATCTGAAGAAGACAACCTCTATAAGCATAACTCCTGTGCCAAAATGAGCAGTAGAGATGGAAGATTCCTGGGCATGGCGACATACTGCAAGTGGTTCATCCCAAACCTGGCCGCACTGGCAGAACCCTTGCTGGCCTTTCATGAAAGTGGATGCAGCATGGCACTGTGTTGACAGAGAAGACAAGACATTCCAAAAAGTGAAGGAGGCTCTGCTGAGTGATGCCACAATGACCTACTATGACCCACAGTGCAACAGTGAACAAGTGGTAGACACCAGTCCCAGTGAGTTCCGAGCAGAGTTGCTGCATGAGAAAAGACACAACATGTGGATCTCCATTGCTTACACAAGCTGGGCCCTCACAAAGACCAAAGCCAGATAGGCCCAGATAGAAGGGGAGGTCTTGGCTATCAGATGGGAATGGAGCCAGTTCCTCCTCTACCTGCGTGGATGATGATTGAAGACCTTAATGGACCACAGGCTGCTAGTTCCACTTTTCGAGAGCAATACTCAGAATCCCCCACAAAGGATTGAGTAGTGTTCAGTGCAGTTGCAGACCTACAGCTTCAAGGCCCCATACCAGCCAGTAGCCCACCACCTAGCTGATTTCTTGTCATATCACCTGCAGAAGGGAGGCCCAAGAGTGGGATTAGTAGTCTGAAGACATGAAAGTGCATGCCCCTTGATGATGACAGTGGATGAAATATAGAAAGCAACAGACTCAAATCATGCTGAAAAGCTGAGGTGCTACATAATAGTGCCTAGTATTGCTTGTTGGACAGGCATTGAAGGTGGAACCCATCCAACAAGC
This sequence comes from Pleurodeles waltl, assembly GCF_031143425.1. NCBI lineage: Eukaryota > Metazoa > Chordata > Amphibia > Caudata > Salamandridae > Pleurodeles > Pleurodeles waltl. The sequence continues at coordinate 925,384,733 of NC_090445.1, read as the reverse complement.
TTGTCCTAAAGCAGCTATGGCGTGCCCACCACAAATCCAGCTGTTCCAAGGAGCACAACTTCTGAGAGGCCACTGCATAGGAGTCCCACAAGCCCTGGGGGACTGGATAATTGACCTGGCACACCAGGGCATTAGGGGAGAGACAAGGTTTGGGGGGGGGGGAGTGACTGACGCAAAAAGTGTTGTTTTTGGGAGTAGATGAGATGCCAGACAATGCCATGTGTCAATGTGCCCCAGTCATATGACAGGTTGGCAGACCACCCCAGTGCCGTGGTGACAGAAGAGTTTCACCCAGATCTAATTGACACTCCTGAGCCTAGACTGAGGCAGCTCCCCTGTTCAGAGATCCACTGTCATCATCATTGATACATGCTAAAAATGCCTGGTGGTCAAAGTTGTTCAATCCACCGTGTCCAGAGAAGTGAGACTGGTACTAGAGAAACTGTTCAATCTTTTTAGTTTGCCAGAAAAAGGCAAGACTGACAACAGACCTCCATCCAAGGCCAGGAATTCATGGAATCCCTCAAGGACCTGGAATTATGACTCCAAAAAATATCATACCACAATGGCCTCAAGCAAATGGAGAAGGTGAGAGATTTATGAGAACACTCAACAAAATGCTTTGAATCAGGGTTGACCAAGGGGAAGATCTGGAAGAATGCCTTCACCATTTCCCTGTGGTGTCCTGCCAAACACCCCCACCGCACCCCAGCAGAGTGTGTGCCTCTGTGAACCTTTTGCTGAAGCGTCTGGCCCAACGTAACATACCCACCAGCAGAGGGTGGATGCAGAAGTCATGGAAAAATGGCAGAGTAACACCAATGAGGAAGCCTGTGAGAACCAGATGACTACCACACCATAACCTGAAGCAGGAGACATGGAATTCATCAAGAAACGACAACACATTCTGGCCCCTGTTTGAAAGAGAAACCTGGCGAGTCACTGAGGTTCAAGGGACCACCGTCACTGCTTCCCGCCAAGGTGAGACAGTGACATGGAATGCCTCTTGGTGTAAGGAGGCAAGAGGAGCTAAAGGAGCCTAGCAATGTGTCCTGCAGGACCAACAAGAGGAACATGAAAGTAGCAGTTTCCAGGATGCACCTGAGTTGATACGGAGAAGAGACAACCCGGAAAGAGTGAATACTATACCCGGCCCTCTGCCTTTCTCCACAGTTCGTGACATTGCCAATGCAGGCCAAAGTGAAGGACAGAGTGAGCCTCCAGAATCATTCTCGAGAGAAGCAATTTTACAATTTCAGACTCAACCTTCAACCAATGTTGGTTCTGAAGGACTTTGCGTGGACCTGGAAAAGGTTGACATGCATTATGAAAGAGGTGGCGTCTTTGCAAACTGACTTGGAGAGGTATGTAGAGTGCCACCCAGGATCTTTGTGGACTTGAGCTATGCACCATGCACCCAGGAGGCTAGACTCGACCAATGGCCATAAATAAAGGGGTTGTGCATCATTCGTGGTCGCACCCAACCAGTATATGCATTGCCCCTTTGGAATCACTGTTCTAAGGAGCTCAGCTGGCACTCCTAGGCTGATGGACCGTTACAGCAGTCACCTCATGCCTTCCATAATCTGCTCTCATTTTTTCCTGCTTGTACCTTGATTGACAAATTCATTTTATTAGACCGGGCCCTTTGACAACCCTCCAACATCATATTTTAATAGCCAAGTCTGGAGTTAATTATTGCAGCTTCTGCATTGCCCATTGCTCATGGCATATTGGCTCAAAAAAAATAACAAAAATAAATAAATAGTCCAGATAATGAAATTAATGCAATACCAGTACATTTGAAGAATATACAAAAGTTGTCAAATATTTAAATGATTGATTTTGGAAAATGCTTTTGGTTTACCATGTGTCTATACAATATTAACAGATTAATCCATTGGAAGCCAATATAGAACATACCAAGCATTATATTTTCCCTATTTCGTGCATTATTGGGAAGAAGGATTCCTGTTTTGGTCTCTCTATTGGCGTTTCCTTCAGTCTGGTCTTCACAGTGCCATCTTAAGAATTTTTGAGGCTCTGGACAAGATATGCTTCAAGAGCCCCTCTCGAGGGCAATCTTCTTATTGTATTACACATTTTCTACTAGTTCAAAACCCACGATGGATAACAATGTTGAATGTAAGAAGTTGAGAAGGATAAATACATGTGAGATATAGGGCCCCTTGGCAAGTGGATGCCCTAGCAATCTCCCACTTTGCCGGTGCATTTAAACATTTTATGGTCTCCAACCAATGTGCCTATTACTTTAGTCTTGCCAACTAGCACCATGTAACTCTGTTTGGATCTTATTGTGAATTAAATATCTCATTTACAGGCAACATGTACTGCATCCTCAAAGCTCAGCATGGCTGAATGTGCAGCCAGGCCCTGTGGAGCTTCATCATTTCTTAGCTTTACTCGTCTATTCTTTCAAATGTCTCCTCCAGCTCCTGCTGTTCGGTGCAAAACTATAGTGCAGGAGCACGAGAACAACATCAACAACAGAGAAAGTTCGGATTTGTGTCAATAGAGTTTTTTTTCGTTTTTGTTGCATATGTAATCTATCCCCGCATCGAAAAATGGCAGGAGGATACAGTTCACTCTAAAATTAAGTACTAAGGGCCAGATGTAGCAAAATAACATTTTGCGAGTTGCAAATTGCGAGTACTAGCGACTCGCAATTTGCAACTCGCAAAATGTTATGCAGAAAGGTGTCTCAGACACCTTCTGCGAGTCGGTATGGGGTCGCAAAGACCCACCTCATTAATATTAATGAGGTGGGTCGCAAATTGCGGCCCCATACCGAGTCTAGGCACTCGCAAAGATGGAGGCCTGCTTTCGTCAGCAGACCTCCATGTTCGTGACTGCTTTCAATAAAGCTGTTTTTTTTTTTTTAAGTGTAGCCCGTTTTCCTTAAAGGAAAACGAGCTGCACTTATAAAAAAAAACGAAACCTTTAGTTTCGTTTTTTTTTCAGGGCAGGTAGTGGTCCCTTGGACCACTACCTACCCTGAAAAAATATTTGTGGGTCCATTCACAAAGTGGAAGGGGTCCCATGGGGACCCCTTCCAATTTGCGAGTGGGTTACCATCCACTTGAAGTGGATGGTAACTGCGACACCATTTGCGACCGCATATGCGGTCGCAAATGGTATTGCATACCACTCGGAATCGCAAATAGGAAGGGAACATCCCTTCCTATTTGCGATTCTGAAATGCATTTTGCGAGTCGGTCCGACTTGCAATATGCATTTCTGCATAGCAAAGAGGCATTTGCGCCTCGCAAACGGCGATTTTCGCCGTTTGCGAGGCACAAATCCTTTGCTACATCTGGCCCCATATGCCAAGTTTGCATATCGCATAATTATGCATACCTTTCCTGAAGTATACAAAAGCAAATTACATGAATTTCGCACTTGCCTGCTGTGTATTCACTGGAGAAATTTAACGTCTGTCCCACTTTTGACCATGCTTTGCCTGAATAGAATCAAAATGAATTGCTTAAACAACCCGAAATCAAAGGTTCAATGAAACTATAAGTAGTCTGACAGCTACAAATTAAGTGAGACTTAAATACCGAATTTACTTCACTACCTCCTCAAGTTAATTTATGTCACACTTTAGAATCCCACACCCAAATTTCATTCATAAAGACCTGCTTTCAACAAATGTAGTTACGAGATTGTATGGGTTCCAGATTATGCATTTCATGTTAATCAATCAATGAATCTTTACTGCAGATTGTCCTGATTCATCCTGGACTAATTAATTCAAGAAAGAAATATCCGAGCCCAATTATTTTAGTTTTTTAAACTTATGGTTGAGTGACCCGTCTACTAACACACTGTAGAGTGGCAGAAGTTATGTCTGTATCAGTCAAAAAATTAAATCAAACTATATTGTGAATTGCATAGTGTATGCAATATTAGATATTTTAGAAATAATATTTATGCTGTTTGTTTAGGACAGAAGTTCTTTTTGGATTTCTTTTAGTTCTTTTATTTACAGCTCACTAATCTGGTTTTCCCTCCCATACCTATTTTTATCTCAAGACATCGCTCAATTGTTGTCCTTTTTGGTCTTTGTTATTCTGTAGCATGTAATGGGAAGTGGTTTCCCATGTGCTAATAAACTATTAGTATTACGACTATAGCACAAACCTAGCCGGGGGGAAACTGATCAGTCAACAGAGATCAGGAGTTCAGGTTGAATATATAAACCTTTTTAAGGGATAAGTTGGTGAGGCATTAATGTTCTATGTAGTGGTAAGCATAGCAGGAATGTGGCTAGTCAGTGTAAGAGTTGATAATGTTCTAAAAACAAGGATGTCTTCAACTTCTTCCTGAACTCCTGGAAGATGGGAGGAGTCGAGGGGAATGTTGTGTCATACCCAGTGCTCATAGGTTAACCTCTTAGCTGCTGAGCCTTCCCCCCCCCGTGCTGAGCCCTTTTTTGGCTATTTGAGGTAGTTCATGCTTAGGCCTTCATAACGTTTTGTCCACATAAGCTATGCATGCCAAATTTGCGTCCTTTTTTTTCCAACATCCTAGGGATTCTAAAGGTACCCAGATTTTCTGGGTTCCCCAGGAGGAGACCAAGAAACTAGCCAAAATACTCCTAAATTTTAGTTTAAAAAAAAAATAGGAAAAAAGGGCTGCCGAAGAAGGCTTGTGTTTTTTCTCTGAAAATGGCACCAACAAAGGGTTTGCGGGGCTAAAATCACCATCTTCCCAGCTTTCAGGAACAGGCAGAGTTGAATCAGAAAACCACATTTTCCAACACAATTTTGGCATTTAACTGGGACATACTTAGGGGCATATTTATACTCCATTTGCGCCGAATTAGCGTCGTTTTTTTCGACGCAAATTCGGCGCAAAACTAACGCCATATTTATACTTTGCCGTTAGACGCGTCTAGTGCCAAAGTATGGGCAAATAGCGTCATTTTTTTGCGTGAACGCCTTCCTTGCGTTAATGAGATGCAAGGAAGGCGTTCCCGTCTAAAAAAATGACGGCGACGCAAATGCGTCGTATTTATACTCCCAGGCAAATATCAAGCCCGGGAGTGGTCGGATCAAAAAACCCCGCATTTGCCCCACTTTTTAACGCCTGGGTCAGGGCAGGCGTTAAGGGACCTGTGGGCTCAAAATGAGCCCACAGCTGCCCTCCCATGACCCCAGGGACCCCCCCTGCCACCCTTGCCCACCCCAGGAGGACACCCAAGGATGGAGGGACCCACCCCAGGGACATTCAGGTAAGTTCAGGTAAGTATACATTTTTTTTTTTAATATATTTTTTTGGCATAGGGGGGCCTGATTTGTGCCCCCCTACATGCCACAATGCCCAATGACCATGCCCAGGGGACAGAAGTCCCCTGGGCATGGCCATTGGGCAAGGGGGCATGACTCCTGTCTTTACTAAGACAGGAGTCATGTAAATGGCGTCTGGGCGTCGTTTAAAATGGCGCAAATCGGGTTAAGATGATTTTTTAGCGTCAACCTGACTTGCGCCATTTTTAAGACGCCCTAACGCCATTTTTCCATACGCCGGCGCTGCCTGGTGTACGTGGTTTTTTTCCACGCACACCAGGCAGCGCAGGTCTGCTTGCGCCGGCTAACGCCATTCAATAAATACGGCGCCCGCATGGCGCTTCAGAATGGCGTTAGCCGGCGCAAAATTTTTTGACGCTAAACTGCGTTAGCGCAGTTTAGCGTCAAAAAGTATAAATACGGGCCTTAATTTTTACTATTTTTGGTGCTTTCAGCCTCCTTCCAGTTAGTGACAGGAACGGGTGTGAAACCAATACTGGATCCCAGAATGCTAAACATTTCTGAAATGTAGACAGAATTATGAATTCAGCAAGGGATCATTTGTGTAGATCCTACAAGGTTTTCCTACAGAAAATAACAGCTGAAATAAAAAAATATTGAAATTGAGCTGAAAAAACCTGCTATTTTTCTCTACGTTTTGCTCTGCACTTTTGCCTGCAATGTCAGATTTTTTAAAGCAATATACCGTTACGTGTGCTGGACTCTTCTTGTCGCAGGGATATATAGGGCTTGTAGGTTCATCAAGATCCCTAGGTACCCAGAGCCAATAAATGAGCTGCACCTTGCAATGGGTTTTTAGTCTATTCCCGGTATACAGCAATTCATTTGCTGAAACATAAAGATTGAAAAATAGGTATCAAGAAAACCTTTGTATTTCCAAAATGGCCACAAGATAAGGTGTTGAGAAGCAGTGGGTATTTGCACATCTCCGAATTCCGGAGTGCCCATACTTGCATGTGAATTACAGGCCATTTCTCAAATAGACGTCTTTTTTACACACTGTCTTACATTTGGAAGTAAATATGCAAGAGAAAGACAAGGGCAAGAACACGTGTTGTGCTATTCTGTGTTCCCCTAAGTCTCCCGATAAAAATGGTTCCTCACTTGCGTGGGTAGGCCTAATGCTTGCGACAGGAAAGGCAATAAGGACACATCACATTTTTACACTGAAATCTGACGTGTTTTTTGCAAAGTGACTAGCTGTAGATTTTGGCCTCAAGCTCAGCCGGCACCTAGGGAAACCTACCAAACCTGCGCATTTTTAAAAACTAGACACCTAGGGGAATTGAGGATGGGCTGACTTGTGGGGCTCTCACCAGGTTCTGTTACCCAGAATCCTTTGCAAACCTCAAAATGTGGCCAAAAAAACACTTTTTCCTCACATTACAGTGACAGAAAGTTCTGTAATCTGAGAGGAGCCACAAATTTCCTTCCAACCAGCGTTCCCCCAAGTGCCCCGATAAAAATGGTACCTCACTTGTGTGGGTAAGCCTAGCGCCTGCGACAGGAAATGCCACAAAACACAATGTGGGCACATCACATTTTCCTAAAAAAAATAGAGCTGTTTTTTGCAAAGTGCCTAGCTGCGGATTTAGGCCTCTAGCTCAGTCGGCACCTAGGGAAATCTACCAAACCTCCACATTTTTGAAAACTAGACACCTAGGGGAATCCAGGATGGGCTGACTTGTGAGGCTTTAAGCAGGTTAAGTTACCCAGAATCCTTTGCAAACCTCAAAATGTGGCCAAAAAAACACTTTTTCCTCACATTTAGGTGACAGAAAGTTCTGGAATCTGAGAGGAGCCAGAAATTTCCTTCCACCCAGCATTCCCCCAAGTCTCCCGATAAAAATGGTACCTCACTTGTGTGGGTAGGCCTAGTGCCCGCGACAGGAATAGATCATACAACAGTCACTGTTGGTCCTTACATGAGGCAACTGTTGACCCTGGGGTGATCCAATCCTGATGCAGGCACCAAGAATAGGCACTCAAGTGGGGTAGTGTTTTTATCAGGACAGGTGAGGAATCACTGGGAGGTAGGAATTTTGAGGATCCCAGCATATTCCTGTAGTTTGTGTGACAGAAATGCAAGAAAAATTGAGTTTTTAGTCATAATTTCAGCTTTCCAGGGTATTCTGGGTAAGAAAACTTTGGGGAATCCTCACAAGACACAGCTCTGTGGACTCCCCCGGATGTCTAGTTTCCAAAAATGTTTGAGTTTAGTATGTTTCCCTATATGGCCACCGAAACCAGGACCAAAAACACAGGTGCCCGCCTTACAAAACCAGTTTGTTTTGTGATTGATAATTCTGATGTGATTTGGGCAGTGGAATTTGGGGCTGAACTAAGTTGGGGAACTCCCAAGAGAGCACTCTCTCTCTGTGCTTGCTGCCGCATTTTCCTGCTCTCTGGGTTGGGCTAACCCACTATTGCCCTGTTGCACAGACCGCGCTTGCGAAGGGACAGCAGGACTATCCTCATCACCTCCCTCAGGAGTTGTCCAATGGGACTTCTCTGACTGAAAAATCACTCCGGGTCTGCGCCATTGTCCTATCCCTCAGATGCTGTCTCAGTATCTGCTTTCTCAGTCTCTGATCCTATGTCAGAGCTGTCCTATAAAACCCGAGTGATGGCATCAGCAGCAATCATCCATCAATATGCCATCTCTGCTATTAGCTAAACTGTAGCTCTAAAACACTAGCCTACATAGAAAGTCACAGAATTGCTGGTGTGTGTGTGATACGTGCAACAGTAGAGGCCAACTTACCTGCGCTTCTTCCCTCAATCAGCATGTTCTTTCAAGACATTCAAAAAACACCTTGTCACATACCATTCGTCACAGTCTTTAGCACCTCCTGCGCCCAGTACAACAATCATTATTGGTGCTCCAACTCCCATGTCCTCCTCCTCCTCGGATTCCCTCATTACCATCGAACAAAATTGCCTTTCATCTCTCCGTAGCCGCCCCCCATCCTGCACATACATTTCATTTGTGTTATAGCACAGGTAATGGCTTACTTTACTAATGTGCTCAGCTATTTACATAAAATATAGATTTGCTCTTTGCAGTAGGCATAGAAACCTTTGACGCTTCTTTATGGCACTAAAACTGCCACTAGACAAAAGTCTGATCCTTTTGTAGCAGAATCATAAACACAAGACTTACTTTTTTTTATTGCTGCCTAAAAGCTACAGTTCAAATGTGTCACTTGAAGTATGTGCATTGCTTTGAAGACGCAAGCTGCAACTGCAAGACAACTGGTGGCAAATAATATATATATATGTACCTACAGGGATATATCTATAGATAGATCTCTCTCTATATATAGATCTATCTATAGATATAGCCATGTAGATAGATATCTCTATCTATATAGATAGATATATCTATATAGAGATAGATGTATATATCGATATAGATCTATATATTTTTTCAGTAGTTGTAGGGTTTCCCCAGAGAAACCCTACAACTACTAAAAAAAAAAGTATTGCCCCCATAGGGGATCACCCTGCCCACGGGCGACCCCCTGTCAAATTCTTTATTTTCTTATTTAAAAAAAATAAAAATTAGTCCCTGTAGGGGCGCGATCGAGCGCTATCGCGCCCCCCACAGGGGACATCTACCTCAATATTAAAAAAATATGCCCCGTTGGAGGGCGGCCCATTTTCCAAGGGGACAGACCCCCCCAAGTGAACTCCTTGGTGTCTAGTGGCGTTTCCTGGCCCTCGATCGAGGGCCAGGAAACGCGGTCAGGAAGGCCTTGCATGAAAGGGGAGAGTCTCCCCTTTCATTCGAGGCCTTCCCGAATGTGGGGAAGGCCATTTGGGGCTGTTTTTCCCATCGGAGCAGGAAGCAGCCTTATTGCCACTTCCTGCTCCGATGGGAAAACAACAATGTGACGTCAGCAGGTCTTGCGGCGCGCTGACGTCACAAAGGGGCGGGTGGGTTGCGGGGGGAGACACGGAAAAGATTCTGTGTCTCCCGAGGAGTTAAAAAAAAAAACATCTCCGGAGCGACGCACCTGAGGATTTTCTAACCCCCTCCCTGGTGTCAGCCACTGGTCGTGACCCGCACCAGAGAGGTAGTGCAGGCATCGGCCAGTGACCGACGCCCGCAGCAAAGGGGTTAAGAAGAACTGATGTCTGTGGAGATTTTTTCTTTTCTGTAACACATCATTTCAAGTCTGGAGATGTCTCACCTCTAGATGTGCCATTGTTTGTTCGAGGTGAATAGTTTTTCAGCCAAACATGCTTGATTTTTTTTTTTTTGGGCATCGTTAATAATACATTTGGGGGGTCATTCTGACCCTGGCGGTCTAAGACCGCCAGGGCCACGAATGACGGAAGCACCGCCAACAGTCTGGCGGTGCTTCCTAGCCCATTCTGACCGCTGCGGTAAAGCCGCGGTCAGAAAACCGGGGCTGGCGGTTTCCCGACGATTTTGCCCCGTCTGGGCTAATCCGCCATGGCAGCGGTGCAAGCAGCGCTGCCATGGGGATTCTGACCCCCTTCCCGCCAGCCTGTTCTGGCGGTTGTCACCTCCAGGAAGAGGCTGGCGGGAACGGGTGTCTTGGGGCCCCTAGGGGCCCCTGCACTGCCCATGCCACTGGCAGGGGCCCCCTAACAGGGCCCCGGCCGGCTTTTTACTGTCTGCCTAGCAGACAGTGAAAAGCGCGACGGGTGCAACTGCACCCGTCGCACGGCCGCAACACCGCCGGCTCCATTCGGAGCCGGCTTCTGTGTTGCAGCCCTCCTTCCCGCTGGGCCTGCGGGCGCTAACATAGTTAGCGCCCGCAGGCCCAGCGGGAAGGTCAAAATGATGGCAGCGGTCTTCTGACCGCGGAGCGGCCAAATGGCGGTTCCCGTCTGGTGGGCGGCAACCGCCGCCCGCCAGAGTCGGAATGACCACCTTGGTCATGAAGGTGATGGATGTCTGGAAAGGAAATCTGTAATGTTCAATCTGTGTTGGGCTGATGTGTAGCAATTTCTTTATACTTAATAAGATGGATTACAGCACACAGAATGCCTTTCAGGGGTGTCAATGTTAAGTCCGGAAGGCCATTGAGAAAAGTATTGCCTCTACTCACATGTGCAGAGACTAGTGTGCATAGTATTGATATGCAGTTGCTTTTGGGAAGGAAGGCTTTTACTTTTTCAGGGGGCAGTAGGCGCCAAACTTCTCTGCACTTAGAGAGAATCCATGTGGTTCTGATCTGAACTGAACTGATCATAGCTAACTAGGTTTGGGATAGAGGATTGTTTCATTCTATTAGTGAGCATGAGGAATTCAGTCTTCATCCGGATAAGTTTTTAAAAAGTCCAGCCCAAACCGCCAATGATGGGTCCTCCTTGCAGATGGGGATTACAAGCAGCCCCAGAGCGTTCTTAGTCTGGTTAAGCCTCCTGGTATAACTTGATTCCAATGCCACATTGAGCACAGGACCTTCATTTGGGAAAATCCGTCACACATACAGCACTCATCTGATGTGCAGTAACATAATGGAAGGAATGCTTCAGTTAAACTCGTTCATCTGGAATAATTATGATTGCATTCCAATCCATCATGTTTTGACCACTCTATCACTCTAAACAGGTGCGAGCTGCATGCGTATTTGCCCTGCTCCGATAGAAACAATAACATTTGCATGGCCAGGCTCAAACACTTCAGGCAACAAAAAAAGAAACCTCATGGTGGGCAAAAAACTGATAGACTGGATTTTGGCCCATGTATCTGATTGAGAATGACTAATGCAATCCACCTATCTCTTTTTTGCTTGCTCAGTGTGATGGGTATGCTCTCTCTTAGGTTCCATGCTCAAAGGATCCTAACTGCACCCTACTGGCGGGGTCCAAATAGTCAAAAACCAGTCTGGAACTGCTTGAGTTTCCACTCCGAGGGGACCTGCTTGAGTTTCCACTCAGAGGGGACCTGGCTTGGTAGTAAGGGCTGGACTTTCCATCTTTGAGCAGGACCAGGGCTAATTTGCATATGGATAGCTCCTGTCTGAGGTTCCAGAGTGAGAAAAAAATAATGGAGTGGATTGCCATCCAGTGCAAGTACCAATGGCTGACATTAATTCAGGCAACTCATCCTTCACTTTTTTTCTCTCACTGCTACATCCTAACCGCAGGTCTTCTGCTAACTGTGCCATAGGACTCAAACTGCCTACTATTTTTTTTTTTATAATCAAATTTTTATTGTTTTGAAAAGGTACAAATAAGGAAAACAAATAACTAGCAAAACTTGATCTCTTTCACACCGGTTGGACAATATATTCTGGTCTGACATTTCAATGTTTCAAACATCTGTAAGAAGTCACTTCGTCACAATTTGCCAGGGTAGAAACAAGGTAAGAATAACAAGGGTATACATTTGTTCTAAGCCCCTTATCTTAGCTTAGGAGTCCCACCCATTTCCCCCATATTCTTTCATACTTGTGAGGGCATCCCCTTGATTCATACACCACTTTTTCTTGGGCTGCACACCAGTCCACCCCCTTCCTCCATTTCTGAAGGGAAGGACCTTCGGCGCTCATCCAAGCGGCCGCTATATCTCTCTTTGCTACCGCAGTCACCGTTCCAACCAATGTTTTATCTGTTCTAGATCCCTCCATATCACTCATCATCCCCAATAGTATCGTTTTAGGAGTCAGTACCTGTGGTGATCCCAAGGCTTTATTCTGCTCCTGGTTTATCCCCTTCCAGAACCTCTGAATCATTGGGCAGGACCATATCATATGATAGAAGTCAGCTTTGTCCTCTTTGCATCTTGGGCACCGACTAGAGCCAAGGGCACCCATTTTGTACAATCTGTTTGGAGTCAGATATGCTTTGTGAAGGAAGAAGAATTGAGTCACCCTTAACCTCGTCAACACTACCAGCGTTCGGGGGGCCATCAGTGCCTCCACCCAGTCTTCCTCTTCAAGTGGACCCACCCATTTCTCCCACCCTTTCCTGAGATGATCTAGATCCCCTGGGGCGTTTGTGATCAGCATTCTATAGATTTGAGAGACCCCCTTCCTCCCCAGGTTGCCCATTAGTGTTTTGGCTTCAACCGGGTTGAACTCTGGTATATGGGATAGTTCTTTCAAGTGCCTAGTGAGGGCATGTTGGAGCTGGAGATATTTAAAGAATTGTTTCGGGGATAGTTGGAATTCTTGCTGCATTTCATCAAAGGACTTCATCAAGCTTCCTTTCCATACGTCCCCAACCAGGGATATTCCCAGTGTGTCCCAATTCCTGAACCCCTCCAACTCGGCCGTCTCTCTCAGCCATCTGCCATGCCACAGCGGTGTTTGCCGAGTGACCACTTTGCTCCAGCCAGTATGTCCTAGAGCCGCTCTCCATGCCAAAAATGCCGCTCTGGTGATGGGCTCTAGATTCATGGGGATTGGGGCCCCATATAACACATCTAGGATATGGGGATATCCTAGGGCGTCTAATTCTACCTGATATGCTGGGTCTGACCAGCCTCCGTTGAACCAGTCATTCACCACCAGGAGCTGTGTTGCCAGGTAGTACAGGTAGGGGTCAACCATGCCCAACCCCCGTCATGTATGTCTCTTCGGCAGCTCCGGGTTGCTACTTTATGTCTCGTTCCCCCCCACGTGAAGGGGGTGGTGATTCCGTCTAGTTTTTTAAACCACGAGCGTGGAATGCTAAATGGTAAGTTCTGGACCACATATAAGAGGCGAGGTAGGATCATCATCTTGTACAGGGCAATACGGCCCAGAATATTCAGAGGTAGAGAATGCCAATGCCCAAGGTCTTCCCGTATACGAGACATCAGTGGGTTTAAATTCAGGGAGCAGGACAACTCAGGGAGCAGTGCGACCCATATCCCCAGGTATTTAAAACTTAACCGACGCAGTGGAACCGCCTCCTGCCAGTCAAAGCAGTCTCTCGACTGCGTCAAGGGGACCAGCACCGATTTGGACGGGTTCATTTTGAGCCCCGAGGTTTCTTCGAAGTGTCGCAGTAACTGGAAGCTTCGGGGTCCGGTCACTCCCGGGTCCGCCATGTATAGCAGGACATCGTCCGCATATAAGGCCACTCGATCTTCATAAGAGGGGCCCCATTTCCATCCCTGGTAAATCGGATCATCTCTCAACATTCCCGCCAAAGGCTCAATAGCCAGAGCAAAGAGGAGAGGGGAGAAGGAGCAGCCCTGTCTCGTTCCCCGCTGTATCGGAAAGGCCGAGGACAAGACTCCATTGACCCGCGCCATGGGTCTGGTATACAGGGCCTGGACCAGTCTACGAAACCGTGGCCCAAAGCCGGCCCACCGGAGTACTGCGAAAAGGAATTCCCAGTTCACTGAGTCAAATGCCTTTTCAAAATCGATGAATAGGAGAGCTAGTTGCTGGGGTAAGCGGTGTCGCCCTGCAAGAGCCACTTGGAGCCTTCGTATACAGTGGCGTGTGCTACGTCCGGTCATGAAGCCGCATTGATCTGGGTGCACCAGTAAGGGCATCACCCTTTTGAGGCGGGAGGCCAACATTGTGGCATAGATCTTTATTTCACTATTAATGAGAGATATGGGTCTGTAGTCTGCGCAGGAGAGGGAGGGGGGTTGGGTCTTAGGCAACACAACAATGGTGGCAATGTCTAGACCGTCCGGGAAGAAGCCCTTTTGGTCCACCTCAGTATAGAGATTCATTAGATGGGACCAGCTCCTCTTTGAATCTTTTATAGTATTCTGGGGGAAACCCATCAGGCCCTGGAGTTTTCCCCACCCCCATTGCCGCTATGGCCTCGTTAATTTCCGCTTCCGTGAACTGTTCCTCCAGAGCCCGTATGTCTACCGTAGGCAGAACCAGGAGTGACGAGTCTGTCAGGGACCCGTCTGGGGAGTCCCTAACCTCTGTACTTGTGGCTCGGTATAGGTTCTTATAATATTGGGCGAATGTTTTGGCCACCTCCTGGAGCTCCACCACTCGTTCCCCCCGTTCATTGTCTATCTCAGGGACGATTCGGGGAGCTTGTTGTTGGGAAACCAACCAATACAGTAGTTTCCCTGTTTTATTACCCCAACCGTATACTCGAGCCGTGGAGGCGCGCCACATGTGTTTTGCCGTTTCTAGGGATATACTGCGTATTTCTTCCTGAATCAACAAGAGGTTTCTGGTTATTTGTTCGTCTGAGTGAGATTCCTGTTCTCTCTCAAGAAGAGTGGCACGAGCCTCCAGTTGTGTGATTCTGGAGTTTCGGGCGCGTTCTCGAGCACGGATCAGGCCCTTGGCTATCCCTCTCATTACTACCTTACTTGAGGCCCATAGGATTCCTGGTGATCTCACTGAGCCCTCATTAGTGTTGAAGTAGTCGCGCAATGACACCCTTAAACTATCTACCACTTCTTCATCTTGCAAATGCCATGCGTTTAATCTCCATATGGGGCGGATCAGCGGGTCAGCCAGGCCCATCCTAAGCCGAACCGGCGCGTGGTCCGGGATCCCACGCGGTAGGATCTCGATGTGGGTGAGGTTCCCACAATCCCTGACTGACACAAATACCAAGTCTATTCTGGACTGTGTGCCGTGGGCTGCCGACCTATGCGTGAATTGTTTGCTTCTCGGGTGCTACGCCCTCCATACATCGCAGAGCCCTGTTGATGCCCTTCACCCTTCCAGACTAGCGGACAATGCCTGTCTATGCGCCGAAGGTCCCCCGCTTGTATCTAGATCTGGGTTTGGGACTGCATTGAAATCGCCCCCTATTACCGTTTTCCCGGGGGGTAGTTCTGCTAATAACCTTGTCAAATCATCTAGAGTTTTACGTATCAAGTTTGGGGGGGCATAACCGCTCACAATATTTATTATCTGGCCTTCTATCAAGCCTGAGATTGCCACGTACCTCCCTAGCGGGTCTCTCCATTCTTGTCTCACCACCAGGGGTAGGGAGTGATGTAGCAGTACAGCAACCCCCCTTGAGCCTCTTGTAAACCCTGCATGGAATACCCTGTCAAATCCCTTGTGGGCTAAGAAGGGGCAGTGATTCCCCAAGAGGTGTGTTTCCTGCATCAGAAGTATGTTAGGATTGTGTCTATGAATGTAAGTGAGTACTGCTGATCTCTTAATCTTGTCAAGGAGCCCGTTGACGTTCCACAATATTATGTGAGTCATCCCCCTTCCTTCCCTCTCCTCCATCCCTGTCCCGACCCCCGCAGTTTCTCCCCTGGATCCTTC
Organism: Pleurodeles waltl; assembly: GCF_031143425.1. Classification (NCBI taxonomy): domain Eukaryota; kingdom Metazoa; phylum Chordata; class Amphibia; order Caudata; family Salamandridae; genus Pleurodeles; species Pleurodeles waltl. The sequence continues at coordinate 925,369,219 of NC_090445.1, read as the reverse complement.
CTAGTGTGTCTGTGTTTGAATGTCCTATTACTATTGTTCCCTGCCGGTATTGGAGACCCTAGACCTACATTAACTATTCCGAACCATAACAACAGCCTGTTGGCTGGATAGAACCAAACATGTCCCCCAACTCCCATCCCACCCCATACTTCCCCCCAGAAGCATCTGTCGCCCAATACCAACAGCCCGTTCCCAAACATAACGAGCTGCTAACTGCTAGTGTCTGAGGTATGGTGGACCCCTCCATTTTTGCGGATTAAGAAGTGCTTAAGTTTTGTAATGCTTGACTCCAAGCTCGATGACCATCTCCTTGGTCTCTGGCCTTTCAGGTCTATCTTTCCTCTCTCTCCGGAGGAGGACTCAGATCACTGGACTCTGTGAGAGATCCGATTCGTCTACTGTTCCGGGGAGCTGTTCTCCAGGATCCGGGGGGGTCTGGTTCATTTCTTTGTCTCTCGATCTCACTTCTACCCCCTGCCTTTGGGTTGATTCCTCAGCGTATCCTCGAGGGGAACCCGAGATCGTGTCCCCCCCCTCCCTGCGCCTCCTGGAACGAGTTCTTTGGTGAGACTTCCGGGGCTGTCGCAGCCGGATGCTCCTTTGCTGACCCGAGAGTGCCAGCCGTCGTTCTCCCTCATTGGGGCCCATCGGGATCTCTTCGGTCAGCCACCTCCAGGCCTGATCTGGGGATTCAAAGAAGTGGGTCTTGTTGCCGAGAACCACCCTTAGCTTAGCCGGGAAGAGAAGACGGTACGGCACTTCCATCGCCCTTAGTTTTTGTTTTATTTCTATAAACGAACGGCGTTGCATTTGAACGTCTTTGGTATAATCTGGAAACACCATAACTTTGGATCCATCACAATGCAGTTCTCCTTTTGTTCTTGCCGTCTGCAGTATCGCATCTCTGTCTCTGAAGTTGAAGAATCTAAGGATCACTGGCCTCGGTAGAGAGCCTGGTGGGGGTTTGGCTTGTAGGGCCCGATGGACACGTTCGATCGCAATCCAGGGTGTCAGAAGGTCCCGGGGCAGCCAGGACCGGAACCAGTCCTCCAGGAATATGGCCAGAGAGGACGCAGCGGTGTTTTCGGGCAGTCCCACGATCCTGAGGTTGTTGCGGCGGGATCTATTTTCAGCATCCTCTGCCCTTCGATATAGTTCTGCTGTCCGGGTTGTTAGAGTTGATACTTGTACTTTGAGGGTCGCCAGCTCGTCCTCCACCGTAGAGATCCTGGACTCTGTTTCTGCAATCCTCGCTGTAGCATTGCGAAGGTCTTGGCGCACCAGGGCCACGTCCACCCTCACTTCCCCAATTTTGCCCTCCACCGCCTCTTGAGAGGAATGTATTGCTTGAAGAATAGCTGCCAGATCACTGTTCCCGGTTTGTTTTCCGTCACCATTTCTGGTCTTTCGGTCCTCTTTCGAGGCTCCGTTAGGCCCCGTGGCGAATTGGTCAATGCGTGTTTGCGCCGCGGCGGGCGGGTTTGCCTATCTTTGCCCATTTAACTACCTTGTTGGGCCTGCTTGCGGGATATTTCCTTGCCGCTTATTCCTCGGTTTCTACCGGGGTGCCCATTTCTGCCCTTGTGCTCACTTCTGCTGGTGTGTCCTAATTCATCTTTCCGTCACATGGGCCTCAGTCTTTCTTTATGTCAGCCTTACCGAAAGGCTCTATTCATCGCCTTGTCCACCTCTCAGTTCTTTATTTCCTTGTGACTGAGGATTGTTAGTCACGAAGGGAGGGGGGGGGAGGAAACGATAATTCACTCTCCCCTTGCCCCTAGGCCCTGGCGTCCTCCCCAGTATATCTCAAAAAAAGGGGGGGCGGGTGGGGGACCGGCTCGTGGCCACTCACCGTCACGAAGGGGACGAGGAGGAAGTGATGAGAAGGTCCCCGTTATCCGCCCTCGTCCTTCAGGGCACTCTCAGCATTCCCGGGAACTCCAGGCCTGTCTCAGTCCCTCTGGTTCAGCGCCACTTCCCGCCGTCCACGGGGGAGCGGGCCCTCCCTAGCCGAGGCTTCTTGGCTCCACTGCTTCTGTCTTCTACGCACCTGTCAGTTGGGCGCGAGGCATCAGAAGCCGAGGGTCTCCTTTCTCCCCCCCAGCCTGCCCAGCACCGTCGGACCAGTGCGCCGTCTTTGGCTTTTCCCCCTCAGGCCGATCACCTCCGACCGCCGCCGCTTCACCGGCGGCGGTTATGTGTTCTGAGCGCCCGCCATTTTGCTTGCGGGACGCTCCATCCGATCTCCGCTCTTCCTGGGTCCTCGAACACCGGACCACGACTCCTCTGGTCCGGAGGTTGCCCCGACAGGAGAAAGTGGGCTGATGGGTAGATTGTGGGAGTGGTCCCTCTAGATAGTTGTATTGTTCCCATCATTATTTGAGGTACCGGACTTGACCCTGCAGCTTGTGATTTGTCCATATGTTAGACAACCTGTTGTGCTTTAAGACCATGACATGGTTTCTTGCATCATCCTCCCTCGACATCAAGAGATGTTCCAGGTGAGACATTTCTTTTATGTTGTGCAGGACCAAGGTCTGCCTTCCTAACAAGGTGAGTGGAGATAATGGTCACCCACATTTTACAAATATTTATCTACGGACAAGACTGCTGTTATAGAATTGATCATTCCAGAGAATATCATTTGTCCATGCTAACCACTGCATGTGTGGGCATTTCATAAATTCAGTGGTTGTCCTGCACATTGAAGGGTGTGGGGAAAGATAGCTCAATGGGAGAGAAGTCAGCTTCACCTTGGGTGTCCTCACAAGGAAAAGATAGAGAGAATACAAGGGACGTAAATGAGGCACCCCGCAGACCGAGGAGTGGTCCAAGTGATGACCCCATATTCAGGGTGAACGTTCATGGATTTTTAGCTGGTGCATGGGGCTTGTAATCCCGAGGAGACTCCTTGGATGAAGACTGCAGTCTGATAAGGAGGTGATATTGTGGATGCCATCCTTCCTGAGGCCTCCGATCTCCTCTTCCTCTGCAGAAGTGGAGGCAATAGAAACACAAATTTCAGGAGAATTCGGGTTTGTCCTATGTTTGCACACTGTCTTCCGCTCATGGAAGGATCAGCATCATAGTCTTGTTACTTGTCCCTAAGTGTACAAGGAAAGTTTAATAAAAGTTGTTATTTAGACATTAGTGGTACAGACAAAAAAAGGACATATTACACATTAAATGGAAGACATAGATGAGATTCAAACAAAGATAAATGGATTATTACATTGGTATCTAAGGGTGTCAGTTGCTTGATTTGTACCCACACATGTGAGATTGAATAGTGTTTTACCTGTAGCTGCTACTGAGGCTTGCTTGGTGGATACAACCCTTGATGTAACCTGCTAACCAGTTTCCCAGAAGATGACAGAGGACTTGAGATGACAGAGGACTTGTTTCCCTTGATGCAGCAAACAAAATAAAAATAATGAAAACCTTTAGAAAACCTTTAGAAATCAGACGATGCGACTGAGGACATTTATGGTAGATGTGACAAATACTGGCCATGCTGATAAATTTTAACAAAAGATGTGTTATATTCTTTTCTTGAGTAGAAATTGTTAAAGAGGCAGACATTTGATAGAAATTATAGAGGAGGGTATCAAATGATCATGGATATCAGTACATCTACTATTGTCACAGACTTACCTGACGGACAGATGAAGAGGGCCTAATTCCAGCTTGCAGGATGTTTTCTGATTTGGCTTCATGTGTGACCTGTGGGAGTCTTTTTTTTTAGTATTAAAATACTCCAACACAAATAGCCTGAGGATATGTTTGTGTTATTATTATTATGGATAAAGGGCCTCATTATGAGTTTGGGGGGTGGCCTCTTCATAGTGCAACAGTACCACCATTGCGGGCTAAACCCCGCCGGCCCTATTTTAAGTTCCCTGCAGGGCCGGTGGGAGGAAACAGTGTTTCCGCCCCCTGGCTCAGTGGGGAACAGGGCTGTAACATTGCAGCCATCTCGTAACCCAGCCGACTGCAAAGTGGAGGTACGGCGGGTGCAGCAGCACCCGTTGCACATTCCATTGCCAGTAATTCGGGCAGTGGAATGCGCAACAGGGCTGTGCATGGGGGCCCCTGCTCTGCTTAGGCCAAGTGGATGGGCAGTGCAGGGGGCCCTCGACACCCCCATTCCACCAGCCTTTCCATGGTGGTGTGAACCGCCATGGTAAGACTGGGGGAAGGGGAGGTGTGCCCTGACAGATTACAACTGCCGGGACCTGCCGGGACTGCCAGACTGCAGTCGCGAGTTTGGTGGTCTTTAGACCGCCACACCCGTAATGATGGCCTAAGTAAACATCCACAGAATGTTCCTCTTTAAGTGAGATAGCTGGTGGAGCCTCATTGTTTATATATATTGCCGAATTAAAAAATACAGTAAGGACACCGCAGCATTATTTTTGTCAGCATATTACCAGGGTTAGAGCTGCTACAGTACTCACGGTATAGAACAACAGATATAGTTTCACATAATATACCGTCCATTAAAGAATTGTGTAGCATTAAAAATCAATAATTTTTTTTTTAGGGAGAGACTTTTGGAGGTGGAGTTAGGGATTCAGAGAATTGGACGAGGAGTGGGTGGCGGTGTAAAAGGAGGGTATGGCTGCATTTTGTGGTTGTGCCTACAAAAAGATGTGATTGTCCTGTTTGAGTGTATGTTATATCTTTATCACGGAGTCTGTATATGTGTTTGTCTTTGTGCCATTATGTGTTTCCCAACATGGGTTTAGCTTTCTGTCTCTATAATGCTTTGTGTGTATAGGCATCAGTAAAGATGTTGTACATTAATTTCTCAATGGGTGTTGTTATGTACAGAGAGTACATATCTATGTATTTGTACGTGTATGTAGTGTTTATATAGTATGAGCCTAGAACATGGATCTCTACAATGTCAAAGGTGAGGTGTGCTTGCAAGGGAAGCTGGTTTCTGAAAGTGGAGGTGGACTTTGTCTCACTGTTATTTAGTGTTCATTAAAGAGGCTTGTCTTCAGGTGGATTGGGCATGTAGGATGGTCGATGTGGTGAGAAATTCTGAGATTTCAGGAGGCCTATAGAAGAGGTGGAATGCTGTGTCCGAGGCGCAGAGAATGGAAAGTGACATGTAAGGAGATTGATGGATGTGTTTACACTTGTACCTTTGTTGCTCTTTGTGCATAGGCATATTCACAGATTTTTTTAAATATGTACTTAGGGATATCTGTAGCATTGTTATTATCAGTCTCTAAAAGTTTTTATGCAAATTTGTTTATGTGTGACTGTATAACAGTATTTTATGTGGCTCTATATTCATGCATGATAATATTGCCAAATGATACGGGTCTTGAAGACGGGTCAGAGGCCGGGCTTTAGTGAGGAAACTGAAGACAACAATAGAAAGAGCTGATCTGTTTATTTGGCGAGTGGCAAGCAGACTTGGAAGCTGTTTTCTGCAGTTTTGACATAACGCCTCTGTAAAATGTTTTTAGTTGCATATAGTTGTTGCAGTATAGCAGTGCACAGAAATGTCCACTTTCCGATTTGAATTTCATCAACGTGACATAATTCCACCCAAAACACTTCTGCTTTATACTATCTTGAACCTCAGGCCATTGTATCGTAACCCATCCGAACAGACAGACGTGCAGCCATAATTTTTAAAAACACTGCGCCCAAGCACTCCTTCAAAGGTTTACTTGACAGTGTCACAAGGAACACACATACAGTTGTTGCATAATTTAATTATATCACAGCAAAGTCTCACAAACACAAAAACATCAAAATAAAATAAAAGAAAATATTTACTTTTGCAATTCAAATTTGTAAACTATTTGGTCAAGCAAGTGAACTAATAAGTAATTAGAGAAACGCAGACACCTATCTTATCTTATCTTATCTTATCTGTCTAGTTCTAAATCGAAAAAAACAAGCACATTTCCTATGGATTTCAATATTGTGACCAGAATATCGAGGGACAAAAAATACATATTATAGTCACGATAATGTGACCCTTCGATATTCTGCCTTCGATATTCCCTACAACAATTAATTTCCAGAGGAATAATGCATTACAGGCAATAATAATAATTATGCACCCATATATTGATCACATAAACAGGAAAACAGGAAAATCGTATGTTTTACAAGGACCACGAAATTAAAGTATTTGATAGGCTTCCTAATGAACTACTAAAATAGTGATTGAGTTCCTTAAAGTACAAGCAAGTTTCATTCAGCCAAATATTACCAGTATGATTGTAAGATCAATTTTAATAACAAAGTTTGCCCTTTGAGCCTTAGAACAAAGGGGTGACATGTAGCTGGAAATGTGAACTTGCTATTGCTCAGGTGTCACTTATAGGATGTGCACATCCTGGGGGCATGGCCGGAGGTCACGCAAGATGGCCGCTGCTCTTTAGAGCTCCGTGAGGGTTCAGCACTTCTTGGAAAGAAGGAGATGTTTTCACATCAAAATGATTAATTTCTTCAGCATTTTTGAGCACGGGAGCTCTGCCACTGCATAATATGCCTTTATCTTACAGAGACATCGAGTTTTGAAGTCACTTCAGAGACTTCATGTGAGGGCCTGAGGTAAAAATGAGACTTCATGTGAGGGCCTGAGGTAATTATTTATCTGCGTCATTTGCATTTCACTCAGTAAGCCTCTGCACAAACCTAAACTTTCACATAGATGTTTCTATTTGACTTTTAACTGCTTGCCTGGATGTGATTCTACAAATCTAGTTTCCTCTGCAATGGAATATTAATTACCTTCTGACAGCCAGCTGAACTTTTGACCTCTTTCTTCAAACACATTTAGCTGAGGTTTTCAACTTTCAGTATTCATTGGCAGCTCTTGTCAAGGAGCTCTTTCAAATTGCTCTTCATAACATGGTAAATGCTTTACTTTGAGGGAGGGGATTTTTTCCTTTTCAGAAGGTTCCCTTAAAACTAGTCACCAATTGTTTGACTCTTGTGGTATTCTGTCATGCCTGTTATGAGAGAATAATTTAGGATTTTCTATTTATATATTTTTTATTATATTTTGCTCTGTTGTTGGAAACTTCTGGCAGCAGCTTCTCATCATAATATAATTTCATCAACACCTCACATTGCCGGCTTCCTATTATCAAATTGCTCCTGGCTTTTATGGGGAGATCACATAATCCTCAGAGTTGCCAGTCATCATCTTTCTCCAAGTCTAATAATCCTCTTCGAGTGGTGCGCACACATATAACTAAATCTTCTCTACCATCAGCTTTAACAATGGATAGTGCTGCAGTCTTTTTAAAGGATAGTGCATCTTCATCTCATGCGGCTGGCGCAATTGCGAAAAAAGATCTAACACCTCCTCCGTCAAGCGCCCAAAAAAAGACCTTGATTCTCCCTCAAAATCACCTACACATCTTACTCTAGATGATGTCATGGAGGAATTGCGTGCACTAAAGCCCTTTATGATGGACACTAATGCCTCTTTGCAACGTATTGAGGAGCAATGGTCCCAACACGAACAACAAATTTGTACTCTGGAACAGAGAGTCAGTAGCCTTATAGATTGTAACACTGTCCTCAGATCCTCAGATCTCTAAAGACATAGCTCAACTTAAAAGGCTTACCAAAAACTTAGAAAACAGAAATAATCTTCACCTTTTTGGGATTCCAGAAGGTTCTGAAGGCTCTAACATGATTGCATTCCTTCAAACAGCAATACCTTAAATTCTTCGCTTGCCTCCTACCTCTCCCCTCTCTATCCAACAGGCACATCGTTTAGGTCCACAGACTCCAATTTACTGACTTGATGCAAATACTCTTGGAAGCCAAAAAGATGGGCTCTTTGCTATGGTCAGGTCATAAAGTGTTTTTCACACAAGACTTCTCTCCTGCTACAGCTGCACGTCGCAAACAGTTTTTGGACTTACGTCCACAACTCAAATCCTTGAATATTCGATATGGTCTTCTTCACCCATGCCTTTTCAAAATTACATTCAAGGACAAATCATACTCATTTGAGGAACCTTCAGCACTACAAACGTTTATTAACCAACACAAAACAGAAGCAATGGAACTAGTAGCATCTGAAATTACTTGAAGATATAATTTAATTTGTCTTTAATATCCTTTCTTTTTTTTTTCTTTTTTCTGGACAGTTTAATAGTAATGGTTATGTTTAATATTTATATCCATGGGTTTCCTTCTCTGCATAGTCTTATTTTCATATATATATATATATATAAATATATATATATATTTTAGATAGTGCTCTTTGTGCAATCCTTATGTTCCTTTCCCAACCGTATCCCTTTCTCACCATCCAAACTGTTCTCCTACACGTTCCACTGGTAAGCTTGATTTTTATTGTTTTTCATGTCACAGTCCTTTACTGTAGTTATTAAGTTATTTGGCCTCCTGAATGGTACATTTTTCGTTTGTATGTTTTTGTTTTTCTTCCATGAAACTCGCCTTCATATGTTTTAATATCTAATATCACTTTTCTTGTGCTGAAGCCACTCTTGCCTGCCTTTTCAGGTTCTCTGTTGTCCCTCTACCTTTCGGGGTATTCACTTTCTATCTTGTTTTCTTTAGCTTTCATGGACTTTAGTCCCTGTATTGCCACATCCATGTATATACAACTTCTGAAGGTCATCTTCCTCCTTTTCTTTTTCTTTACTATGTTGTCTCTTTCCCATTTCTTTGCTTTTGCAAAATTGATATGCCTAGTTTTTTCCTTGTTACAGCAGTTGTTTATTAATACTTCTTGTTATGCAACTTAGAACTGTTACTTGGAATGTTAAGGGGCTTAAACACCCCATTAAATGTCAACGTGTCTTATCTCACCTAGCTCGTTTGAAATGCCACATTGCTTTGTTGCAAGAGACTCACCTCAACGACTCTGAGGCAATTAGGCTTAAAAAACAATGGGTGGGGGACATTTTCTACTCCCCTTCCATCACAAACAAAAATGGGGTAATTATACTCTGTCATAAATCTCTCAAACCTACCATAATTTCACAGCATCAAGATACATGAGGTCACTGGGTACTTGCTACATTTACAATTGACAATATTTCTCTTACTATCCTAAATATATACGACCCCACACATCCAGACCAAATTTTTGGAAGAATCATGAACATTCCTCAAACAATTTACTAATAGGTGGTGACTGCAACCAAATTCTCGATTTATTTTTGGACTGACGTTCCACGTCACGTTTCATTCCACATGCCTCCCACAAAGCTTTTAAAAACTTTATTTTACAGCATTCTCTCTCTGATTCCCGGAGAGTATGCAATCCAGACCTCTTGGAATACTCTTTTTATTCTCCTACCCACCATTCTAGGCTTGATTATATCTTTAAAGGTTTATTGCAACATATGGTCAACTCTGAAATCGGTGCTATTTTGATCTCAGATCACGCACCTGTGATTACTGACTTTGATCTTTTTCTTAATGGTTCTAAAACATCTTCATGGAGGTTTAATAACTGTCTACTTTCAGATGCTACTTTTATCGCTTCCTACAGTAAGTTTATAGAAGAATACTTTCACATCAACGATAGTGATCAACTATCATTTCATTTTGTATGGGATGCATTCAAAGCAGCCTCCAGGGGTTTCATCATAAGTTACGCTCACTCAAAAAAAAAAGTCTGCGCAACAAAAATCGACTTCCATCCTTGAAAATATAAAGTCCCTAGAACATGAATACTATACTCACAAAACTAATAAATCACATCTTGAAGCACTAGTCTCAGCTAAAATGGAGTCTAACCAATATACCACTGAACAAGCATGCAGCACCCTCCTGAAAATAAATGCCAGATATTATGGTGGTAACAATAAAACTGGTTGTCTTCTAGCCTGGTATTTGAAACAAAGAAAAGAAAAAACAACTATTAAATCTATCACAGATAACAATGGTGTTAAACACTTTAGAGATAAAGATATAGCATTGTGTTTCGCTTCTTACTATAAGGACCTGTACACTCCAGAACACATACCTACAGTTGAATCTCTCAACCAATATTTCTCTAATCTCAAACCAAGAAACCCATTGCAGATTGACCTCTCATCTTTAGACCAACCCCTACAACTTACCGAACTATATACAGCTTTACAATCTCTCCCCAAGGGTAAGGCTCCAGGCCCAGATGGCTTCACAGTAGAATTCTTTATTCAGTTTGCTAAGTCTCTTTCCCCCAAACTCTTTCAATTACTTAATCACTTTATAATGTCAGGTTCTGCATCTGGCTCATTTGCGGAGGCCATGATTTGTCTTATTCCCAAAAAAGATCGGGATGCGACTGACTGTAAAAATTATAGACCCATATCTTTAATTAATACTGATTGTAAACTCTATGCCAAAGTTTTAGCTCTCCGTTTACTTCCATATATACCTGACCTTATAGATTCTCATCAATCTGGTTTTATCCCTAATAGAAATGTAGCAGATAATTCCCGTACTTTTTAAAATATTATTAACAAAGCATCTAAACTTAAGATTCCTCTGGCAGCTTTATCATTGAATGCGGAAAAGGCCTTTGATAGGGTCTACTGGGGTTTCTTGTCAAAAGCATTGGAATGGCATGGACTAGGTACTAAATTCCGACATTTTATATCCATTCTTTATTCCTCACCATGTTCCTCGGTTATAACAACCGGTATCCGATCTCCTTTTTTTCCTCTTAAAAGGGGTACGCGTCAGGGATGCCCATTATCTCCTTTACTATTTATTTTGGCTCTCAAACCTTTTCTATACCTGTCTGAACAATTTACTGGGTTTCAAATTAATAATGCACACATCAAATTTATGGCATATGCTGATGATATTCTTTTGTTCATGTCTCACCCTGACACTTCTCTTCCTGCATTCCTGCATGAGCTCAACTTATATTCTGATGTATCTGGCTATAAACTTAATATAGACAAAACAGTGGTCTTACCACTTAATGCTCATTGCACTGGCTCTGTATTCCTTGATGCAGGATTATCTTGGAATTCTTTTAAGATTAAATGCCTAGGGGTATGGTACTGCACTACTCTCAAGGATACATTAAGGATTCATTTAGAAATCTTATCTGCAAAGCTTGTAGATCTCATACAGAAATAGTATCTGTTATATCTCACGTGGTGGGGCCGCTTGGACACCATTAAGATGATGCTTCTCCCTATCATTAACTTCTTCCTTATGATGCTTCCTATTAAGATACCTAAACTATTTTTTAGTTCAATTGATAAAATTCTATCCAAGTTCCTGTGGAACGGTAAACAATCCTGAATCTCTCTCTCGAAATTAAAACTTCCTAAAGTACAATGTGGAGTTAATTTCCCTGACTATATAACTTATCACAAATATTTTGGCATTAAGCAAATACATCCCTATTTATCTACACTCAATGATGCCCCTCAAAAGCTATGGTTCTCTTTGGAAGAAACATTTATTTCTCCCTTTTCCCATAATCACATTATTATATTTATGTCTAACCCCCCAAATTTCTGGTTGCCCAGCACTATCTCCCATTCAGTCATCTTACTGAAACCTTTTTTTATTTCGCATCTTTCCCCCATTAATCAATTCTTTAACAGTCCTATTTGGCACAATAGTTAGTTTAGGAAACAAGGTAAAACCTTGTGTTGGAAGGCTTGGATGACTAAAGGTATTCTTCTAATTTCCCAATTATATCATAAGGACTCTATCATCCCTTTTACTACTCTCTCAGCAATTTATAATCTCCCTATTCGCAGGAAATCCCAATATATCATTCTTTCTACTCTAGTCCAAGAGGCCCACAATAAACTTATACATCATAATTATTCTTCTCTTGCATCATCTCCACACCCGATTGTAACTTCTAATTATCCTAGGGCAGCTGGAATTTATAAACATTTAGGAACGTCTGTTTCACCTAGACTCAAATCACCTATTGAGACATTGTGGGAATCAGATCTTGGTGTTGTTTGGCCAACTTCTTTATGGGATAGAATATGATATAAGATACATTCCACTGCACGCACTGCATGCCTCACACAGACCCTATATTATTTTTATAATAGACTTTTCTACACTCCTGTACGCCTTTACAAACTGAAACTTGCACAAAATTACATTTGTTGGCGCTGCCACACTCAGCAGGGTACTGACTTTCACATGTTTTTTTCCTGTCCATCCCTATCTACTTTTTGGTCTTCCATATGGTCTCGCATTACAGCAATAGCTCAGATCTCCTTACCAATGTCATATGAATTACTGTTTTTGGGTGGTATACACTATATCTGGAGTTCTTTCCGGCCTCTTGGAAAATTGGTGGACCTTTTGCTTTCTATTGCAATCTCTATTATTACTTCTAACTGGAAATCTTCGGAGAACATTACTCTCAGACAGTGGTGGAATTCTGTATGTTATCATCATAGACTTGACAGCTACAAGCTTGATTCAACAGGAACTTTCTTCAAACGTCATCAGCTATGGTTGCCATTAAGTAACTATCTCTCACGCACTGTTAAGAAAATAGATTTTTCTCCTCCTTTTTAAAAAATGTCAATATATTTCCTGTTTTTCTTCTTATATATACTTATTTCATCTTACATTTGCTGTAACTAATGTCTATTACTCTCTCTCCACATGGCTATCACTGGATTCCCTTCTCTATCCCTATAGCTCTTCTCCCTCTCCCTTTCTTCTTTCTTTATTCAAACTTGGAGTCTTTGATACTATATTGCTGTATATGCCGAATTCATGTACATGTTTAATATGCATTTATAAGTACAATATTTCTTATGCATATATATTCACAACTGCATATCTCTGTCCTGGCAATGTTAAGTTAATGTTCTTGTATTTGACTCAATAAAAAACATCTTTAAAAAAAAAAAAAAGGATGTGCACATCCTGAGAATTAAAGGGCAAAATAATGGCCAGTTCATAGGCCAGTCAGGGCAGCGGCGGATATGGCTTCTGCTTTCTTGGAGTAAGACTGCCTGCCATATTTAGTGGTTCGTGACTACCTAGTGGGGATCTTTACACTTTTGTTAAGGCACAGAAAATACAGTGATCTGTGTCAAGTGAGCACCATGTTTGAGGCATCTGGTCAGTAAAGTGTTTTGTTCTGTAGGTGCAAACTCCCAAAGTGAGAGTATATTCTTGCAGAAGAAAATGACAAAAGGCTGATGTGCAGGCACCTTTGTCTCTCCAGTTGGGGCTACAGTGTATGTAAAAAGTGAAGACAAAGGTCCTCATTATGAGTTTTCTGGAGAGATATCCTCGGGTGACACTGTTCTGTCCAACTACACATCACTTGTGTTTCAAGGCCAGAAATTACTGACTCTAAATACCCTGGCAGTGATGTGCTGGGTTTAGATCCATATACAGTAAAACCATTGTTGGATAGTAGCAATGGTTTTGGCCAGGGACCAGATTATCATGTATTCTCAGCCTCATGGGGCAACAAGGCACTTTCCACCCAGCCAGGCCATTACCTGGTGGGACACAGTCAGATTCCCTGCTAAAAGCATGTCCCTTACAAAACCACTTTGGCCCTAATCCCATTTAAATCCTGATTAAAGTTTTTTGTTCAGTCAAATAAAAGTGACTAATAGCCAAAGCAAGGTAGCCACCACCTTATTTGAATCTATGTGTCTGATCATCTGCAAGAGGAAACTGCTTTCAAATAAGTGGTTGCCTTTCTGTTATTTGCCCCAACCTAGTTTTTGTGAACAAGTTAATGTTATATAGATTGCTAACAGCTTTGTCCGAATATAACACAAAATCATGTAATGAACATTATCATAACAAGGTTTACGGTGTTCTGAGGAGAGGTGTGCAAAATCTCAAGGTTCCTTAACAGGAGAAACCTAGATGTTGTATTACAATACGCTTGTTTGGGTATCACTCAATTCTGTTCAAAGCAGTGTTGATATCACATGCACGACTTAACAACTGAATAGCAATTAGTTGAATGGATGATCTTTGTCATCAAGTCCTGCGTTTTTCCAGTAATGGTTTTGCCACACTGCTTTACTACACTCTGCTCTTGAATGGGGGAATGTTATCAGTGCTTGGACATTAAAGAAAGTGCATTACTCCATAAGCTCTAGCAGTGTACCACTTGAATAGGTCTAGACCATCAATTACCTGCTTTACTTTAAAGGCCCATGATTTAGTTCTTTCTCAGGGTGATAGGTCCAGATGCTTTCCAGACATGTGATTGTTTCGATGAAATGGAAGGCATTAACAGTATACAACAGTAATCAGAACATGTTTACAAATGGAGATTACAAACTATCATATCTCACGTTAGTCTTGCAGGTGATGTAATGAAAGAAAGCTAATAATAGTCCCTGTGTTATTACCACGTTAAGATCATTTAAAACTAAAACCTTGTTTGAAGTGGTCCTACCTCTTCATATTTGATTGGCCTACTTATGCTAACATCCCAACACATCAACCTTTCAACCCACTGAGGAAAATGGTTTCATCTGTTTTCTTAGCACACATTTCCAAAATGCAATTTAGATAAAAAACGTGTTTTCCCATATTACTGCTTTTTAACTTGATCTAGAGCTTGATCTAGAGGGACACAGTGTAGTATGTTAGGGTATATTTTTTAAAGCATAAAGTTTTCAATGTACAGTTGTCTTTCCATTTCTGTCAAGGGAGTTAGAGATCAAAATCACGTCCGCCTCCACCACCCCCCATCCCCTCCATCCAGTTTCCTTATCCAGGGAATATCAGCTGTCAATGGTATACAATGCGGATACCAGAAAAAACGACAAGCAATGGTGACCCATACGAAAGACTTAGGCCCTCATTCTGACCTTGGCGGTCTTTTCGCAAGACCGCCGAGTTACCGCCGCGGTGAAGACCGCCGACCGCGGCGGTATGCCGCTGTGCGCATTCCGACCGCTGGGAGCGTTCCGCCGGGAAACCGCCAGCAGCCACACTGGAGGTCGGCGGAAAAGTGGAGACTGGTCAACCTCCACCGCCACGCCAGCAGAACACCGCCCACAGAATTACGACCCACATATCTGTGTGGCGGTCTTCTGTTGGCGGTGTTCTGTTGGCGGTCACCTCCCCATGGCTCCCGTCGCCTCCCGGAGGACCAACGCACAAGGTAAGTTGACCGTCCGTGAGGGGAGGGGGAGGGGGGGGTGTTGTGTGATGTGGGCGTGCATGGGGGTGTGCGTGTGAGTGTGTAGAGGGGGTGTGTGAGTGCGTGTATGCGGGCGGGGGTGCTGCTGTGTCTATGGGTAATGTGTGCTGTTCGGCAGGTGCGCATGTCTGCATGTATGTGTGCGGGTATGTGTCCCCGTTGTGTATGTGTGTGTAGGGGGTGTGTATATGTGCATGTTGGGGGTGTGTGCATGTCGGGGTGCATGTATGTGCATGTCGGGGTGGGGGTGGGGAGGGGGTTCGTACCACCTCTGGGGGGTGGCAGGGGGGTGGAGGGTGTGGGGGGAGGACTCGGGTGGGTAGTGGGGGGTGGGGGAGACCCCTATCAGTGCCAGGGAAGGAATTCCCTGGCCCCGATAGTGCCTACCGCCATGGTTCGCATGGCGGTTCCCGACCGCCAGAAACCGCGGCGGTAGGCAGGGTCATGATACCGTTGGAGGTCTTGGGACGACCGCCGGGCCGGAGTGCGCAAACTCCAGCCCGGCGGTCATGACCGCCGTGGCGGTCGGAGTGGGGAAGTGGCGGTCGATCGCGCCGGTGACCGCCGCGGTCAGAATGCCATTTTTCTGACCGCCGGTCTGTTCGCGGTCCGACCGCCGCCTCTCCGCCGACGGCCAAGGTCACAATGAGGGCCTTAATCTAGATTATTGCTCCTCAACTTCATTTTCTTCAACTGGGGGGTACAGTACAAATATTGTGTCATATGTTAGTATTGTTAATGATATCTATTAGTTGTTTGGTTGTTCACATCAGAATAAGTGCATTTGCTCATGATTCTACAATATTTTTAAAGCGTTCTTTCATCAGTTTGTGCGTGTGATATTTCTCCATGATCCATCAGTCTAATGTATCCACGTTCAGCTGTCTTATATTAGGGCTCATGAAAAAGAAAATACCCAACATCTCCAAATAACAATTCACCTGCTTTCACTTGTCAGTAAGTCTATTGTTTCTGAGCATGTAAGAGCTAATTATTTGGCATTGAACTATAAACTGAATGATGACATAATTCAACAACTCCCCAACCAATCTAACAAATTGTCAAGGCACTTAGGGGGTGATTCCAACTCTGGCGGGCGGCTACCGCCACCCGCCAGGCGGAAACCGCCATTTGGCCCCAGGCGGGCAAAATTCCACGGCCCCCATTCTGACATTCCCGCTGGGCCGGCGGGAATGAGGCCGCAACACAGGAGCCGGCTCCGAAGAAGTCATCAGAACTCCAGAGGCCAATATGCATTCCTATCTGGAGCTAATGGCCATGTTGGCCAGAAACAACTGAAGAGCTAAGCACTGTGCAAGGAATACTTATCTAGAAGGTAGAAGGAACAGAATACAGAGCTGACACAACAATGTTTTGATTTGAAGGTGCTAGATGTAGCTGCTCCTCTTTATTCTGAAAGCTCTCCTAGACTCTTGACACCAATCCTAGGAGAATGAAGACTTAGGGGGTCATTCAGACCTTGGCGGACGGCGGAGGCCGTCCGCCAAGGTACCGCCGACAAATGACCGCACCGCGGTCAAAAGACTGCGGCGGCCATTCAAACATTTCCGCTGGGCCGGCGGGCGCTCTCCAAAAGAGCGCCCGCCGGCCCAGCGGAAATGCCCCTGCAACGAGGACGCCGGCTCAGAATTGAGCCGGCGTAGTTGCAGGGGTGCGATGGGTGCAGTTGCACCCGTCGCGTATTTCAGTGTCTGCAAAGCAGACACTGAAATACTTTGTGGGGCCCTCTTACGGGGGCCCCTGCAGTGCCCATGCCATTGGCATGGGCACTGCAGGGGCCCCCAGGGGCCCGTGGCACCCCCTACCGCCATCCTGTTCATGGCGGGTTTCCCGCCATGAACAGGATGGCGGTAGGGGGTGTCTGAATCCCCATGGCGGCGGAGCGCGCTCCGCCGCCATGGAGGATTCAATGGGGCAGCGGTAAACCGGCGGGAGACCGCCGGTTTACCCTTTCTGACCGCGGCTGAACCGCCGCGGTCAGAATGCCCTTGGGAGCACCGCCAGCCTGTTGGCGGTGCTCCCGTGGTCGGTGACCCTGGCGGTCACCGGCCGCCAGGGTCAGAATGACCCCCTTAGTTTGGACTCTGCCAGAAAGGAAGAGACATCATTTAAAAAGGAGAGTGTTTGGAAGGGAGCTATCGACAATTGTACTTGAAAAAGGGTTCAAGTATCTTAAATTGCGGGATTTCGGGAATTGTTATGGCGAGTCAAGGAGGAACTCATGCCAAAGGACTTAGGCATCTCTGGCTAGTGCATAGATAGGACTGGCACCTCATCTCCAGCTCCTCAGAACATTCCTGGACCTGGAAAGAGCAGTCCAGAAGAAGCACTGCTGGAAGAAAGAAGACTTGTGATTTCTAGCTGGCTTCTTAAGGTCTATTTCCAGGTCCATGAATGTTTGGAGGAGATGTGGATGAGGTACCAGTGTGGCCATGTGATCTAGCCAGTGTTTGGAGAAATTCTATACCCAATCATTTCTACTTTCATGCTCTATTCCTATCTCTTTTTGCAGCACTTCCGATTCTCTTTACTGTAAAACAAAACTCCAAAATCCCTAATCACAAAAGGTCTCACCACGTCTTCCACCAGAAAGGTATCTGTCTGACTCTAAACCACTTCAGTATTTAGATGAGTTAACTTCCCCTCTCTCAGGGTCAAACGTGGAACCCTCTTTTGCTGGGGTTAGAACTTGAAAGTCTGGGAGGACCTTGGGAATGAAAGGGAGAAGATCATGGGAAGCACACTTGTCTTCTCCAATTCTAGAGAAAAGGAAAGAAGAGTTAAGGCTGTTCTTTCTTCTGCCAATTGTCCCCATCTGCTCCCAGGTGTCTAGTGCATGCTATGTGAATTCTTGCTGACAAGTTCCCTGTTTTCCTGGGCCCAGAGGTCAACCCATTGTCCTCTTGATTTCAAGGCTGTTTGCTCCAGCCAGAAATGTGTATTGGGCCTTTGGTTGGGAGATGAGTGGCCAAACGTGTTCAAAGTTAATTTGGGCTCCAGCAGCATAACGTCCAGTTTTACCATTAAATTAGACTTCAAGCCATCCCTTAACCACTCATTGCTCCTCCATTAATCCTCCACTTAGTAGTAAGTATTTTCTGTTTTCCAGTCACTTCCCCTCTCCCTCCCACATTTTCTAATAAAACATGTACTTGTGTATGAGGAGATGCTGGCAATCGGGCAGAGCTCTCTACATATAAAATACAGGAGACTCCTGCACATATGTTTGTGAGTAACATTCTGTAGTACTCAAAAGTACTATTGTAGTACAACTAAGTACACTAAAAAATATAACATTTGAATAGACCCCTTAAGTTGCCCTTATTTAAATATACATATTAAGGACTTGTGAGCTTGCAAGACATTTTTTAAGGGTGATGTCTTAATGTATAAAATTGGCTTTTCCTGAATGGCAATGACACTTTGGGGGTGATTCTAACCGGCGGCCCAAAAAATGGCATTCTGACCGCGGCGGTCACCGCCGCGATCGACCGCCACTTTCCCACTCCGACCGCCACGGCGGTCATGACCGACGGGCTGGAGTTTGCGCACTCCGGCCCGGCGGTCGACCCAAGACCGCCAACCGCATCATGACCCTGCTTACCGCCGCGGTTTTTGGCGGTCGGGAACCGCCATGCGAACCATGGCGGTAGGCACTATCGGGGCCAGTGAATTCCATTCCTGGCACTGATAGGGGTCTCCCCCACCCCCCACTACCCCCCACGAGTCCCCCCCCCCACCCTCCACCCCCTGCCACCCCCCAGAGATGTTACAAACCCCCTGCCCCCCCACCCTGACATGCACATACACGCACCCCGACATGCACGCACCCCCAACATGCACATATGCACACCCCCTACACACACACATACACAACGGGGGCACATACCCGCACACATACATGCCAACATGCGCACCCGCCGAACTACACACATTGCCCATAGGCACAGCAGCACCCCCCGCCCGCATGCACGCACTCACACACCCCCTCTACACACCCCCATGCACGCACACATCACACAACACCCCCCCCCACCCCCTCCCCTCACGGACGATCAACTTACCTTGCGTTGGTCCTCCGGGAGGCGACGGGAGCCATAGGGACGTGACCGCCAACAGAAGACCGCCAACAGAAGACCGCCACACAGAAATGTGGGTCGTAATTCTGTGGGCGGTGTTCTGATGGCGTGGCGGTTGACCAGTCTCCACTTTCCCGCCGACCGCCAGTGTGGCTGCTGGCGGTTTTCCGGCGGAACGCTCCCAGCGGTCGGAATACGCGCCGCGGCATACCGCCGCGGTCGGCGGTCTTTACCGTGGCGGTAACTCGGCGGTCTTGCGAAAAGACCGCCAAGGTCAGAATCACCCCCTTTATCTTTGTATTTGATATTGCAGTGTTATAAATTGCATACCAACCAGAGACGAGTGGTGCTCCTGACAGTCATAATTTTGTCACATGTCACATATACACCTTGCAGGTCACATATGGCATTTAAATTTCATGTCAGTATGATGGACTCACAGGAACATTAAATAGATCTAATTTTGATGGTTCATTGTAATGGCCAGAGCACATGCACTCTGGCATTGGATTGCCGTGTCATGAGACACAGAGTCATAATCACAGTAAAATTGGGTCCAATATGTGGTGTGGCTATGCTGGGCTGCAAGATGGCCACTCCTTCGAGGGCTCTGCTGGACAAACACACCATCCATCATTTATCAGCCACCTACAGGCTGCCCAAAGCCTAGTTCCCTGCTGCACAGGATCCCTGAACAACTGCACCCTGCACTGTAATCTCCTTGCTGTGCTGAAATGCACCCACACGACCTCAGGGGGAGGCAGATGAGCTTGGGCCTCACAGGCCTGTGTGTTGCCAGACTTCCTTGTAGCTGGTGGACGGGGCCCTGGATGGCAGACGGGCCCATATCTGAGGCAACGGCTTCGTGTTCTGCTAGCCATACTAAAGGCATACCTGGCTGTGGTGGCTTGGTGCTGCACTGGGGCCGCGGCCCGGGGTTGTGACCTGGTGGCCCCTGGGCCTGGGGCAAGGCATGGCTGTGGGAACAATCGCAGCGGTTACGCTATTAGTGGCCTAACTGAGGGGCGTAGACCCCGTCCTGGCACAGAGGAATGCAACGCCGCACAGCAACACTTGCCAAAGCCCCATACAATGGAAGGAGACGATACCCTGTGAAAAATTGGTCATTTGGGTCTGGGCCCAAATATTTTTTGTGCTGCTGCTGATACCATCTCCCCCTTCCGTGGCCTGATTCCACTTCTATAGACCTACTTCTCTGCTGCCCATCATTGCACCATCCCCTGATCCGGCAAAAGCACACTGTAAGTCACTGACTCAGCACCGGCTCATGCTGCATATGCAAGGGAGACGGTGGGTGGTGGAACTGACGTTGTATTCTGGGTCCTACTTTGTGCACTCTGCCCTGCTCATTTTCAGTTGGGCCAACAGGGATACCTGGGAAACCCCCGTGCACCTTAATGAGGTGGTCCCCACCATCCAAGATGCCTCCACAGGAACAGCTTGTCTGCAATGTGACTTAAACAGATATAGGACTTCACTGATAAGAAGAGATTTTGAAGACCCTGTGTGACCAAGAGCCCTCTCTGCTCCAGCACAATCAAGACAGTGCCACCTTGGGTCCAGCCTGCTCTTGCCCCCTGATGCGGCAATTCCATCAGGGTGCGGGGGCCTCCACTGACCCATAACCCAGAGTCCAACAATTTGCCCTGAACAATCATCCAAGGTTTGCCTTAAGGATTGGTGTACTCCGTCGGCGCATTACACGACCCATTTGCCCTGGCATTGGGGTGCTGTTCACTCTCTGACTGCACTTGTCCATGTGGAGACCACATCTTGGGCAAGCATGAGGCGAAGCAAACTAAAATGTCTTTTGAAAAGAAATACCAAACCGGACAAGCAGAGCACAGAGAGAGTTCCAAGCCCGCCATGGACTTACCAGAAGACTAGGAATCCCAAGATCTTGGCTTGAAGGAGGTATTTCTAGATGTTGAAACTAGTCTAAAAAATGTTGAGGCCAAGCTCGATCTGCTCACTACTCACCTAGACCAGGTCCATGTGGAGGCCACATCTTGGGCAAACATGAGTGAAGTAAACTAAACAGTTGTTAGAAATGGGGTCTTTGTCTTGCAGTCAGGTTACCATCCCTGTCCAAGCAAGGACCCTCTCTCTAGTCAGGGTAAGTCACACACAATCCAAATTATCCTGTGCCCACCCTCTGGTAGCTTGGCACTGAGCAGTCAGGCTCAACTTAGAAGGCAATGTGTAAAGTATTTGTGCAATCAATCATGCAATAACACAGTATAAGCACCACAAAAATACATCACACAGGTTTAGTAAAATATAGAATATTTATCTGATTAAATGCAGGTCAAAACAATCAAGATTTGATAAATACACATTAAAATATAACTTTAGAAAATGATAAAAAGAGCCTTAATTTCTTAAAAGCAATAAGTGTCTCCTGCAAGCACAAAGTACCTGGTTTGTGTCTAAATTATCTGCAAGGGACCGCAGAGGAGGAGATGCGTGGAAAACTGGGAGGTGTGCATTGGTTTCTCCGGGTGCACACAGACGATTTGTCAATATTTTCCTCGCAGCAAGGGCTTTGCATTGATTTCCGGCATGCAGACTTGGATCCTCTTCAGGTTGTGCGGTATTTGGACACCCCGGGGACGATGCACAGAAATCCTGGGTGTGCAGGATGAAGTCACGAGAGCTATGCCGCTGCAGTGGGTGATGCGGGGACATTTCTGTTGCACGGCAGGTGCTGCATCGATTCTTCTCGCAGGAAGTCAGGCTGCATTGTTTCGGGTTGGCCGACAAGCAGAGCACAGAAAGAGTTCCAAGCCCACCATGGACGTACCGGAAGACTATAAATCCCAAGACCTTGACCTCAAGGAGATACTTCTCGATGTTGAAACCAGTCTGAAAAATATTGACACCAACCTGGATCTGCTCACTACTCACCAGGATTAGGTTAAGAACAAGGTAGTTTAACATGACCCAAGACTGGATCACCTTGAAACATGTGTATCAAATGTTGAGGACCTCCAGGTTGAGTCTAAAGAGCATCTGCACCACATGGACAGGGTTCTTGAACTGATCAAGCTAAAAAACAAAGACCTGGAGGCAAGATCCTGATGCAGCAGTATCCGAATCACAAGTATTCTGGAATCCACAGTGATCTCCAAGATGGAGGATTTAGTTGAAAAATGTCTTAGACACCTCTTCAGGGAGAACATGTTTTGAGTTATGCATCTAAATCCCGAAATCACCGCGGCGGCTGCCCTCCTTGATGCAACTAATGTGTTTGATACCCTGGAAAAGGCTTTTCTCTTTCCCCTGCTTGTGCTGATTGGCTTAAATAGGCAATATATTAAACAAGTGCAACTTCTTCATTCACTGCCCACAGCTAGGATACAGTTAACAGACTTACTTCTGACCCCTTCCCAGTGTCCTGAGGCACTAGACAAGGATGACACTTTCCCTGTTACTCTTCACTATTGAGATGGGACGCCTGGCTGCTAAGCTTCGCCAAAGCCATGTCAACAGGTGCATAGGATTTGCAACCAGGGGTCTAGTGGTTTCAAAGTACGCTGATGACATCACCCTTTATGCATGAAACCACAAAGACAACCTGGTCGCATTAACCTGGAAGGTAGTGAAATTAGGCGGCTTCTCAGGCTTCCAGATAAATTAGTCCAAGTCGATAATATTGCCCCTCACGGATAGCATAATGCCATTTTCGACTGAATTTCCTATGAGGTGGGCGGCGGAGCCAACCAGATATTCAGGAATATGGCTAAGTCGCGATCCTGAGGCACTCTGGAGGACAGACTATGGCCGAGCTATGACCTGGCGTGAGGAAAGAATACAGATCTGGGCAAGATTGCCATTGTCTCTGGCAGGTCACATTGCGATCACCAAGATGATTGTCCTGACAAAGCTCCTTTACCTGTTTGTAAATATCTCCCTCCCTCTAACTGCCCAAATTTTAAAACGTCAAAAGGCAAAACTGGTGACTCTGTTCTGGGTAGGAAGCCAACCCCAGATTTCATGGGCGGTCCTTACCCTGCCTCTTGTGCAGGACGGTCTGGGCGCACCAGATATGGCTCTATATGCCTATTGTGTACAGACCCAATTCTTACATTTCTGAATCCACCCAGCAATGTTCCAACCCCTTGTAGCCGTAGAAACAGACAGAGCAACTCCCCGTCCCCTCTCAATGGCGCTATACAAACCCTACAACACCCTAAGGGCCAATTCAACACAGTTGAAAGAATATGATACGCTTGGGCTAGACTACACCAGAAAGTTGGCCTGTCGTTATTATATATGCCATCCATCCTGTTAGCCAGAAATCTTATAATGCCACCATTACTGGAGAAGGGAGCAAAGGCTTGTGCATGCAAACTCGGCCTTCAATCCTTTTCGGACCTGTATCCAGATGACTAATTTCTCCCTCCATTCGAAGGTTCTGAATCCGTACCTCTCACATTTCTGGACACACTGTTGTATTATCAAATTTGTGCCACATGCCGCACAATACACAAAACATCCCCTCCGCCATCACTTCTGTCAATAGAGCATATACTCACATACTGCTCCCGTGCAAAATGACAACTGGCCTTCACACCATTGCACAAAACTCACCGCTGGTGGCTTCCCCATGTGCTAGGATGCACTGGGAGGAGGACCTAGAATCGCCCCTCACAGATGCACAGTGGTTCTTTTGCTTCTGCCAACTGGATCACCTTGCTCCCAGACTCTGCTTAATCCATTTTAAGTTCATACACCGGCTGTATCGCCCCCTTCTGCAGCTTTATAAAATGGGGCTAATCCAAGCCATCTGCACTGCAAATACACACCAGCCTCTTTTATACGCCAAGCCTGGCTTCGCCCTAAGGTGGCAACATTCTGGACAGACATCTTTCTAACTACACAAAGGATAACCTATTACTCTCTCTCTTTCACTCCTCTGGTAGGCCCGCTGGGTTTTGTCAAAAATGTCCGCAGCGGTCAGCGCTGCTTATCCACCATGCTTCTTCTCCTAACTATATGTAGGATGGCTATGCACTAGGGTGAGAAACCTGCTGATGTAGTATTTTCTCAGGAACAACTGGTTCACTATTTAGGGCCCACTCATTGCTTTTCTTTTGACCAGGCAGGCTGCTAATGGTGCACACACCGACAGGGATCAATAATCATGTTCTGAACCCATATTCAGACACGCTAAGAGACACCCCCCCAAAATCCCCAAGCTCCTATCAATGATCCCATTGGTTATATGACCATGTTGTATTTATGTTTCTCTTAGTCTCACCAATCTGTGATGCCTTCCACAGGCTGGTGGTGTACGTCACGCAGTCGGCCTTGAAACAACATTTGGGTTTGTGCCAACTGTGAATTGTTGCGTATATTATTGTATGTTGATATAACCTTTTACTATTCTTGTACCGTGACCTTGTTCTATCACTTTTATTTGTTGTGTATTTTGACAAATGGCAATAAAGAAAATTTAAAATAAAGTTGGGTCCAACAGAAGGATAGTAATAATGGGTGATCATGTTGAAATGGTGGATTCCCTACAAAACTTAAAGAAGAAGAATGTGATTCCTTGTTTAACTAATTTCTTCTTCCATATTGCTTCTAAAACAATCTGTGGCTGATTAAGTGTTTCTGTACATGCAATGTATGTTCTGCCATTAGTTTATCTCCCTCAGGGATTTGCACTTTTTCAATAGTCCACAGATTCCAAAAATCTTATAACCAAGTATCTCACCTGCTGTTTCCAATTTACTGTTGCTTATCAAATTATTCACTTTGTAAGATAGGAACAATTACCAACTTCTACTTTATTTAGTTGTGATTCTTTAAATTTGAATTAATTAATTAAAATTGATAATTGTCTTGTCAAATCTTTTGTGTTTAGATGTAGATATCATAGCTATACTTCCATTCAGTATCATTTCTAACTGCCATTAAATTGGAATTCATGTGTTAAGTTTTTTAATAAGCCTATCAGAAATTATTTCATCTCTATAGCATTCTTCAATCCTTCAATTCTGGTCCTATTTTCAACTTCCTCCAGATTGACCTGAAATTCTCATTTATCACTAAATGATTCTAAGTTCTATTTTCTAGTTTTCTTGACCGTTGTTTATTTTGGCTTCTGTTTTTTCTAAGCCTTGTGTCAGCACTACTTTGTCCTGATTATTGGGTCCCCCTACCTGTTTTAACTTTTAACTACTTGATACCCCTTGCATCTGCAGACTATTAAAAATCTTACATACAACAAAGATTACTCACATTCTATCTTTCTTATTGCAGATTTAGAAACACTTCGCACTACCCGAGAGCCATAAAAGTGACGCAAACCAGTACAAAGTGTTAATAAAATATTTACTTCCCAGTACAAAAAAATATTTGATCTAGAAAGTAGCCTTAAAGTAACACAAATAGCGCTTTGCTTTACTCTGCACTACTTGCATCAAAAACTAAGGCCCATATTTATACTTTTTTAGCGCTGCATTTGCGTAAATTTTTTACGCAAAAGTGGTGTAAATTTACAAAATATAATTGTATTTTGTAAGCTTGCGCCACTTTGCGTCAAAAAAGGACGCCAATGCAGCGCTAAAAAAGTATAAATATGGGCCTTAGTTTTTGATGCAAAGCCCTAGCTACTAATAATGATAGACAGTGCTTTCTTCAAAAAATGGCTGACCTCAAGGTAGGTATTAAATTGGAGAAATATTTTATTTCACCAAACGTGTCCCACGTTGCATGTACGATGCACTGTACAGCACATAGACAATGGGGGAAGGTTTTAACGTTAGTCAAAGCACACTATTTTGTACTTGAAGACTTCCCCGACAGTACAAAAAGTTTTCTAGATATCATGCACACACTTTCCATTATATAGCTAAAGTGAGCATGTGGCACTAGGCAGACTATTTAAGTGACAGAACAGAAGATGACAGCAGCAGTGCAGTCTCTTAATAGATGTGGCTCTGCATTCTGTTTTACCCTTGGCTGGCTGTGCTGAGTTGAGCTCTGTTGCGTTGCACAACTTTTAATTTATCTGCCCCTTAGTTCCTTGACCGATCCTAATCTGTGTTTTGAGATTAAGCACTTAAAGAGACAAGATGTGAGGACCAAGGGATCCTAGATTGCCATCAGATGTATGACGTAATACTTATTTAGCCTCAAACTAATTCAGTGGAAAAAAGGCTGCTGGAAGACACCCTTTCCAAATATAGTAAGGCCCTATACTTGTCGGTGACCTGTTCTAAAACAGCATTTTGGTTGTTATGTCCTGGTAGGCATTCACATCTCTGCAGCTGGTAATAACACAGAGATAAAACTCTTTGAATCACAGCTAGGGATGAAACACGGATAACCACATGGTGAAACAGACACAAAGAGGACTTGCAGATGTTGTCACCATGTTTAGGGATGCTGTGTTTTAAAACATTCCTCTATTGTGACTGACACACAATCTTAAACCTCCCTTCCTTCAGCCATACTCGCCCTCCCTCCATTTATCTAATAGATTTCTCGAGGTTCTATTAATTCTCTCTGTCTTTGTTTTCCACATCTTTCTTATCCCCAAAATCAGCAATAGACACTTGAAGAAATTGAAGGGTAAGAGTACATTTTTTCTTTACTAATTCTACAGATTTAAAAGGGTATGACTACTACCTTCACAACACCAACTTAGAAGCGCCGAGTTGTGAATGATAATGGTAGCCTGCGCGAAATAATTAGTTTGCTTGGCATGGCATCTGCCCCACAAACCGTACAATTCCTTGCTGCTACTGAGGCAGGATATACCCTCTCTTCCTCCTTGTTCAATTGTGTTCTACATTTATTTTGTTTTTATAAAATGCATTACCTGCATCTTGGGATCATGCAGCTAATTTTGCTGATAAAACATCGGAGCTGCATATTTATCTCCTTCATGTTTTGTTGTGGTTTGGGCGCTTTGCACAGTGTCTTTCACATCTAATCTTGTTTTCGCTTGATAACGTAGCTAGCTAGGTCAAAGTCAGACGTTTTATTCATTTACAACAGTATCTCTAATCAGTTCCTGCCTGCACCATATTTACAGGTGATTATTTTGCAAGATGAGTCTTTGCAGTTAAGAAATAAATGCTTCACTTTCTGCCATTTATTTGGATGAGAGATCTTTGAAACACTAAAATATAAATAAAATATAATACCAATTACAAATGTACCAGGTGGGGATAATAGTCAATATTTCTTTTCAATCGTATTCTTTCTGTCCTTTTTTTCCTACGCGGGCTAACTGCGCCTGGGTATTCACGTCGAGGCTGATAAAAGCATGAATAGCGCTAATCTGTAATTTCGCTCTGCAGTACACTTCAGGTGCATGTTGAAAGTGGTAGCACAAGAATAGAGCACTTTCCTTCAGCTCATGCTATACGGTTATTTATTCGGGGAATCAGGATAAGTTGGTGCAAGGGTTTTAGTCAGGTGCATGCAGTAGAACGTCCTTGTCAACGGAGATGCAAGACAACACTCGTTGAACTTGATGCATCAGTAATAATAAACTACTGGGAAAACCTTTCATATTTTATTTATATTTCTGACGTAAGATAAATATGCTCTTCTACCGATGCTGAGAGTAATGGAATTCATCATTTAGCAGGTGATGGGAGTCCGAGAGGCAGCCCCACCTCTAAAACTCCGGCATTACATCTTGACAGTACCTTCGAGAAGAAAAAAGGCTTCTTCAATCCATTTTACACCATACACGTTCTGTATTAGATTTGTATATCTCACTGCAACTGGTAAGCTGTCTGTGGAGCATGGCATTTAAGCAAAGTTTTCTGCAGAGGTGGTGAAAGCTCCTGGGCCAATCAAACCCCTGCTTCTTCTGTGGAGATTCAATGAGCAGAACTGAAAAGTTACTTCTGAAAGGTGTCCTGGTGCCATTGCTACACAACTAGTTTAACAGTGGAAGAGACAGGCAATATGCCAGAAGCTAGTGGTGACACAAAAAGAAAGCTATAGTTCTCCCAACACCACAATTACTTTGTCTACTCGTTTATTTAAAACTGCTATTTACACAAATGTCATGACTCAGTGATATGGCAACAAGTACCACTTTCAAAGTACAAGTTAAACTATATCTTCATTCTAGCATACTATAGTCTAAAGGAGAAAAGGGTTGTAGTAATAGCTGCTGGTGATATGTGAATGTGGTGGGGCTCAGTACTTGATCTGAATTCCTGTGAGCGAGCAAAGAAATCCTCAAACATTTTGGAAGGGTTTGAGTGGATTTTCCTCTCCACCGAAGATGTTTAAAAAATGTGGTCATAGAGTGCATTAGAAATCATAATTTTTGCATAAACCTTTTAAAAAGCCAGGGATAACTTTTGAAACATTGCATTCTCTCACGATGACCAATGAAGTTGAATACTTTCCACAAATTTACCCAATTTTTCCAAACTTTGATATGGGCCCCAATTTGATACAAATTCCTTCCAGTGTACCATTGCCATCTTATGCCAAGGGAGGCCCTGTTGTGGCCTTCCTAGTGTTTTTTCCCAGTCTCTTCAGTTCACTGGTGTCCTCTCCACTGGCCTCCTTGCTGATTCCCTGAACCTCCCTCCTCGCCCTCTATCTCTAGTCCCAGAGCACATCTTGCCCCTCTTAGGCCGCCCTGCCCCTCCTACTGCACCAGAGATCTCCTTTGTTCCTCACTTGGCTGAAATGTGACGCCACCCTTAGGGCCTGACACCCTGCCCACATCACCAGAATTCTTGCTTTTGTCTTAACAGGTCACCCCCTTCTCTTTTTTCCTAGTTGCCTATGTGGTTGATGGACCTGTTATTCTCATTTGAAATCTTGCAAGAACTCCAGTTCCAACAAGATCTCGCCGCCATCATGGGTATAGTCACTGGCATGGCCTATAAATACTGTGCCCAGTCAACACACCTTTGCTTAGCTTTGAGGAATTCTCCTCCGAGTAGGAGGTCACAGTCCACAAACCCAGATCTTACATGCGTTGAAGCTCTCAGTGTCTTCCCACCTGGGATTCTTCTTCACCAGTTCCCCTGGAGAATTCACGAGGCTGATCTTCCACCAGGCACCTAAAAGAAAACAGCAAGAATATTAGAACCAGAACTCGACCTTGGTCTTCAACTTGAAAAAAAGTCAATGCACTTAACACAACACTGAACAAAAGATAATGTGCTGTTTTATTTGTCAAAAACTCATGCAAGACATTTGTTGCTAGGTAAATAACTGTGTGACTTTTTTAAAAGGCTTGAGACATTTCTTCCCTGACTCTCTATGAAGCAATAAAGTTATAAGAACTAACAGTAAGACCCAAAAAACAGTATACCTTGGTGAGTGTAGTGAACATTTTTGAGAGTGCATAAATAATCCTGTTAAAATCCACATAATCGTGTGTTGAGAAGGTTAAGTCGTGTTGGTATTTCTTTTGTTGTTTTCTGCATACATTCTAAAATGATCAAAGCCCAAACCCCTGGAAAGCCAATCCTCCTTAGTGGTAATGAAGCCCAGATTGAATTCCCATTGGATCATGAAGAATCAGAGCCCTGCACCAATCCTGAATTCCCCAAACCTCTTACCCCTGGAAGCAACTGTTAGTACTCATAGCCATCCATGTGCTGAAGGTTGCTTCACCTGGGACTGGGAGGACTCTTCACTCCCACAGACATCTGCCATTCAGGGGAGAGATGTTTGACAGTCCCATTATGCAAAGAATTATGTAAAATATGCTAGTACTTGATTTTTGTAATTGATTCCTTGGGTGACCCATATGTCAAAAATTACCTCCAGTACATCAGGGCAGCATTTTCTCATCGACACCCCCTATATGCCAAGGTTACCATTATTGAGGCCAAGAATTACCTTCTGTGCCATTTTGCCATAATTGTCCATGTACAAAGAAACTCCTGTAGTGTACAAGGACCCGATTTTGCTATGAGGGCCACCATATTCCAAAAATTACCTCTAGTACACCAGTGTTGTAGTTTGCCAGAAGTGCTTACCCTTACACCAAGACTTATCTCCAATTAGCCAGTGCCACAATGATGCCGTGGATGCCCATGGCCAGTAGCAGACTAAGAAGTCTAAAACACACTCCCATATGCACTCTCACTGACTTACTCACTCCTCCACACTCCTCACATTCCCTCACTCAGTTTCACTCATTCTCACTCTTTATCACAAACTCACATTATCTTTCATTTATTCATTTGCACTCACACCCCCACATTCACATACACACACTCACTGTTTCACTCTAACTGACTCCCACTTACTCTCTCTCAGACTGCCTCTCTCACTCACTCTCATTTCACCATTCTCACTCCCTCATTCTCACTCATACTCACGCCCACTCACTATGCCATGGTTTGTGGCAGATTCATAAACCTAATGTAATCACATGTACACCCTTACCCACAAAATCCCCCTAATGCATTATTTTTAACTCACTCACAGTCTTCATATCCTCACTTACTCTCATTTATTCTCCCTTGTGCTCACTTACCCTAACTACTCCTTGTTTATTCTAACTTAGTCACTCTCCCTCATTCACATTTCTTATTTACAATCACTCACTGATGCTCACTCTCATTCACATACCCACACACACACACTGTTTTGATCTCACATCTCACTGTCTCTTACTCCCTCTTTCAGACTGCCTCATTTACCAAGAGTAATCCAGTTTCCAGTCATCGTGGTATGATGTAGCAGAATTTTTATTGTAACCCCTGACGTCACAGAAATCATCTATTTATGACAATCTATGCATTTTGTTAATCAAAATACTAATAGTTTTTGTAAAGTGGTGCACTGAAAACCACTTTAATTTGGATCCTCTATAGTTCACTAGACAAAAGTGTTGTGATATAGCCTTTACATTTCTTAATTAATCAATGTATCTGTTTCAATGTTATTACTCATGGTGTTAATAAATAGTATGCATTAAACGAGAAAAGAATTCAAGCGAGAAAAGTTTAAAGTGTTACATGCAAAAGTTGATGATTGTAGTTCTACACCACACGGAAAGCAATGTATTAACAAGAGTTATTTAATTTTTAAATCTATTGTAACATGAACACTGACAAGACTTGTTAATGTTGAATTCACATTTCTGAACGTTATATGAACTTATTTTTCATAACTGAATTCACCGTTTTAATTCACCTTGCTTAGCCTAAGTGAGGCCTGTTTCATTACTGTGCAGAAAATGTTTAGTCATTCTTGCTAAAATGAACTTTTCTTTCAGTATTCGCTCCCATTAAAATGCTAGTTTGGTAATAGATGCACTATTGTTTTACAAATAGTGAGCCTAAGAAACTAACCTTGAGCACAGTACATTCAGCAACTGGGGAATGGCCAATGTATACAATTGTTTCAACCCGAAAGGATGAGCTGAGACGGATACTTTTTGCATGTTGGTAATGGGAACCTACACTGATGTTGCAGTCCATGTTGTATGACTGACTGCCATTGGACAATTACACAGTCTGCATCATTTGGAGGGATGGATGGACAAATCATTTTGTATTATGAACCTTAAGATACCATTTCCCAGAGGGACCAGGGGTTCTTCTTTGTCAGACTTCCCTACTCTTTGCTTTTTGCCTTTTGAAATACTTTGCTGAGATTAGAACTTTTTCTCCTGGCCCCAAGAAAAAGACTCTTGACTGAGCTTATGACATGTTGATGCTTACTCTTTTATCTACTTTTTGCCAACTTTGGTTAGTCACCTTTTGCAACAGATTTCATGTTTTCAAATTATTTGTGTCATTTTCCTTTTAATTTTTGCCCATGCGTGTTCTCACTCAGCACATGTTAACTTTTGTCTTGCTAATCTGTAGGGTTTTCCTATGCCCTAGTTAGATGAACCTAGATGACTCTTGAATGGCCTTTATGCTTAAAAGAAACTGAACAGTACTTATGTTTTGCATGTCAGGTTATTCTTCTGATGTTTTTTATTGTTTTTGCTGAATGCTTAGTTCTTTCGATGTTTAAATCTTTTCTGTCACCTTGGTCAACCCTTTGTGATTCTGTATCTTTATAACTTGTTTTGAGAATAACCTGCATGACTTTGAGACTGAGCTTGTAATAAAACCCCTTAATCGTATTCCACACTAGAGTTTTCCTTGTGTGGCCAAATGGGTTACACTGTCACTCCAAATAGATTTTTGTGAAGTTTTGATGCTGTATGTCTCCCCACCCTCATGCTGGGTGAAAATACTTATTGGCCTTGTTTAAAGCATAATCCTGAGAAGGAAAATGCTTCAGCAAATCCGGTAGCAGAGGTCTGGGTTCTTCCATGGAGGGGTGGGGGTTTGGGGACATCGATGGTCATAGTGCTAGAGATACCTGAAATCTTTGTCATGCATATTGCCTGCCCCAAAGGTCTCTGTCTCTTTCCAATGATTGATGAGGTTCCAGCGTCATTTATTTGCAGTGGTTGTGTGAGTATTAATAGGTTTTGTGCTTGCATTGCATTGGCTTGAGACTGCAGTAAAGCGTGATGATTTTGGGAAGTATGTTGCAGAGTTTCTGCATTTTTATGGTTATGGCTCTTGTTGCTTAAAATCTCCGTTAGTTGTTCTTGTTGTAGGGGTCTGTCGTGGCCTAAAATCCCAGGATAACACACAAGTTTAGAAGATATTTGGTTAATTTATTGTCTGCAGTAAGGTGCTTGAAGTATGATGTAATCAACAGTGCCAATAGAATTTCTTGCGTGAATGTGGGTTGGTTGGTATTAAGAGAATCCTGCATGCACATGGAGGATCTGTATCAACTGGAGTGAGGTTGCTTGTCAAGTCTCATTAATTGTGTAATTGTGAAAACAGCCGTAAAGTGTATCCCATACTTCTTTGAAGTTTTTGGACATGTTCTCCTGTAGTAAGCAGACAGGTTGTGTGAGAAGCAATTGTGTGAGATACAATTGCAAAGAAGGGTGAGTTGCTGTAAGAAGTGAGATTTAACGTAATTGTTAGACTTTTCATCCTTTGCGTGGTCTCCCTTAACTTTCTGCCTCTGTTCCCCAGGTTGTTGATGTGTGCTGAACTCTGATTTTGTTGTTTTTGTTACTCTGGGCACTTTAACACTGCTAACCAGTGCTAAGTGCAAGTGCTCCTTTACAAAATGTGCATGTAATTGGCTTATCCATGATTGGCATATTTGATTTATTACTAAGTCCCTAGTACAGTGCACTAGAGGTACCCAGGGCCTGTAAATCAAATGGTACTAGTGGGCCTGCAGCACTGATTGTGCCACCCACATAAGTAGCTCTGTAATCATGTCTCAGACCTGCCATTGCAGTGTCTGTGTGTACAGTTTTAACTGCAAATTCGACTTGGCAGTGTACCCACTTGCCAGGCCTATACTTTCCCTTTCCTTACATGTTAGGCACCCCTAAGGTAAGCCCTAGGTAGCCCAAAGGGCAGGGTGCAGTGTATGGTTAAGGTAGGACATATAGTAATGTGTTTTATAAGTCCTGACAGTGAAATATTGCTAAATTTGTTTTTCACTGTTGCAAGTCCTGTCCCTCTCATAGGTTAACATGCGGGCTACCTTTAAATCTGATTAAAGTGTAGATTCCCTTTGGGAGTGGATGGACATGTGGAGTTTGTGGTCTCTGAGCTCTCAATTTAAAAATATATCTTTTAGTAAAGTTGATTTGGAGAATGTGTGTTTGAAAATGCCACTTTTAGAAAGTGGGCATTTTCTTGCTTATACCATTTCTGTGTCTCTGCCTGTTTGTGGATTCCCTTTCTGGGTGAGTTTGACAGTTGGGCTGGTTTCACCTCACACTAGACAGTGACACAAAGGGAGCTGGGGCATAGCCTGCATATCCTGATGAGCAATCTGTGCTAAGAGGGAGGAGAGGAGTGGTCACTCACACCTGAAAGGTCTGTGCCTACCCTCACACAATGCAGTCTCCAACCCCCTGGTGAGTGTCTAGGGCCTGGCCTTGGCAAGGTGGGATTTCACATTCAAAAGCGACTTTACTTTGAAGTAGGCCTACTTCAAAGAAGAAATTGGGTATAAGAAGGGCACCCAAAACCACAAACTTTGATATGGGCAAAAAGGGCAAACTCCAAATGTTACTTCGAGAGGACAGAGAGTAGACATGGCAGTTCCATAGAATCCAATGAATTACATGAAGCCAGATGCATTGTCAGTTCTAGTGATAATAGGTCCAGTTGTTCCTTCGTATGTTCCAAGTATGAAAGGGAATAACCTGCATACATTAAATGTCCTGAATGTTCAAAATGTCCTGGATACCCCAGGCGGATCACACAGTGAACAGGGATTTGTAAGCCCAGGTGCCTCAGAAAGGGATAGCATAAATTCTCATCCAACACAATTGACCCTACACGGATTCAGGTCCGACTTCAAAGACAAGTCAAAAAGAATTTACCCCTGATGCAGCCTTCCTCAGAGATCCCCATCTGATTTTGTGCTCAGATCAGGGCAGACACTGAATATTAGTTGCAGTATGTCAAATAGAAAATGTCCTCTTTTTGTTTAAGAAGGTATGTCTATTGCTAGTACCCAAATCAATCAGTTGCAGATCCTTCAAGAACAGAAGTGTTGCAGAATAATCAGATACATTTGCAAGGCTTTACTGCCCAGCAATTTGAGTGGCTGACCAATTTGAGTCCAGAAGGTGCAACAACAGCAATGCGTTTCAGTGCAAGAGCAGAACACACTGCAGAAAGAGACATACCCTTAGATATACCCAGATTATAGATACAGTTAAATGATGTGATAATAGAAAATGTGCATACAGTTCATTTAGAAATTTATGCTGAAGAAGAATTGTGATACCTGTACAATGACATCACAAAACGTGCAGGTCAAGCCTATGACAGACTAGCTGAATTAGCTCAGAGATATGATGCAGATTCTGAGAGATCAAAACCCTTAAAGAGACCTTACAGAGTAGACTATACTGATAATGATATTCTAAACATGAGACCTTTTGGAATGAGAAAGTAGATTAGGGAATTGATTTCATACATTCAGAAATGGGGAGTTTTAGACAAGTGAGAAGTTTGATGGGTAAATAAAAGAGATCAGAAGAAAACAAGAACATATATGCCTCTGGCAGAAGCTAGACAAAGTGAAGCAAATGTGAAAATGCATGCCATGTAGGAAATTCCTGGTGGTGGATATGTTCATGTACTTGTAAGCAGGAGTGAAATTTTGTCCTTCACAAATGTTTGCCAAAAATTGGGAGACAAACCAGTAGAGTGGTATAAGCAGAGAGAAAGGTTTGTGAAGCTTTCAAAATGTATGTGGGAAGATTTAAATAGATTGTTTTACTTTGGGGTTCCGAGTGATTTATGGATTGAGTGTAAGGTTGCTGTTGCTTGACCTGACAGTGAACCTCTAACAGATCCATTGACAAATGCACCATTTGAAAAGGAAATTAATACATTTCTGAAAGTAATTAGCTTTTTGAAAAACAAGGCTTCCCCCAAAGACACTGATTGGCCGAGAATTGGCAGGATGACACAGGAATCTAAGGAGTCCATTAATTCCTATTAGAAGAGATGGTTGCAGTTTTTTAAGCATTTCAGTGGGACTGAAGCCATAGAAGCGAAAGATATAGGCCATTTTGTGTTCACATTTGTGCAGGGACTGAAGCCAGACATAAGTAACATGATTCAGCTGCATTTGATTTGTTGGCAGAACACGCTGATTGACAAGATCCTGAAGTATGCAAGATACTGCAATGATAAATTGGAATTGAAGCAGAGAAAGTTGAAGAAGAACATGATGGTGATGTAAATAAAAGCTGCACCGAAAGCTAGTCAGAATCAACAGTTTGCAGGGAATACTGGTGGTGTGCAAGGAGTGCAACGACAAGGGGTTAATAGTTTCCAGCAGTAAGGTAGAGTATGTGGTGCTCTTGTAGATCAGAGTGGAGTTGTTGATATCCAATCTTTAAAAAGAACCAGTCCGTGTCATGGTTGTGGCTAGCTGGGCCACTGGAAGAGGGAGTTCCCCCTTAATAGTTTGAATAATCAAGTACAGAATAATGGAGTTGTTCAAGCGCAGGGCAATAATCAGGTTCAAATGCGAAGGGGCCAGAGACCTTGAAGCAGAATTCAAATGTATCCCAGAGACAGCAGATGCAATTCCACAAGCATCGATTTCACAGCATGACAGCAAATTCAAGTTGTAGGAGTCACAAATAAATAGTTGTCCTACCCAGTAACAGAATCTGTCTCGTTGAAAATAGGTTCTTTTGAATATTAGCATCCATTTGTGGTGTGCGAATTGAGTACTGTATGTCTTTGTGGGCGCGACTTGCTATCCAAGTTGAATTGTTCCATCACTTGTACCCCAAATGAAGGAGCCACACTAATGATGAAGATGCATCATTTAAAATTGTGAATCAAAACCCAAGTGTCACATTGTCCCCAATGCTGACATGTAATGATTTGCCCGAAGTCCTCATTATAAGTTTGGGGGGTGGTGGAGGCCGCCTGTGCAGTCCAAACACCACAGGCCCTGTTTGGAGAACAGAGCCTTAACATTGCTGCCGGCTCATAATCAAGCCAGCGGCAATGTGGAGGTGCGGTGGGTGCGTCATTTGGGCAGGGGAATATGCAATGGGGCTGTGCATAGGGGTCCCTGCATTGGCCATGCCAAGTGTATGGGTAGTTCAGGGGCAACTAAGGGGTCCCCGATGCCCGCCTTCCGCAAGCCTGTCCATGGCGGTGGATCCGCCATGAAAAGGATGGTGGTATGGGGACTTGTAATCCGGAGGACAGTGCTGCTTGCAGCACTGTCCTGGCAGATTACAAACCGCTGGGACCGCCAGGCAGCCGGATGGTGGTAACCTGGTGGTGTCAGCAATCCCACTGTGGTGACTCCGCCATGGTTGTAATGTTTTAGTGGGACCGTCATAACTGTCAGACTCATAATGAGGGCCACAGTGTCCCTTGAAGTTTGGGATTTTTCAGGAAAAGAGATAGGTCTTATTAAAAGAGTTGAGTCTGTCAAGATTACAGTGGGACTGAATGCTGTGCATCCAAGATCTCTCCCATACAACATAACACCAGAAACAATTGCAGGGTTCACACCTATGATAGATGATAGAACATGGAATCCTAAGTGAGATAATGGGAAGTCTATGTAACTCACCCATTAGGGATTGCGGAAGCCCAATGGAAAATATTGCATAGTTTAGGACCTTGGAAAAGTAAATGAGATAGTTGTTCCATGCTGTCCCAAGGTACAGAATCCATCAGTGATTTTATTCCTTATTCCATGTGAAGTAGAGTGGTTCACGGTGATTGATTTGTGCCAAGAATACCTTTCCATACAGTTGCATGAGGATAGCCAGTTTCTCTTTGCATTTTGGTTTAGAAGTAGTGTTTTGGCACAGTGCTGAGTCCCACAAGCGTATAAGGAGAGTCAGTCAATTTGTAACCAGATCTTGAAAATCTGGAGTCACTTAAAATGCCCTATCATTAAGTCTTAGTCCAGTACATTGATGACCTATTAGTGGCATCAAACAATCAGGATGCCTGTGGGAGAGATGCTATTTCCCCGTTGAACCACTTAGCTGAAAACGGACATTAGTGTTGCGCAACAAAATTGCTGGATGGCCAGAAAGAAGTCTTGTACTTAGGTCATCAGTTTGAGAAAGGTGCAAGGAAGGTGATGCAAGAAAGAATCTCAGCAAGTTTGCAGATGACTCTCCCAAAGACTCAAAAAGAAGTCAGCATGTTCCTGTGAGTGGTTGGCTACTGTTGCCAGTGGATTCCAAATGTTTCCCTTTTGGCCAAGTCTTTACAGAGGCTGAAACACAGGGATATGTCTGATCCAGTACCATTGGATAGCAACTGCAAACGTGCCTACACAGAGCTGAGAGAAAATCTCGGTTGTGTCCCTGCTCTGGGAATGCCTCATTATAATAAAAGTTTTACTCTGTACAGCTGTGAAAGGGAGGAATGCGCTCTCACAGTTTTGGCTCAAATGCATAGAAATGCAAACGGACCTGTGGCATATTTTTCCACCACACTTGATCCTATTGTTTCAGCATTGCATGGCTGTCTTAAGACAGTTGCTGCGGTAAGTGTCAGCATAGAACAGTGTGGGAGCATTGTAATGGGTCATCCTTTGAATGTATTGTGTTCCCCATTAGGTGAAATTTTGTTAACCCATATCTAAAACTAGCATCTTACAAGTGTGCGTCTGACCCACTATGAGCAGATCATACTCGCTGCCCAGAAAGTTAATCTCAAACGTTGCAATGCTCTGAATCCTGCTACTTTGATGCCCATACCTGTGAATGATAAATATGTCAATCATGATTGTAATGATGAAATTGAGCATGTCTTGATTTTACTGAACTATGGACCAAGCCAAGACCTGACATTCCAGATATTCAAGTTTGCACTGTCTCAGGTATAGTTGTAGCCTTCTGGCTTCAAGGAGTCTTTTATGCCGAAGTAACTGAATTAGTTGCTCTTACTAGACCATGCTGTGTTTCTGAAGGTAACAATTTTCACAGATAGTATAGTTTTAGCGTTGTTCATGACTTTGGATAGTTATGGTCTAGGGAGGCTTTCTAACCTGTTCTGGTTCGCTAATTCAAACTGGTGATAAAGTTTATAACCTGCTGAATGCATTACAGTTGCCTGCCCATATTACGTTTGTAAAGTGCTCTGCACACTACTAAGCCATTGATTATGTAACTCTGCAACAACTACACAGATGAGTTACTGTACCCTAAATTGTACTGCTTTTAATGGAGAATACTTACTTGAGTCAAATTGTTAAACTAGTCTCATTCTTTGGTTAACTTCTACAGATATCTGGGAGAAAGTTAAATGTTTGCAGGATGAATTGTCAGAGGAAGAACAGCAAGGCTGCATTAGTGCAGGTTGTGTCACAAGAGATGAAGATGATGTTTGGGTTTCTAGTGATAGAAGAGTAGTGATGCCTAATAGTTTGTTATCACACATGGCTAGGCATTACCGTGGTACATCACATATTTGTTGTGACACCAAGATTGGAACATTCAGACAGACTTGGTACAACCCCAGATTAAGATTAATGGCAGAGGCTTTGTGTCGGAGATGTGTCACATGTCAACAGATAAATGTAGGCAAAAGTACAGCAGTCACATTGAGTCATGTAGGCAGATCAGGAGGACCTTTGAACAGGATGCAGCTTGATTTTATTGAGCTTCCCATGTGCAATGGGCTCAGATATGTCTTGGTTATTGTATGCCTTTTCTCTTGTTGGGCTGAGGCTTACCCAACCAAGAGAAATGATAGCCTCACCTTAGCAAAGTTATTACTCAAAGAGCTGATACTAAGGTTCAGCTTCCCGACTTCTCTGGAGTCAGACCAAGGGACGCACTTCACCAGTGAAGTCCAAAAATTATTATGTGTGGCATTACAAGTTGAGCAAAGATTACATTGCAGTTACAGACCTGAATCATCTGGATTTGGAGAGCAAGTTAACAGAACTTTGAAGTCCAGACTGGCAAATGCATGTGCTTCCATCTCATTGAAATGGCCGGATGCATTGTCTCTTGTATTGATAAGGTTATGCGGTACTCCAGACAGAAAAACTGGCTTTCCCCCTCATGAAATCATCACAGGCCATGCTATGAGATTGCCATCTGTACCTGCAAAAGCAATTGTGACCATCACAGATGATTTGGTGCTGGATTATTGCAAAGGACTAATTGATGTGGTAAATTATGTGTCTCATCAGGCTTGAGAAACTACAGTTCAGCCGAAATAGGAGCTCTGCCGTGATCTGTGTCTTGGCGACTCGGTTATGGTTAAGAAGCATGCAAGGAAGTGCTACCTAAAACTGCATTGGAAGAGCCCACACCAGGTTGTGCTTGTGACCACAACAGCTGTGAAGTGTGTTAGTCTCCCTAACTCGGTACACGTGAGCCACACTTGCATGGTTCCAGGTCCCTTTGAGGATACATCACCTGTCCCTGAAGGGTCAGTTACAGTGAGTCAGAGGTATCAGGTTAGTCATGCTATTGGGTATGTGCAAGTGGCTGACACAGCGCAATCGTGGTCTGAGTCAGTCAACAGCAGTGGTTGGTACAGAAGGATCGAGACAGAAACAGTTGGCTCTGCAAAACTCCTATGCTGACAAAGGACCCAGTGCTATAGCAAAGAGATTTGTTCCCAGGCTCAAATGGTCAAATAACAAAGCTGTGCTAGAAGTGCAAGTGCCCCCAATCATACCTGGAGAAAAAGAAGAACCTGGACAGTTATAATGAGTGTATTATTGCTCTTATTGGATTAAGTTAACAAACAACTAGTGATTTAGTAAAAGCTAGTGTCCTGGGTTTTGTAAGCCTATTAGCAATCCAAAAGTTTTTATTTAATGAGATAACTTACGTGCAGGTGGTTCCAGAGGTGACTTGTCTACAAATGTATATTACACATTATCAAACAGTATTAATACTATAAAATACTGTCCTGAGACCAATATTGATAATAGATTTGTGTGCCTTAGGTGCTGTCGGTCTTTCAAAGTTGTACAATAAGCTGAAAGAGATCAGATCAAGGAGAGGAAGGAGAAAGAAAGAGATTGAGATGGAGACTAGGAGGAGCCTATGCTATAGTGACATTATGCAGGTGGAGGTGTCCAGAAGATCTTTCCTGGAATGACCCCAAATATTTTGACCTGTCTCATTGAAAATGAGAGATAGAAGTTTGTTGTGAGGGCTTGATTTGTCATCAGAGGGGTATTGATGTAGTAGAATTTTTATTGATACCCCTGATTTCACAGTAGTCATCTATTCATAACAATCTCTGCATTTCATTAATCAAAATACTAATATTTTAGTTGAAAAAGGGAGTGCACTGAAAACCATAATAATGTGCATTCACTATAGGTCACTAGACAAAAGTGTTGTGGTATAGCCTTTCAAATTCACATTTACTCAATATTGCAAAGTGGGTTATTGGTAAGGGCAGGTAGGGACCTACACTTAGCAATAGGCCAGAAACCCCTACTAGGTCCAATTAAGGTCTCAATAAATGAATCCTTGCTCAACACTTGGTAGCTTGTCTAACATGCAGTTAGGCTTAACTTAGGAGACAGTTGTGTTAAGCCTTTAATATCAACAAAACAGTAAATAAGTAAAATACAACACATAATAAAACTCCAATTTATAAAAACAGAATATATTTTTATCTTTAAAAGGACATCAAAATTACAAAAATCCAATGTAGAAAACCAGAGATATACATTTTTAAGGATACATTTAAAAAAATGCTTCCTAGCACCTAAAAACAAAAAGCGCCAAACGAGGACATATGGTCGCATTCGATCCCGGCAAAGTCAAACTTTGAGGCCAACCACGATGGAGCCCTGCTGGGCTACACTGAGCGGGATGTCTCGGTCACAATGTTTAGACTTAGTCACGTTTTTAGAGCTTTTCTTCTTCAACCCTGTGCAGTCCTCCACAATAAGCTGATTTCAATGCAACGTCATCTGATTGCCTTTCAATGAGCACCACTCGAAGTCTGGAGCTCTGGAGCTTTTTATCAGGACATCCTCAAATTCAGTCGGGTCATGGTTGAAGGTAGCCGGCTTAACGCTCGACATCGGGTGGTCCATCAAAGGAGCTTTTTTCCAAATTTGTTCCAAACGTCTCCAAACTTCTGGATCTTCTTCCAGAAGTCATTTGTGGGTCCTCAAAGTGTACATAAACCCAAAGTTATAGAAGTTCTGAGTTGCACCTTGGAATTTGGGACCACAGTTCCTGGAATTCACCTGGTCAGAAATCTCAAATGGCCACTGGACACTGGTCATCTGGGCTATTCTTGCAGGATTTGATGCAAGGGACTCTGGTCAGCTCCATTTGTACCCGTAGCTTACAGGGAGTACACTCCTGGTATTGCAGAAGCAAGGCAAAGTCATTTTCTTGATGAAGCCCAAAGTGTTCATATGGTGCAGTCCTTCGGAGTGCAGTGTCCAGGTGCATGCCAGGGGTCCAACGGGGTAGTCCTCCATCTTCCAGTACCTTCTTCCAGTGCCTTCTTTCAGCAGGGATCTGAATTGTGAGACAGCTCTGCCATAGTTAATCTTGTTTCTGGGGGTGGAAAGCAAGGGGTGCTCCTGTATAATAGGGTGCAGGT
Source organism: Pleurodeles waltl (assembly GCF_031143425.1). Taxonomy (NCBI): domain Eukaryota; kingdom Metazoa; phylum Chordata; class Amphibia; order Caudata; family Salamandridae; genus Pleurodeles; species Pleurodeles waltl. The sequence goes on along the minus strand of NC_090445.1, from coordinate 925,326,842 downwards.
CAAAATCCTCAGGAGTGACTACTTCCTGTGAAGTGTGACAGAAAACAATCCCAGAAAGCAACATTCTTTAAAAGATTCAACATGGAGGAAATCTCTTCTGGAAGGTTACATCTGGCTGAGCCCCCTACTGTGGTGGTTAATTTCCCTGCCACACCTCCTCCAGCCCCTCTATTAATCTAATCAGCAGGGTTCCTAGCTGTCTGAGGGTGCAGCAAGTGGGGGTGGTCCAGTTTCCAACTCAAGTGGCTTTCCCTTCTTTGAAGACCAGTTTGGCCACTCCTCCCCCATCCTGCTCTACCATCTGTCGTAGCAGTTCCACGCCCCCAGTTACTTTCTTTGTGTGAGCCCAGGCCACTTCATACCTCATTAAGGCAGCCTGGCTCAGGTCATAGGCTGACCAATCATAAAGGGCACTACAGGTCTGAATTTGGTAACTTTCAAACTCTTTACCTCTTTACATTGGCAAGTTGTTGGATGTATTACAACATTTAATTTGATACCATACGTGACATATTTAGCTCATCTCTATTGAAAATAAGATTGTATTATTTTAAAATAAAATCTCTAATGTTAGCATGGGACCCATTGACTACAATCACGAAAAATAAATGTGGCTGTTTTTCCCTCAGCAGGGCTTATAAAACATATTTTATAAAGTACCCGCTTAAATTTACACTGCACTCGACCCTGGGGGCATTTATAGCAGACCTTAAGGACAACATACGCAAAAATAAGGTAGTTTGGAACTTTGGAACTACATTTAATTCCAAACTCGAATTTGGTGTTAACTTTAACTTAAAAGCAGGCAGCAATTCAGGCCTGCCTTTAAAATGACACTCAACACCACAGCAGTGAACATATGGGTGCACCATCTATACTGGGGTCCCTAAACGTACATGCCCTACCATATACTAGGGACTTACAGGTAAGTTGTCAGAGCCAATTATAATTAGGTCTCATTTTCCTATGACATTTTACACAGAAACCTGGGACTGGTTAGCAGTGCCCAGGGCACAGTCAGAGTCAGTAACCACCAGTATCAGTCCAAAAGTTGGGGCGAGATCAGGGCAAAAAGGATAACTTTCCCACAATCGAACCATACAAGAATTCAAGAATTCAAGAGAGAAATGTTTGAAAAATTATATGCAAAAGTTGATGATTGTAGTTTTGCACCACACTTAAAGTAATGTACTAACAGATTTATTTCATTTTAAATCTACTGTAACATTAACGTTGACAATGCTTATTGATGTTGAATTCATAATTCGTAATATTTTTCATAATTGAATGTGCTGTTTTAATTCACTTTCCTTAGCCTAAGTGTGGCCTGCAAGGTCCTGTCTCCTGACTGTGTAGAAAATGTTTAGTCATTCTTGCTAAAAATTAACCTTTCTTTTCAGATTTCATCCCCATGAAAATGCTAGTTTGGTAATAGAGGCTCTATTGTTTTACACACAGTGAGCCTGAGAAACTAACCTTGATCACAGTACATTCAGGAACTCTGGAATGTATTATGTATACAATTGTTTCAACTCACGTGGATGAACTAAGTTGAATGCTTTTCTCATGTTGGTAATGGGAATCTTCACTGATGTTGCAGTTCATGTTGCATGACTGACTTTCATTTGACAATTACACCTTTTGTGTCAAATAGAGTGATGGGTGGATGAATCATTTTGGATTATGAACTTTAATATACCATTCCCCAAAGGGATCGGGGGCATTCTTCTATAGTCAGCTTTTCCCACTGTTTGCTTCTTGATGGACCCCTTGGACTCTGAGAGGTACAGTCTGCTCTATCCTTACCCATCCTTTTAAAATGCTTTGCTGGGACTTGGAACTTTTTCCACTGTTCCTAAGAAGAAGACTCTTGAACGAGCTCCTGACATGTTGATGCTTTCCCTTTTTACCTACTTTTTGCTAACTTTGGTTAGTCATCTTTTGCCCCAGATTTCATTCTTTGAAATTATTTTGTCCTTTTCCTTTTTACTTTTTGTCCATGTGTTCTCGCCCAGCACATGTTAACTTTTAACTTGCTAATCTCTACGGTTTTCCCTTGTCCTACTTATCTGAACTTAAATGGCTGTAATGCTTAAAAGAGCTTAACAGGGCTTCTTTTTAGTACATCAGGTTATTCTGCTGATGTTTTGAATTGTTTTGTTGAATGCTTAACCCTTCCTATGTTTGTTTCTCTCACTTTGGTCAACCCTTGGTGATTCTGTATCCTTATAACTTTGTTTTGAGGATTGGCTACATGTCTTGAGCCTGGGCTTGTATTAAAACCATTCAAACTTGTTCCAGGCTGGAGTATTCCTTGTGGCCAAATGGGTTACACTATCACTCTAAATAGATTTGTTGTCAAGTTTTGATGCCTTATGTCTCCACACCCTTATGCTGGCTGAAAAGATTTATTGACCTTGTTTAAAGCATAATTCTATGAAAGAAAATGCTTTAGCAAATCTATATATTCGTGCGTTTACGATTTTCCTGGACGCTAACAACCAGAACATGTACATGTCCTCCACAACAAGCATCTTTTTTCAAGGCTAAACAAGCACACTACACAGTGTATTGCTTGCGTTTATTCCTCATGCCATAGAATGTACTAAAATATGGTAAAAGAAAGTATGGAATTTGTTCCCTTGGCTATAGACATTCTCTCGACCTTTGATGGAAATATAGGGGTTTCCATTCCGTGATTAGTGGACATACATGTCTTGAAATTGTACAGTGAACCATTCTTGATTCAGTGATCCGTCACCTACACTTACTTGGTACTCTGCTGGTACAATGCTGGAAAACAACTCAGGGGTCTGTGTATAAATGGGTTGTGTTTCCAAAAATTGTTTTTTTATTATGCTAATTTTCTTCTAAAAGTAATTCGTCTTGCATCGGAGAGCAGCCTAGGAAAGCATATGAGGAGAAGACAAGCTCAAATATTGCATCCATGTAGAGGTATTGCTTTCCCACTTAGATAATACGAGTCAAAGCCTGTTACAGAGCACTACTGCAATTTAGAGGTTTTTTCGTTGCTGTAATAGAGAAATCTAAATGTTTTAACTTTGACTGTAATGATGTACCAGTTAATGAATGTTCTACATCCCCGTTTAACCCTTTTCAGTGACGAAGCAATTAAAGACAACTACTATTCTTTGTCCACATCTATTTTGAACTACCTAATTAAAGCAAACAAAACAACCCAAACTTTGAGTGCCTCCTTCCAGGGCTTGAAAGGATGAATCTAGTGTGGTGTCTTGCTCCTCACACTTACCTGGACAGGACGCTGAATTAATTGTAGCTGTGTGTTATGAAAACGGATGGCATTTTACTCTGCTGAAGGTTATGGTAATGGTATAACATGTTTATCTTGCACATATTGCTCCAGCATGACTGATAATATTTAGTTTTTCCCTGCTATGAAATCAATCACGTATCTCTGAAGGCACGGGATATACTTACGAGCACGAGTTTACTATAGTTTTAGTGGTTTTTAGGGTTTCACATATAAACGTAACATCCAGTTAACTGCACTTTTTATATAAATTTCGAAGGTTTTTCTTTATAAACAGACAACAATTTAGTAGGACCAAAGGTACTCGCAAAAACAGCTGCATTCAGACTTCATCTGTGTGAACTGATCTAACGGTCAAGGCATGGCCTACAGCTAGACCTTACACTAGAAGCCACCTTGCACAGACCAGGGGAACTCAGTCTTGGGCAAGCTCCTCAGACCCAGGGACATATTTTAGAGCCCCTTGCACCGCCAGTGCTTCCCTTTATGTGACACTCCGGCTGCGCAGAATGCAGCCCCACATCTGCGAGGCCATACAAAGGCACTTTGTGAGGCTTTTCATGGGCTCGTAGATATTGCTTAAGGCAACTAGCCTCAAGTTGCTGCGTTGCCTTGCTCTGCACCAGGGCATAGTTCATGGGCATTGCAGTGAGTGTTCCCTTGCAACACCCATGGATTCGCCTCATTCCTAGATTTACAAGCATCTGTAAACATGAGAAAGTGTCAAAACTGTACACCTCCCTAGGACAGGCATAACAAGGAGAAATATCTTTAATTCTCCTCGTTGTTTCCTCTTTCTATTAGTACTGCCTTCTGCAGCACACATAGAAAAGGGAAATGCCTCTCTGGATTGTTTTTGTGCAGAAATGTGCCCAAAATATGGTACATTTCTGCCCTTTCAAATTTGTGTAGGGCAATGCAGCAGAAAGACATAGGGCCTGATTACAACTTTGGAGGAGGTGTTACTCCGTCCCAAATGTGACGGATATACCACCAGCCGTATTACGAGTTCCATAGGATATAATGGACTCATAATACGGCTGGTGGTATATCCGTCACTTTACCGTCACTTTTGGGACGGATTAACACCTCCTCCAAAGTTGTAATCAGAGCCTTGCTGTGCTGCCCTATGACAATTAATTGAAAATATGCCCCTCAGTTTGTATGGCTTCTCCTGTCCTATAACTGAGACCTTCACCAAGTAACCATCTCACCCATCCAACCTATGCTCCGATCTGGGTTGACCTCCGGGAGAAGGGCATTGTCAACCTGATCCACCCAGCCTAGCTGACGATGATCTTTCGCCATGCCCAGCCTGCTGTGGTCACTGGGACTTGTTTATAGAAAGAATCAGTGTCCAGGCCTACCAACTGAACCAGTTGTGCATTGCTGTTTACCATGGGTACCATATGTCAAGGCCCAGCATTTACCCCCTTCGTCTGCACTATATGCAATTGACCTTCACCCATGTACAACAAGCTCTGGGGCAGGGTCTGGCCTAGGACCTCATCCACATTCTTCACTGCTCCCTGTGCACATCCTTTGGTGGTAGGCAGCTGCACGTTTTTTCAGGCTTAGTAGAGGAAATTATTTTGTAACAAATTTCCAAAAACAGGTACATCTTTTAGGATTAAATCCATAGTTCAGATTTTTGACCCTTTATTACCCATGATCATAGTCTAAATTAATAGAAAGTTTTGTCTTCTACGTGGGTATGTTATTAAAGCAATTTCTTCTGTGACCGTGTTCCCGAGCCACAGTAGGGTGTTCTGGAATGTCAACATTTTGTCTTTGGAACCAGTGTGTATGAGGTCACCGTGCTGCAGGAGTGATTCCACTCATATATTACTGGCAGGCACCAGAGCTCCATGCGTTTTGCTTGTATGTTAGTAAAGAAGAATTGATTTCATCACCCTTTTTGGTATAGGGACTTCACTTCAAAGTAACGCCTTAGAGATCATCTGAGGATATTTAGGAACAAAGACTTGGGGGCATATTTATAGACCCCTACCGCCACCTTAAGATCATTGTTTTTGAAGTTGATGAGGCCCAAAGAGGCCAAAATCCCCACGCCTTATTTACAGGGTGGCGCAATGCATGCATTGGGTCACCCCTATAATCCTTTGCGCTACATTATGCCTGCGCCACGCATAATGAATGCAAAGGGGGTGTTCCCCCGTTAGAGGAGCGGAAAAATGGCATAAGGAATTCTATTAGATTTCCTTACACCATTTTTCATGGCACTTTTAACACCTGCTCAAGAGCAGGTGTTAAAAGGGGCCTTGTATTCTTTAGAATGGGGCCCTAAGAACTCTGCAGGAGTAGCACCAATATTTTGGAGCTACTCCTGCCTAGTACTTCAATAGCATCATGAAAAATGACACTATTGCCCCCTACCCTGCACCATGGTGTGCCGTATTTTAAATACGGTGCACACCTAGTGAAGGCGGGGGTGCTAAGGGGTGCAGGGAAAGTGGCGCTGCACTCAGTGCAGTGCCACTTTCCATAAATCCGCCCCTAGGTACACATACGCGTGTGATATTTTTCACCTAAAATTGGCTACATCCACAGTCATTGTGAGAGCAGAAAAAATACAAGCCTTTGGTTGTGTTGAATTCTACAGTTATTTATTAATTCGCTTTCGTCTGAACTGCCTTTCGCACATGAATTTAAAATTAAAACGCTTATTTACAAACGGAAATAGGGCAACAGAGAAGACAGCAGCAAAGATGAAATGTTCATTCTGAAGTTCCCTTGGATTTAAAAAATACAAAAAATAAAGACACAGAGGAAAGCATCAATGGATCTGAAAGATGTTTATTTCACAATGTGTTCTGAGCCAAGCTTTTTCAATTTTATGCCAATTAACTACATCTTTGGTATTCGAGATTTTCTACAGTTTTTTTCTGTTTAGTCCCAGATTTTGTCCTGATACAGGCCTTTAAGTGCTATTCCCTCAGACAGATCACCCAGTAGATAGCGAAGGTTCTATTCAACAGTCTCTTATTTCTCTACGGATGTGATATGCTTGGACTTATTCCCTCTGATGAATTTGTAGTGGGAGCTGTAATTAGGCTTTAATGGGGGGGGGGTGACACGTCTTTCTGTGGTGAATAGTTTCCTCCTCTAAAGTTGATCAGGGGCTTCAGATATGCTTAGTGATGCTTCGAAAGAATCAACACATCAGGGAGACAGGCTGTTTTAGAGTTCTCCAGTGCCTGAGTCTTGCTTTCCAGGTGGAGTTTTAGGAAGGTTTTCAATATAGGTGTGTTAATTGATTCCCTTTTGCCTCAAGAGACCCAGACTTGGGTTTTTCGTGACAGGATACACCCAAGTAGTTTTGCTACTTTCTCCCAGGCCATGCTCCCAGGCTGGATCAATTCTGCTTGGTAATGTGTTCCTTCCATTCTTTGTTTTTGTTTGTTTTCAGCCTGATTAGGAAACATTTAGTGGGTGAACTTTAGCACCTGATGAGATTGAATTATGTGCATTGAGCTTCTAGTACATATTATTATGTAAACATATGGCACAGACACAATTGTTTTTCATTTTTAATGTAAAAGTACTGTAGGGAATTTGCAGTTTCCGCAGGGTGACCCCAGAGTTTTTGCCTTTCCGTGGATGTTCTTGTGGGCTGTGGAGCTCTATGCACTTTAATCTTGCTAACCAGTGATTGAGCACCTATGCTCCCCCTTTCAGCATGGTGATATTGGCATACCTATGAGTCCTTACTATATGGTAGAAAAGGGCACCCATGGCCCGCAAGTTAAATGCTATTGCTGAACTGCAGCACCCATTGCGCTATCCAGCACAGTGACAGTAAAAATGTGAGTTCAGGCCCAGCACTTGTAGCCTGACTGATACTATAACCATTGCAATTTGATCTATAAAAATAACACCAAAGCTTCCTTTTAAATATTTTTGTCACTCATATGTAGGCCTTACCGCCCATAAGGCAGTATGTAGGATTTTAAAAGTAGGACATATAGGACCTGAATGTCAAGCATGTTCTAACAGTAACAAAGCCCCAAAAGCTAGTTTCACAGCAGTGAGGCTGGCTGTTCCACAGGAAAACACTGGTTAAAACATTATGCCTTATAATGCTAATTTCAGTTAGGAAACAGCTAGATTAAACAATTTTTAATAGGTATTAAAATCCAGTTCAATTATGAAGTTATATTTTTATCAAAACAAAAATCAGAAAGTTACTTTTTCCCTGTCTAAAGCCCTTGGATGCCCATTTTTTTAATTCTTGGATGCCAGCTCTTACAAATAACACTAGAGGTATAGTTGAAATGAAAGGAAACAGAATTCCGAAACACTTCTTGTTTATCCACTGTCAGGTTGCTGTAAAACCATGTTTTTTTATTTCCAGACATCTGTCTCTGTGATTATTGGGGTACTGTGACTGCCGCAAACCGAATTTTAGTGTTAGATGTGAGAGGATACAAGGATTACCGTACTACACTGCCACACATACCTGTAGCCCAAGTTTAGTGTGGCAAAAGACTTCTATCATCTTGAAAATGCAGAAAGTGGCAAGGGTTGGCCCCTGCAACTTTGTCCCATTAGTTAGGCCATGAGCAGGAGCCATTCCCACCCACTGTGTCTGCTGTCTGACGTGTAAGAAGAGGCTACAAAACCAGACCTTCCCACCCTCTAGCAATGAAACTCTAAAGGACAAAAGGCTAACCTCCTGTTACAGCTATAGGGAAGCAATAAGCTACCAGAGACCTTTTGGGAGCCATGGCTAATCCACTGAACATGGTGATCAAAGTATAGAGCAAATCAATGACATCTGCATTATCCTGTTGTCATCCACTGCTCACGGAGCCCATGGACTTCACTGAAGGTCACCGATATCTACTAGACAGGCAACCACCTATCCCCTAGCACCCATCTGGATGGCCATCCCCACTGGCCTCATCAGCTTTGGGTCTTACCCTTGTGGGTGGTGACAGGCCTGAGTAGATTGCAGCCACAAAGTGATGCTCACAAGATGAGACAGGATGGAGGTAGACTACACCTCAGGTGGGGACTAGTGGTGTGGAGCTGGTTCTCGCAGTCACCCTCACATTGCAGTAGGCCCACCTGCACATTTGTCAGCCCCAGGCCACCTGCCTTGGGCTGACCTCCTTTAACAGCCATAAGTTATCCCCCACTCCGTGGTCTGAGGAGCAGGGAAAAGCATTTCACTCCCTAGCCTATGGGGGAGGCTCAGTGAGGGACAAAGGAACCTTGCGGGCCACATGAACAGTCCTGTGAGTAGCGTATAATCTTTCTTCACCACACAGAGCTGCCTGTTGTAGCTAACCCCATGCACATTATTTTTAGACATACTGGGAATCTTGTGTCTTGCAGACCCTTTTTTATATGGAGTTGCTTTGAGGTGTTGTTTCTTTCTTTCAACAACTTTTGGTCCTCCTGGCTGCTCATACCCCATATATGACTGTTTTTAGTTAATTGGTCTTGACTTGGTCATGACCAGAACCAATGTATGAGGTGGGCCTGAGAAGAAATGAGACTTTAGATTGTAGCCCTAACAGCCCTAACACAGCCTTAACCGTTGAGTCGCAATCTATAGTGTGTCCTAAGCCTGTTTTGTTGACAGTGATGTGCTGAATGGGGAAAATGTGGAATACCTGTAAACTTGTCTACTGACAGGCCATCAGTTGCCTAATCAAACTTGACCCAGTGAAATGGACTTCTCAGGAGCCCCTCCTTGTGAGCACGGGGAACAAAACAGGTAACAGACATGGTTTTAGCAGTGATAGCAGAATCCATGTGGCCCTGGAGACCAAGGGAGATTCCTTAAAAACTGTTTTTACTTTGCTGAGAAGATTTGTTCCGGAGCACACATCACATCAAAGAGCACCTATGTGTTGTTGAGGACAGGCTGGAGGATGCAGAAGCCATAATAACATGCAGCTTATTGGGCTTCCAGAGAGGACAAAGAATGATGCTGCTTATAGATTTTTGGAGGGCTGACCAAAGTCACAGATAGTCCCAAACTCATTATCCTAATGCATTGATGCGGATCATGCTCACAGAGTTCTGGCACATTGCCCTCTTCCAGGTTTCCAACCTAGGCCCATGATAGCCAACATACCTAAATTCAAACAAATTCAAAGAAATAGACACAGTTCTGTTGAAAGCCCAAATGAAAGACCAGATTCAAGTTTGTAATGCTAAAGTCATGATTTTTAAGCAGTAGTTGCGCAGTGTAAACGATATTCCTTTATGCAAGTCAAAAAGAAATTGCATTCTCTGGGCTACAAATCTGCATTATTATTTCAAGAAAAACTGAGAAATACCGATGGTAGAGTTTACATTTCTTCATGTGTTTTGAGTCTGAGTGGGATTTAAACAAACCCGGAGATCCATCTACTGTTGCTGCCTCTTCTATCCCTTCAGCTTCAACTCCTTTCAAGGCCCAGGTCATGGTAACAGTTACAAAACTGTGCCACTGAGGGGTGTAATGCAGACACTGTCCCCCCTCTCAGGCCCAATGTGAACAATGCCGGGCTGTGGTGGTAGTGGCAAAACCTCAGGATTTTTCTTCAATTCTGAACTTATCTGAATCTAGTGCTTCTGGGGATGAGCTGTCCACGGAGGCGACTGACTTAGAGGCCTTGGAGACACTAGGGGCCTGATTCTGACCCTGGCGGCCGGTGACCACCAGGGTCACCGGCCACGGGAGCACCGCCGACAGACCGGCGGTGCTCCGAAGGGCATTCTGACCGCGGCGGTTCTGCCGCGGCCAGAAAGGGGGAGACCGCCGGTTTACCGCTGCCCTTGGAATCCCCCATGGCGGCGCAGCTTGCTGCGCCGCCATGGGGGATTCTGACACCCCCTACCGCCATCCTGTTCCTGGCGGTTCGCCCGCCAGGAACAGGATGGCGGTAGGGGGTGCCGAGGGGCCCCCGTAAGAGGGCCCCACTGTGTATTTCAGTGTCTGCCTAGCAGACACTGAAATACGCGACGGGTGCAAACTGCACCCGTCGCACATGCCCACTCCGCCGGCTCCATTCGGAGCCGGCTTCCTCGTGGGGAGGGGTTTCCCGCTGGGCTGGCGGGCGGCCTTCTGGCGGTCGCCCGCCAGCCCAGCGGGAAAGCCAGAATGGCATCCGCGGTCTTTCGACCGTGGAGCGGCCATATGGCGGTTCCCTCCAGGCGGGCGGCGACCGCTGCCCGCCGGGGTCAAAATGACCCCCTAGGTGTTAAAAATGGGGTCTCTAGTTGGCAGAGGTATACACCCTTGTCCAAGTAGGTACCACAATCCTAGTCAGGGTAAGTCAAACACAATCCAAACTATCCTGTGCCCACGCTTGGTAGATTGGCGCTGAGCAGTCCAGCTTAACTTAGAAGGCAATTTATAAAGTATTTGTGCAATAACTCATACAGTAACACAGTGAAAACTCCACAGAATACCCCACATTGATCTTCTTCTCCACACCCTCATCTGTCCCCAGGAGCATGTTGACCTCAGTCCTCTCAAAATTAGGCTTTAGCCGGTTCACATGGAGCACCCTTAGGGGGTGCCTGGGGGGTTTGAAATCCACTGAGTAAGTGGCCTCCCCTTTATGCTTCTTATTCTCAAATGGGCCAGTCCAGTGGTCCTGGAGAGCTCTAGTCTCTACTGGCTCCATCACCCAGGCTGAAACTCCACCATGGTGGCCTTCTGGTAGTACCAGCATTTCATCACCTCTTGACTGGCCTCAATTTTGCTCTTAGCCTTTTTCCAGAAGTGTTGCATCTGGTAGCAGAGAGCCAGCATGTAGCTCACCACATCCATGAGGTGCTTTAGGAGCTTTCTCCCACCCCTCTTCACAATGCTTAAGGGTCCCCTGGCAGGGCACCCATAGAGAAGTTCAAAGGGACTGAACCCTACCCCCTTCTGGTGTACCTCTCTGTAAGCAAAGAGAAGGTTTGGCAAGATGACATCCAACTTTTGTCTCCCATTACTTAGGCCTGTGATCATGCCTTTCAATGTCTTGTTGAATCTCTCCAGAAGACCATTGGATTGAGGATGACAGGGTGTGGTGAACTTGTTGGTCACCCCACACACATCCCGCATGGACTTCATGCATGTAGACATGAAGTTTGTGTCTCTGTCAGGCACAATCTCCTTTAGGAACCTAACAAAGGTAAAGATCTCCATTAGAGTTCTGGTCACCACTGGTGCAGTCAACATCCTCAGAGGAATTGCCTCTGAGTAGCTTGTGGCATGGTCCACAAAAACCAGGAGAAACCTTTTGCTTAGAGCAGTTTTGGGGTCCAATGGAACAAGATGTCGATGTCCACCCTTTCAAAGGGGGTGCCAATGACAGGGAGTGGGAATGGGGGGGCCTTGAGCCTTTTCCCTGTCTTCCCACTGGCCTGGCAGGTGGGACAGGACCTACAGAATGCATCTGAGGCCGTCCGCATTCGGGGCCAGTAGAAGTGGGTGAAAAGCCTGGCAAAGGTCTTGTCTTGCCCTAAATGTCCTACCAGGGGAATATTGTGAGCCAGACCCAGTAGGAAAACCCGGTAACACTGGAGGATCACCTGCACACGTGCTTCCCCAGCCTCTGTTACCCTAGGCTCACTGTAAAGGAGATCATTCTCCCAATAGATTGGGTGATCACCAGAGGCTTCACCTGCTGCTTTAGCTGAGGCCTGTTGTCTTAAGTCCTCAAGAGTGATGCTCTCTTTCTGCGTCTTGTAGAATTCTTCCCTGGTGGGCCCAACTGCAGCTGGCCAGCCAGCAAGCTCAGGTAGGTCACCAAGGGCAGCAATGTCCTCCCCAGTTGGCTCAGGGGCCTCCTCCCTAGGGACCTCATCAACCACCACAGGAACTTCTGTGATTGATTTCCCGCGCCTCTTGCTTCTATCCTTGGCAGCTGTCTGGGCCATTCTTCCAGGCTCCAGACATCCTTGTCTCCCCTCCCAGGTAGCCATGGACCTTGCGGTCATGCAGACCCAATCAGACAATCCCAACATTTCCAAGTGAGACCTTAGCTTTACCTCCTTCCAGGTAGTGTGCTCAAGGTAATTGCCTAACAGACAATCTGCAGGCATGGCCGGACTCACAGCTACTTTTAGAGTACCAGAGACCCCAGCACTCAAAGGAAAGCAGATTGTCAGCAACTATGGCTTGGTGGAATGTGTTCGGGACTACCTGCCCTGCGGACACCAGCTGACCCCTGACAGTAGTCATGCTGGCTCCTGTATCACACAGAGCTTCCACCCATCGCCCATTGATGGTGACCCACTGCCCATACTTGAAAGTATTTACCGGCATGTGGGATTTTGGCACCATCTCTGCATCCTGCAGGGACACTAGGGTCACCTCTATCTGTTCCCCAAAACTAACTGAGACTACCTCTTCCCTGAGCACTATACCAGCCAACCCAGGTGTTTGCCATCCAGTGGTGAGCTTGGCCTTCGTTGCAACACTTAGAGTTGCTCTTAGAGTGACCATACTTAGTGCAAACCTGCCTGTCACACTGTCAATTAATCCTTTCTTTTTAGACTCAGACTGGGACTGGTTACCACTATTCCCTTGGATATTATTTTGAGGGCCTTTTGAGGAATCCTTATTTTTACGTTTTCTCCCCCCTCTTTCTTCTGGTGGGAATCCAGACAGCCTTTGTGGGTGTCCCCCAAGATACCTTTTTGGACATCCTGGTGCTAGCCCAGAGGTTAACCTTCTCAGCAATCTTCCAGGAATCAGTCAGCGTATTGTCAATCAGGTGCTGGTGCAACTATGTACAGCAAATGCTGAGCATATGCTCTCTCACGATCAAATGATATAAACCCATATATTCATTGACTTTACTGCCCCGCACCCATCCATTCAGTGCCTTGCTAGAAGAATCATAAAAGTCTACCCAAGTTTGGTTAGAGAGTTTGGTACTGTCCCTGAATTTCTGGCAATACTGTTCAGGGGTCAGTCGAGACTTGGCAATTAAAATGGCTTCCCGAGTGGGTACGTGTTCTGGTCCTTAACTTCTAATGTGAGTAGTGTGTCCCTCACAAGTATTGGCACATATTTTTACAAGCCCGTCCCCATTTCTCTTCAGGAATCCAATGAGCCCTTAATGCAACTTCATAAGCAGCAATCCACTTGTCAATGTCACCTTCCACCACATAACTTGGCACCACATCTTTGGGTATACAAACCTTTTTGTCTCTAGCAGGTCCTGTATGTATGCTGCCATCATCACTTCTGGACTGAGACTGCCTAGGTTTGAGATCCAGCTGTTTCGGACTCAGTTCATGAGTCAAAAGTAGTTTCTTTCAGACAAGGCCCTCTCAGCCTGTTTGGCTTCTATCTCAGCTTTCTTCTCCTCTGCCTCCATGTTTAATCTGTCCAATTGCAGTTGAAACTCTCTCTCCTTTCTCCTTTCCTCTGCGGTCAGACCGTGACTTGAGACACTGCTCCCTGTTTTAGCAGGGGACACAGATTCAGGAATGTCATCCCCGACTGCTGTTGGCAAATCCTCTGGAGAGCCATCCTCTTACTCTCCCAACTCAACATTTTCTTGTGAATGGGCTTCTGCCAATGTCCTCAGTGCGTTTTGGTTCTCCTCCTTCTTGGAGGCACCCCGGGTAAGTACTCCCATCGTCTTGCAAACTCTTTCAGCTGGCTGACAGTGTATGCCTCCAGGTTAGCTATGTCAAACTCTCCAGCTCCTCCTTGAGACCCAGCCAGAGACATGTTGTATAGGATCAGATAAAAATGTCAAGAAGGAAAATTGCAGCAAAAAGAGAAAAAATCTAATTGACCTTTAACTGTGGGTAGGTAGTGTACACATATCTATTGTTTGTCACAGCACAAACAAAAGTCCTATCCTCACTGCTGATCACCAATGTTAGAAATGGGGTCTCTAGTTGGCAGAGGTCTACAGCCTTATCTAAGTAGGGACCGCAATCCTAGTCAGGCTACGTCACACACAATCCAAATGACCCTATGCCCAACCTCAGGTAGCTTGGCATTGAGCAGTCAGGCTTAACTTAGAAGGCAATGTGTAAAGTATTTGTGCAATAAAGCATACAGTATCACAGTGAAAATACCACAAAAATACACCAACAGGTTTAGAAAAATAGATAATATTTATCTAGTTAAAGATAAGGTCAAAATGATAAAGATTCAATAAGCACAAGTAGAAATATCACTTTTTGCAAGTTTAAAAAGAGTCTGAAATCTTAGAAATCAACAGTTGTCTCTTGATTACACAATGTACCTGGTTTGCATGCAAAATAATATGCATGGAGAACTCAGAGGAGGAGATGCGTGGAAAAATAAGGTATGAGTCTGATTTTCTGATGCAGCACAGACGTTGCATTGTTTCTTTCCACGCTGCAAGGGGCTTGTGTCATTTTTTGGCACACAGTCTTGATTCCTCACTGCAATGGGGGGATCATTTTGACACCCAGGGATGATGTGGGTAAATCCTGGGTGAGCTGGAAGAAGTCACAGGTGTTGCGTCGATCCGCGAGGGCAATGTGTCAAATTTTCTGTTGCACAGCAGGCAATGCATCTATTTTCCACTTGGGGATTCAGTGGCATCATTCCGGTTTGGCTGTGCGTTCTTCCGGTAAGGCGGCACATAAAATTTAATGTCACAAGGCAGGCGCTGCATTGAATTTCCACTCGGGAAATCAGGTTGCGTTATTGCGGGTCTATTATGCAGTGATTTCTCAGTTGCAAGGCAGGCTGTGTGTCGTTTCTGGCAAGCTGTGCATCGATTTTCGGCACACAAGAGGTTTCCTGAAAAGATGAAGGGGGTGATTCCGACCCCGGCGGTCCTTGACTGCCAGGGCCGGGGTCGGCGGGAGCACCTCCAACAGGCTGGCGGTGCTCCTAAGGGCATTCTGACCGCAGCGGTATGGCCGCGGTCAGAAACGGAAAACCGGCGGTGTCCCGCCGGTTTTCCGCTGCTCTGAGGAATCACTGCGCCGCCATGGGGGATTCCGACCCCCTCACCGCCATCCTGTTCCTGGCGGTTTCGACCGCCAGGAACAGGATGGCGTGAGGGGTGTCGTGGGGCCCCTGGGGGCCCCTGCAGTGCCCATGCCAATGGCATGGGCACTGCAGGGGCCCCCGTAAGAGGGCCCCACTTTGAATTTCAGTGTCTGCTTAGCAGTCACTGAAATTCGCGACGGGTGCTACTGCACCCGTCGCACACCTTCCACTCCGCCGGCTCCATTCGGAGCCGGCTTCCTCGTAGAAGGGTGTTTCCCACTGGGCTGGCGGGCGGCCTTTTGGCGGTCGCCCGCCAGCCCAGTGGGAAACCCAGAATGACCGCCGCGGTCTTTTGACCGCGGTACGGTCTTCTGGCGGTTCCCGCTTGGCGGGCGGCTCCCGCCGCCCGCCAAGCTTGGAATGACCCCCGAAGTCTTTTTGGCCCTGAGACTTCAGGAAACAGGAGGCAAGCTCAATCAAAGCCCTTGGATAGCTACTTCTCAGCAAAGTCAGAGGTCAGCAGCAGGGCAGCAGTCCTTCTCAGCAAAGCAGTACATGTGTGTCCTTTGGTCAGCCAGGAAGTTCCTCCTGACAGGTTGCAGGTTCACTTCCAGAATCATCTGACCTGGTGGGGTCGGCGACCCAGTTTATATGCCCACAAATGTCTTTGAAGTGGGGGAGACTTCAAAGAGTGGTTTTGAAGTGCACAAGTTTTCAGTACAGGTCTGTCTGCCAGACTCTCAGTAGGGGTTCTGGCAGTCCATTGTGTGAGGGCAGGCCACTAGCTTTTGAAATGTAAGTGTCTAGCCCTCTACACTTCCAACACAGGAAGAACCATTCAGTATGCAGATGAGTGCAGGTGAGACTGAATGTTCTGTGTTTGTGGTTGTCTGGGTGAAATGCACAAGGAAGCTGTCAACCAGCCCAGCTCAGACATTTATTGGAGACAGGCTGTAAGGCACAGATGGATTTTAAGTGCAGAGAAATGCTCACTTTCTAAAAATTGCATTTCTAAAATAGTAATATAAAATCCTAAATCACCAATAAGCAGGATTTTCTATTAACATTCTGTCCATACTCAATATGACCTGGTTACCCCTTTCTGATCAGGATGTACCACTCAAACAGCACATGAAGGTAGTCCTAATGCTATCCTATGAAAGGAGCAGGTCTCCCAGGGGAAAATTAATTTAGGAGTTTTCCACTACAAGGACATGTAAAACACACATGTACATGTCCTGCCTTTTACCTACATAGCACCCTGCCCTATGGGTTACCGAGGGCCTACGTTAGGGGTGACTTGTATGTATAAAAAGGGGAGTTTAAAACTTGGCATGTTTTTTTAAACGCCAATTACGAAGTGGCAGTGTAACTGCCCACAAAGGCCTTGCAATGGCAGATCTGAGACATGGTTAAGGGGCTACTTATGTGGGTAACACCATCAGTGCTGCAGGCTCACTAGTAGCATTCAAGTTACAGGCCCGGGGCACATGTAGTGCACTTTACTAGGGACTTACAAAGATATCAAATATGCCAATTGGGAACAAACCAATGTTACTGTGTTTAAGGGAGAGAGTATATGCACTTTAGCACTGGTTAGCAGTGGTAAAGTGCGCAGAGTCCTAAAACCCAGACAAACAGTATCAGAAAAGTGAAGAGAGGCAGGCAAAAGTTGGGGGATGACCACCCTAACGCTGTCACTACCACTAGTGATCAGAGCATAATTTTTAGCAGACTTGATATAACATTCATTCTACTCTTGCTCTGTGGATGCCCTGGCAGTTTCACTACTAGAGAGTTCCTCTTTTACCTCTGGGGGAGTGATGTACTGCACTCTGACTTACATTTGATGGTGTTCACATTTCTTACATTCTACCTTGATTAGCAGGCGGATAGCTCCGTCAGGGCTCGTACCTATGCCCCCCCACTTGTTTAAAACGGAGGAAGAAACATTTGTGAGGTTTTCGTGCTTGCTCCTTTGTTTTTATGTTATCTATGGTGGTTTCTTCAGTCATAGAATGAATTTGACATGTTTAGAGGGCTAAACATGTGGGTGACTCAATCAGTGCTGCAGGCCCACTGGTAGCATTTGATTTACAAACCCTGGGCACACATGGTACACTATATTATGGACCTACTAGTAAATCAAACATGCCAATAAAGGATAAACCATACAATATAATTTAGACAGAGAACATATGCACCTTAGCACTGGTTAGCAGTGGTAAAGTGCCCAGAGTCCTAAAGCCAACACAACAGGTCAGACAAAGTAGGAGGGAGGTAAAAAGTTTGGGGATGACCCTACAAAAAGGGCCAGGTCCAACATAAACCCCCACCAGCCTAAAGCCAGGGAAGAACAATCAATACGTTGATTGACTTCCCTGATTGGGGCGATGGAACATGTACCCTGGTCCACAACAGCAGAAGCATGTTCGAGTTCTACACCTTCCTTAACCTAGTTGGATCCCTCTGTCCATAATCTCAGGGCCCAGTAAGCTAACCCATGGAGAATCCTTCCCCTCAACTGTGGACCCCATCTGTGTAGCATCTAATCTTACTTGGCTCACAGAAGTATTCTAGTAGGCAGGCAGCACCACCATGGTCAACATAGGAGTGTGACCCATTCCACCCTCAGGGTGTGACTACTGTCCCCAACCCAAGGGCAACCCTGTCCACAAGGACAGCAACCCACAGTGAGCCAGGCCTCTGCCCATGACTCTCTAGACTCTGTGGTTTCTCAGAGTGGAGGGCAATAGTCGCAGGTGACTGGCATCCTTTGCCCACTTTCTCTACCAACAGTTCAGGGGTGGTATCCCGAGACTGACACTTCAACCCAGGGTCTGCACTCTTAGGCTGGACAGAGGCCTGGGGTGAGTCCCTCCTCATCCTGCTCTCCTGGGGGCTTTGTATCATCCTTTTTTCGAGCAGTACCCAAAGACTCCAGAACTGTCAGGGCACTGGGGCCAGCTAACCTGCACAATTTTACCACCAGTGCAGGGACACTACCCTGTAACTGGTCTTCCAACCCAGGGACTGTACCCTTGGATTGAACCGGGGTCAGAGGTAAGTCTCTCCCCCCGCTGGCCCCACCTCCAGAGTTATGCAGCCTCCCACCAAGGAGAGTACCCCCTGAAGATAACAAGGTAGGGACACTGACAACAGTTACCCCTCTCTTCAGTCAGGGGATGCATCCTGAACATGGCCCTTCAAGCTAGGGTCTGTATCCCAAGGCTGGACCTGTGCCTGGAAAGACAGGACTTCCTGGGGAGTATTACTACCTCCCCCAAGGGAAACACACTCTTCATGTGTTATGCAATAGTCTGTCTTGCACTGGTCTCCCGACCGCTGCCCATCAGGCAGAGCCTGAAGCCCCCCAGAACAGAAGTGGTATCACCACGGTAATTCCTGTGGAGCTCTAAACTCAGAGCTGACTCCTGACCCTCCAGGTTCTCCACTGGGGACTGCATCCCCCTTTCATCCCCCTCCCATGTCTCCTGCACCCTCCACTCTGGAGTGGTACTGCCAGACACCAGGACTGGTGGGATATTGGTGAGAGCCACCCCCCCAAATCCTCTTGACACTATGGGGTCCCCTTCAGCAGATGACCTCCCAGTGTAGAGTAGGCTCCCCCCCGGTGTTCTCTCATGAAACCACCCATGCTCTGGGACTGGGTCTCCGGCAACCTGGGTTTCTGCCCACCTCCGCTCTCTCTTTCATGAGACAAGACATGTGACCCATCACCCATCCCACTACACGGCGACCTAACTGGGTCACTGCAAATCTTCCCCCCGTCCCTTCGTTGGGGAAAACCTGAACCACTGCATGACATCCCCTTTCTTCAAATTGGGCACCAAGTCTCTGGGCATGTGCTCTTTTCCCACAGTACTGGATGTAACACTTTTGCTGTCATCATCTGTTCTTGACCCATCTCTCCTGGCTCTCAGGTCCAGCTCCAGCAGACTGAGCTCCTGAGCTCTTCTGCTTTACCCTGAGTTTTATCTGCTCCAACTTGAGCTTCCTGGCCTCCGCTAGTCTCCTACTCTTCCGGGGACAGACCTGGAGAGGAAACACATCTGCTCACTCTGGAGGGAGCTTTTCTACCCCTCCTGCCCCACATGTGATGCTCGTTTCACCACCTTCACCAAGTCACTCCCATCCTTTGTTTGCTTACCAGACTGAGACATGATTGTGACAGAAGGAAAAAATCAGTATGCTGATATGTAATATTCTACGCTGAATCAGTAGTGTACACCAATCACTGTATGTCAAGTACAAATACAAGTCATATCCCACCGCTGCCACCAATGGTAGAAATTGAATCTCTAATGGGCAGTCAGTTTACACTGGGTCCAAGTAGGGACACTCAGGGGGTGATTTTAACCTTCCGTCCGCCAAGGTACCGCCGTGAAATGACCGCACCGCGGTCAAAAGACCGCGGCGGCCATTTAAACATTTCCGCCGGGCCGGCGGGCGCTCTCCGAAAGAGCGCCCGCCGGCCCAGCAGAAATGCCCCTGCAACGAGGACGCCGGCTCAGAATTGAGCCGGCGTAGTTGCAGGGGTGCGACGGGTGCAGTTGCACCCGTCGCGTATTTCAGTGTCTGCAAAGCAGACACTGAAATACTTTGCGGGGCCCTCTTACGGGGGCCCCTGCAGTGCCCATGCCGTTGGCATGGGCACTGCAGGGGCCCCCAGGGGCCCCGCGGCACCCCCTACCGCCATCCTGTTCATGGCGGGTTTCCCGCCATGAACAGGATGGCGGTAGGGGGTGTCTGAATCCCCATGGCGGCGGAGCGCGCTCCGCCGCCATGGAGGATTCAATGGGGCAGCGGTAAACCGGTGGGAGACCGCCGGTTTACCCTTTCTGACCGCGGCTGAACCGCCGCGGTCAGAATGCCCTCGGGAGCACCGCCAGCCTGTTGGCGGTGCTCCCGTGGTCGGTGACCCTGGCGTTCACCGGCCGCCAGGGTTAGAATGACCCCCTCAGTCTAGTCAGGGTAAGGGAGATACACAGCTCAGATACATTGGCCCTTAGTACTGAATCCAACTGTAATTTTATTTCAAATTCTATGTGAGGCTGAGTGATTCACTGTTATCAATTTGTACCAGATGTTCTTTTCCATACACTAGCATGAGGAAAGTCAATTGCTTTTTGCCTTCTGGTTTTAGAACTGTGGTTCGGCATGGTGTTGAGTCCCATAGGGGCACATGGAGAGCCCATCAATATTCAACCAGATTCTTAAAAACAGTCTTGAGTACTTGGTTATGCCTCGCAACTCAGATTAAGTGCAGTATATAAATGACATACTGGTGGCATCAAATACACAGGAAGATTGTAAGCAAAACACCATTGCTCTATTGAACCACTTAGCTGAGAATGAACATATGGTGTCCCCGGGCAAATTACAGTACTGGCAACAAGAAGTCCAGTACCTTGGACATCACATTCAGAAAGGAGAAAGGAAGCTGTAACAAGAAAGACTCTCAGCAATTCTGAAAATGAATCTACCAACTACCGAGAGGGAAGTCATTTTGTTTTGGGAATGGTGAGCTACTATTACCAGTGGATACCCAGCTGTTCACTAGTGGAAAAGCCTTTGTAGAGGAAGAGACTCAAGGATGTAGCAGCTTGGGATAATGATTGCTTGATTCCCTTCCCAGTGCTCAGAGAAAATCACTGTTGTGCCCCAGCACAGTAACAATAAGTGGTCTGTAGCGCAGTGCAGTGCAGCAAGGACCTTTCTGCACCACCATGCGCCACCAGGAAAGGGCAGAAATGTGCTGTCTCTACAAGATGCAGCGGATTTCTGTCCTCTTCCCCTGCACTGTCCCACAAATTGCTGCCTAGGAAAGGACAGGGACATCTTCCTGCACAAAAACAATTAGAAGTGGTGTTTTCCTCTTTCTACATGCACTGCAGAATGCAGCACAGATAGAAAGAGGAAAAAAGAGGGAGAAATAAAGATATTTACTGCAGTTGCATCTGCCTGACGACACTCCTGAGGTGGCATTTTAAATCTGGGAAAGCATCAGATTCCTTTCGGTTCCATGGGTGTTGTGTGGGAACACTCCAAACAACACCCATGGAGCGCCCCTCTCAGGCAGTGTTATGCGTGATAAGGGTCCATATTTACAATGCCATGAAAAGCCACTCAAGGTAGCTTTGCATAGCCCTGTTAATATTGGCTTGCTCATGATGCTCCTGTGGTGCATTGTGCCGCTAGGCCTAAATCGTAAGCTCTCATTTACAGTGTGAGGGAGGGCTGCACTCTCTCAGTGCTAACACAATCACATGTTAACACAAGGGGGCCTGTGGCCTACTTCTCTGCTACCCTTGACTCATTAGCAGCAATGCTGCCAGAATGTCTTGAATCCATGGCGGTGACAGGTGCCAATAATGAGAAGAGTGTGAATATTATTATGGGTCATTTTCTTGACAAATAGCAGGTCTAGAAATCACTGAACTATGCAACAAGCCAAGGCCAGATATTAGGGATAAGCCACTACCTCAGTCTGGTTTCATACAGTTTATGGATGGATCTTGTTTGAGAAACAATGAAGAAAATGTTAGAGCTGCCTACGCAGTCTGTATAGTTTCAGGCACAGTTGAAGCTTCCTGGCTTTGTGGAGTGCTTTCTGCACAAGTGGCTGAACTCGTTGCTCTTACTAGAATATGCTGTGTTTCTGAACAGCAGAGAGTGATGATTTTCACTGACAGTCAGTATGGCTTTGGTGTGGTCCATAAGTTTAGACAGTTATAGTCACAGTGAGGTTTCATGACCTCCCTTGGATCTCCTATCAGGAACCAAGGATATGTTCATAACTTGCTTCAAGCTTTACATCAGACTGCAGTACCATGCGCATCTCAGTGGAGGTGACTATGTGCCAGTGGGCAATAATTATGCAGACGAGGTTGCCAATTATTGTGCTCATAGATCTTGCACTTTCAATGGAGACTATTATAATGAATTAACAGATGACACTAATTGCAACATTTTGCTAAGCACAGCTAATACTTGGGAGGAAGAGAATGCAGATATAATTTCCAGAAGCAGAACAACATATTTGGATCAGAGCAGGTTGTGTCAAAAGGGATGATGACATTTGGGTTTCAGCAGATGAAAGACCTTTGTTGCCAGATAGTCTGTTACCACCGATGGCTAGGAATTTCCATGGTCCAGCTTGTAAAGGGAGGGATGTCATAGTTTGATTGTTTCAGCAGACATGATTTAACCCCAGATTTAGACTGATGACTGAAGTATTGTCATAGATGAGATGTGTGTCAGCAAACAAATGTAGGGAAAAGAACTGCAATGACATTAAGACACAAAGGAAGAACAGGTAGTCCGATTGAGATGTCAGTATGCAACAGGCTGAGCTGTGACCTGGTGATTGTGTGCATCTTCTTGCATTGGGTTGAAGCTTACCTGACCAGAATAAATGATAGTCTCACCGTAGCTAAGTTGTTGTTAAGTGAACTTATCCTTTTGTTCGGGTTCCCAACTTTTCTGGAATCAGATCGGGAGACCCACTTAAAACAATACATTTTAGAAGTTGTTGTGTGTAGCATTACAAGTGGAACAGAGACTACATTGTAGTTACTGTCCTGAGGCATCAGGCATCGTGGAGCAGGTGAACGGGATACTGAAATCCAGACCAGCTAAAGTGTGTGCTTCAACATCTTTGAAATGGCCTTATGCTTTGCCCCTTGTGTTGATGACTCTTTGCAGCATTCCTGATCAGAGGACAGGATTGTCACCCCATGAAAGCATTATGGGCATAGCCATGAGACTGCTCACTGTGCCTACGAATGCACTTGTGAACATTACAGAATATATGTTTCTTGACTATTGCAAAGGACTGGCTGACGTGGTGCGTTCTGTGTATCCCCAGGTCAGAGCAGCCACCACCCTGCCTCATCAGGAGCAGTGCCAGAACCTTAGTCCTAGTGACTGGGGCCTGGTAAAAAAGCATGTAAGGAAGTCATGTATGGAACTGCATTTAAATGGGCCTTTCCAAGTTATTCTGGTGATGACTACTGCTGTTAAATGTGGACGTCTCCCCAATTCGATCCATGCTTCTCATACTCACATATTTGAGTGTCCCCTTGATGACATGACAGCACCTGTTCCAGAAGTACTGGTAGTGACAGATAGACAGAGGGAGCGGGTCAGACAAGCTGTTGGGAACCAACCAGAGCTTGAAACAGTACCTTTCAGTCTGAGGGAGACTGACTAAGTCAACAATTGGATCAGAAACAAGAGAGCCTTGTTAGAAATGGGGTCTTTGGTTGACAGTCAGGTTACCCCCTGTTCAAGCAAGGACCCTCACTCTAGTCAGGGTAAAAGAGAATCACCCTCAGCTAACCCCTGCTTACCCCCTTGGTAGCTTGGCAGAGCAGTAGGCTTAACTTCAGAGTGCTAGGTGTAAAGTATTTGTACCAACATACACAGTAACTTAATGAAAACACTACAAAATGACACAACAGTTTAGAAAAATAGGAAATATTCATCTAAACAAAACAAGACCAAAACGACAAAAATCCGACATACACAAGTCAAGTTATGAAGTTTTAATGATTAAAGTAAAAAATAGCGCTTAGAAACACAAAAAGCTTCACTGAGGTGTTAACACGGTGTTGTGATGGAGTCGTTCCCAACAAGCTGACCCTGTCGGCGCCGGACACGGAGTCGCATAGACCCCAAAGTACAGTACCTTTGGTGAAGAGTGAAAACAAGCCAATGTGCGAAGTCGGGGATCGCGGCGTCTGTGCGAAACATTGAATCCACGCACTTCGAGCGGCATCGGTCACGATGTGGTGCGGCGACATCGACGGAGTGGCAGACTTCAGTGGGGCTGCAGCAGCATCCCGCCTGTGAAGGTTGTCGCGTTTCAAGCGAAGATCACGGAGTCAGTTGTAGGCGGCGTCACCAGATTCAGCAGGGGCATGGGTCCAAAGTCATCCGAAGTCGATTTCCTTGGATTTCCACCAGCTTTCCTTTTAACGGCCCAGGGACTGGATAGGGCACCACTTGTCAGAGCCGGAGTCTCTCTAGAGACTCCAGGTGCTAGCAGAGAGAAGTCTTTGCTGTCCCTGAGACTTCAAACAACAGGAGGCAAGCTCTAAATGAAGCCCTTGGAGATTTCTTCACAAGATGGAAGGCACACAAAGTCCAGTCTTTGCCCTCTTACTCTGGCAGAAGAAGCAACTGCAGGATAGCTCCACAAAGCACAGTCACAGGCAGGGCAGCACTTCTCCTCAGCTCTTCAGCTCTTCTCCAGGCAGAGGATCCTCTTGTTTCCAGAAGTGTTCTAAAGTCTGTGGTTTTGGGTGCCCTTCTTATACCCAATTTCTCCTTTGAAGTAGGCCTACTTCAAAGTAAAGTCTCTTTTGAATGTGAAATCCTGTTTTGCCCAGGCAAGGCCCCAGACACTCACCAGGGGGACGGAGACTGCATTGTGTGAGGACAGGCACAGCCCTTCCAGGTGTAAGTGACCGCTCCTCCCCTCCCTCCTAGCACAGATGGCTCATCAGGAAATGAAGACTGCACCCCAGCCCCTTTTGTGTCACTGTCTGGTATGAGGTGCAATCAGCGCAACTGTCAAAATGACCCAGACAGGGAATCCACAAACAGGCAGAGTCACAGAAATGGTATAAGCAAGAAAATGCTCACTTTCTAAAAGTGGCATTTTCAAACGCACAATCTTAAAATCAACTTTACTAAAAGATGCATTTTTAAATTGTGAGCTCCGAGAACCCAAACTCTACATGTCCATCTGCTCCCAAAAGGAATCTACACTTTAATCAGATTTAAAGGTAGCCCCCATGTTAACCTATGAGAAGGACAGGCCCTGCAACAGTGAAAAACAAATTTAGCAATATTTCACTGTCAGGACATATAAAACACATTACTATATGTCCTACCTTAACCATACTCTGCACCCTGAACTTGGGCTACCTAGGTCCTACCTTAGGGGTGTCTGACATGTAAGAAAAGGGAAGGTTTAGGCCTGACAAGTGGGTACACTTGCCAAGTCGAATTTACAGTTAAAACAGCACACACAGACACTGCAATGGCAGTCCTGAGACATGATTACAGAGCTACTTAGTTGGGTGGCACAACCAGTGCTGCAGGCCCAGTAGTAGCATTTGATTTATAGGCCCTGGCACCTCCAGTGCACTTTACTAGGGACTTACTAGTAAATCAAATATGCCAATCATGGATAAGCCAATTACATACACATTTTGTAAAGGAGCACTTACACTTTAGCACTGGTTAGCAGTGGTAAAGCACCCAGAGTAACAAAAACAGAGTCCAGCACACATCAACAACCTGGGGAACAGAGGCAAAAAGTTAAGGGAGACCACGCCAAGGATGAAAAGTCTAACAAGCCTCAACTTGTGTTGTTGATGAGTCATATTTAAACCTTGAAGAAGGGCCTAGTGCTGTGAGAATGCAAGTAGGAGCTTGAGACCTCTGACTGAGAAGAGAGGAGAAAGACTGAGCCTGCCTGTAAGACTTGTACCTCTAACAATTCCAGAGGATATTGAGAATTTTGTCTGTGGTGACTTTCAGGATGAAGGACCCAAATTGAGAAGATCAAAATGAGTAAGAGTACCCTGTTGAAGGTACTCCTCACCTGAATGGACATACTTTTCTGCCAATGACAGAAAGACAGAGTTTTGGGAGTTTTGAGATAATCGTGCAGGTTCAATTAAAACCTCCTTGAATTTAAAATTTTGCTTGAATTTCACCATGAGGTTCTTTGCTGATGGATAGTCTGAGACATTTCATTCTGGATGCGATTATT
Source organism: Pleurodeles waltl (assembly GCF_031143425.1). Classification (NCBI taxonomy): domain Eukaryota; kingdom Metazoa; phylum Chordata; class Amphibia; order Caudata; family Salamandridae; genus Pleurodeles; species Pleurodeles waltl. The sequence continues at coordinate 925,300,790 of NC_090445.1, read as the reverse complement.
AGTGAATTTGAACTGTGTCTTTATTAGAACCATTTGGATTGACTTTGATAGGGAACTAATGAAGAGTATCATGGCCCAAGGCATAGGTGAAGGAACATAGGGTTGACATTTATAAGAGTACTGAGTAGGGCTAAGGAATACTCATGAAGAACTGTGAATAAAAATATCATATTTATTGGACTTTGTTTTGCCATTTTGCACTGGCGTAACTCAACAGAGAAAACTCTGGCTGCTATAGTCCACCTATCTGGTTGTGGAAATGTCATGGAAAACAAAAACACAAATATATGTTGTAATGTTTTGATAGACATCTTAGCAGTTGTAATTGTAGTGTTAGACATTTTAATGGTAGGGCTATGTTCACCTACACCTAGTGCAGCAGAAGGATATTCTAAAGTTAACCCACACCTTCGCCTCACATTGATAATGGCTCCTCATCACTGTCCCCAGGCTCCACAGGCTCCACAGCTGCCGCAACACCATCATCTGGACCATCCTCCTGCAGAAAAGGCACCTGGCGTCGTAAAGCCAAATTATGAAGTATCGAGCAGGCGATGATGATCTGGCACACCTTCTTTGGTGAGTAGAATAGGGAACCACCTGTCATATGGAGGCACCTGAATCTGGCCTTCAGGAGGCCGAAGGTGCGTTCGATCACCCTTTTAGTCCACCCATGGGCCTCATTGTAGCGTTCCTCTGCCCTGGTCCTGGGATTCCTCACTGGGGTCAATAGCCAGGACAGGTTGGGGTAACCAGAGTCCCCTAATAGCCACACACGGTGCCTCTGGAGTTGTCCCATCATATAAGGGACGCTGCTATTCCGCAGGATGTAGGCGTCATGCACAGAGCCAGGGAACATAGCATTTACCTGCAAGATGTACTGGTCTGCCAAACATGCCATCTGTACATTCATCAAATTATAACTCTTCCGGTTCCTGTACACCTGTTCACTCCTGTGGGGGGGACCAGAGCTACATGGGTCCCATCAATAGCACCTATGATGATGGGGATATGTCCAAGGGCATAGAAGTCGCCTTTCACTGTAGCCAAATCCTCCACCTCAGGGAAAATGTAGGGCAGCCAACACTCTGGACAACACGTTGGAAAACAAAGGCTGGGACATCCCTGATGCCATGGCCACTGTTGTCTGAAAAGACCCACTTGCAAGGAAATGGAGCACTGACAGCACCTGAACGTCAGGGGGGATTCCAGTGGGATGGCGGATTGGTGACATCAGGTCAGGCTCTAACTGGGTACATAGTTCCTGGATTGTGGCACAGTCAAACCTGTAGGTGATGATTAAATGTCGCTCCTCCATTGTCAACAGGTCCACCAGCGGTCGGTACACCGGAGGATTCCGCCATCTTCTCAATTGTCCCAGCTGACGGTGCCTAGGAAGGACAACAGCGACCACAGAGTCAACAAATTTCCAGGTATGTACCCACAGATACACAGAACACTACACCAAACACAAAACCATTCCTGTATGTGTGTTGAGTGTAGGCCTAGCTATGTGTGATGCAGAAGTAAATGAAGCCATGTGGGCCCCTGAAATGGCGGCTGCCTGACCTCTAAACTGGGACAAATGGGAATGTGAGGTCACTGCGCTGGTGTTGTACCCCGTGGCAGTAGGCAGTGGTAGACCGCAGCGCAATGCTGCATTGGTTGACATTGGATCCTATGGGTCCCAGGAGCCAATGACGAAGTGCGCCGGTGGTGATGATACGCACTGCCGCGGACGTCACCGCCACAGACGTGACCGCCATTTTCTATTACTTCAATCACTCGATACCTGATCTTCGACAAGAGAGGACCTACACTGCAAGTGCTGCTGTGACCTTAGTCTGGAAGCGGCGATGGCTGCTGGGTCTGGGGAAAGGGCCCCTGCCTTCACTGCTCAGGAGTTGGATAAACTAGTAGACGGGGTCCTCCCCCAGTACACGCTACTCTACGGTCCTCCAGACCAACAGGTAAGTACACTGGGAGCACGTTGTATGGGCTAGGCCTGGATGGAGAGGGCTGGTTGTAAGAGGGAAGGGGCCAGAGTTCAGGGAACATGGATGCATGTGAATGCATGTGCCACATAGCAAGGGTAGGGAGGGGGTACAATTCCATCGACGGTGCAGTTGGTAATGACTTCTCCTCTTCCCTTGTGCATGTCATGTAGGTCAGCGCCCACCAGAAGAAGGACATTTGGCGTGCCATCGCCAAGGAAGTCCGGACCCTGGGGGCCCACCAGAGACGGGGCACCCACTGCCGGAAAAGATGGGAGGACATTCGCCGCTGCAGCAAGAAGACGGCGGAGGCTCAGCTGGGGATAGCCTCCCAACGTGGGAGGGGTGCCCGTCGCACCACGACCCCCCTGATGTTCCGGATCCTGGCGGTGGCCTACCCTGAGTTGGATGGGCGCTTGAGGGCATCACAGCAGACACAAGGGGGTGAGTACACTATCATTCTGGGGACTTTGCGCGCAGTTGAGGGGTCTGGGTGGGGCAGGAGGGCTGTGGGTTTCCCTAGGCCAGGGCGACTTCCATAGGCTAGGCCCCTCCGTAATGCAGGCCATGTGGCACTCCACCCCACCGCAGTAGAGTGCCAAGTACAGGTATACATGCCCCTGTGTCATCCATGTGTGCAGATGTCCACCATAGCCATGTAGGCCAGATCCCAGGAATTGCATCTGTAGAGGCCAGGAGCACGGCGTAGTGCAGGGGGCTGCTGTGTCTGTATTGTCCGCCAACGGTAGCGGTAAGCCATGCACTCAAACTGTCTTTCTTCTGTTTCCCCACCCCTTTTTGTGCTCTCCCTGTTCTTTTGTGCATCAGCATCATCAGGCGGAGGTACAGTGGCACCGGAGCACGAGGGGGCTGCATCCCACATGGCCATGGAGGGCCACACCACGGATTCAGAATGCACCAGTGGGACGGAGGGCGAGGGGAGCTTCACGTCGGCCACCGGATCACCAAGCAGCGACACAGACTCGTTTGCCGATGGGGGCTCCCTTGTGGTGGCGGCACCATCTGTGCCCCCCACCTCTACAGGTACAGCCGCCACCTCCCCTACCAGCACCGCCCTCCCAGCAGCCCCTCAGCGTTTGCCCTGTGCCCGCTCACCCAGGAGGGTGGGCATCACCTTCGCCCCAGGCACCTCAGGCCCTGCCCCAGTCACCCCTGCTGCCCTCAGTGAGGAGGCCATTGACCCCCTCAGGTCACTGTTGGGCAGTCTACCATTGTGAATGCCATCCAGGGTGTAGAAAGGGAGTTGCAACACGGTAATGCATTCCTGGAGGGCATTCATTCTGGTCAGGCTGCCCTTCAGCGAACCCTGCAATCTCTGGCCTCAGCACTGATGGCAGCCATTGTCCCTGTGTCTAGCCTCCCCCCTCCAACTTCCTCCACCCAGACCCAATCCCCTGTACCCCAGCCCATCCCAAGCACACCATCGGACAAGCATGCACACACCTCAACACACAAAAGTAGCTCAGGCAAACATAGGCACTACACATCCCACAGGCACTCACGCAAGCATCACACACATACAGACACACCAACATCCACTATCCACTGTGTCCCCCACCTCATCGTCTCCCTCCTCCCTCCCAGTGTCGTCTAAACTCTCACCTGCATGCACTACATCTACAGGCACTAGGACTCGCACCAGAACACCCAGCACCACACCCCGCTCACCTGCACTCACCACCCCCTCTCCCATTTACACGTCCCCTGTGTCCTCTCCCAGTGTGTCTGTGACGCCCCCTCCCAAAGTACACAAACGGGGCACCCACACACCCAACATCCATCCACCTCACGACAGCCTCCAGTACCTGCACCTGCACCCAAAACACCTGAAGTGACACCTCGTACAACCACCTCCTCTTCCTCCACTTCCAGACCCCCTCCAGCTACCCATCCCAGTGTTCGTCAGAAACTGTCCCTCTGCAAAGTTGACCTTTTTGCCCCCACCCCTCCAATTCATCAGTCCCGTCGTAGCGCCTCAGCCAAAAAGCCTCCAGTACCAGTGGTGTGTGTTCAAGGTGTGTGGAGTGCACCGGCCACCAGGGCAGGCAGTGTGACATGGAGCCAAGGCACTGCCAGTCAACCCCCTGTAAAGTCTCTGAAGTTGGAAAGTGGCCGACGGGACCGGCTGAAGACTCCTGGAGGCAAAACAACTCACAGGGGTCTCAGGGGGATTGCAGAGTCAGCTGTGTCTCCTTGAAAGGTGGTGAAGGGCCAGAAGAAGTCTGCACAGCCTGGTGTGAGCATCACGGCGGAGAAGGGCGGCATCCTTCCCGGCGGCCGGGACGCCACCGCCAGCACCATCGTCACTGGTCAAGAGACCACCGCCAGAGTCATTGCCCAGGAGGGCACAAGTATCGTCACTGGTCAGGAGACCACCGCCAGAGTCATTGCCCAGGAGGGCACAAGTATCGTCACTGGTCAGGAGACCACCGCCAGAGTCATTCCCCAGGAGGGCCCCGCCAGCCACAGCCCCGCTGGGCAATGAGGGACCGGCATGCCACACACCAATGCCCAGTCCAGAAACCGCCATAGCAAAGCACCGCAGAACAGTCCAGAGACTGCCATGGCAAAGCACCGCTAAACAGGGCATGCACCGCTGAACAGGGCAAGTACTGCGGAACAGGGCAAGGACCGCCAAGTCAAGCACCGCTGAACAGGGCAAGCACCGCTGAACAGGGCAAGGACCGCCAAGTCAAGCACCACTGAACAGGGCAAGCACTGCTGAACAGGGCAAGAACCTCCAAGTCAAGCACTGCTGAACAGTCCAGGGACCACCATGGCAAAGCCCCGCTGAACAGTCCAGAGACCGCAATGGCAAAGTACCGCTGAACAGGGCATGCACCGCTGAACAGGGCAAGCACCGCTGAACAGGGCATGCACCGCAGAAGAAGGAATAGACAGCCACATCAAGCATTGTTATCCCATGTGCAGCTGGGACTGTGACGGGACAGGAACTGTCACGGGGAGACTAATCCAGTCTGGGCACCATTCCCCCTCCAGAACCAGTGGAGAGATCCATCCACTACCTCTGTCCTTCACAGGAAGAAGCACTCTGGGCACCAGTCCCCCTCCAGAACCAGTGTAGGCTGTTATGTACTTGTGAGACTGTGGCTTTGCACTCCCCAGGATGTAAAAGTGGGCAAACCACCCACTGTAGAGACTTGAGAGACTGTGGCTTTGCACTCCCCTGGATGTAACAATGGGCAACCCACCCACCGTAGAGACTTGAGAGACTGTGGCTTTGCACTCCCCAGGATGTAAAAGTGGGCAACCCACCCACCGTAGGGACTTGAGAGACTGTGGCTTTGCACTCCCCAGGATGTAAAAGTGGGCAACCCACCCACTGTAGAGACTTGAGAGACTGTGGCTTTGCACTCCCCAGGATGTAAAAGTGAGCAAGCCACCCACTGTAGAGACTTGAGAGACTGTGGCTTTGCACTCCCCAGGATGTAAAAGTGGGCAACCCACCCACTGTAGAGACTTGTGAGACTGTGGCTTTGCACTCCCCAGGATACATCAATGGGCATGGAGCCCCGTCGTGGATATGGCATGGTGCTGTAATCCGGCTGAGGTGCCCCCCCTTCCCTTCACCCTGAGGTGCCTGTTGTTTTTCTCTCTGATGCCCCGGCAGTGTTCTTTCCGTTTGTGGACAGGTATCTTGTGTGGGCCTCGCCCATGCATTTTTTGCCTAGTGGTGCACGGACATTGAGATGTGCATATCTGCACTACTTCTCGTACTGTATATACCTTTGTATGAGTTTATATATATCTGTATATAATTGACACATGTATATTGATACATTACAATGTTTGATCTGATTTCGTTTTGTCTTTGCATTCTTCCGGGGGTGTTGTGGGTTGTTACTGTGATTTTTGTAAATGCATTGGTGTGTGTGTTGTAGTGGGTGAGGGTCAGGGTGGGGGTGTTGCGTGTGTGTGTCCCTGACTTTTGCCTCCCCTATGTCGTAGGTGCAGTACTCACCGTTGTCTTCGCCGCCGCCGGCGCTGGTCTTCGTAGATGAGTAGGAAGAGAAGGGCAGTAAGGATTTGTAATTCTGGCTCCATGGTGTCCTCCTTCCTTGTGGGATGTGTTCAGGTGAGCGTTTTCCCATTGCTAAAACTGTTTCCGCCGTGTTTTTATCCACGGTGAATCCGCCCCGGAAAAGGTGGCGGATTGGCTACTATAGTTGATACTATGGGCGGTACATTGTCTTCCGCCTGTCTGTTGGCGGTGACCGCCGCGCTGCTTGTCTGTACCGTCGTGGCAGTCAGAGTGTTAAAGTGACTGTCTTTGTTGGCGGTTTCCGCCACGGTCATAATTCCCTTTTTTTGTCTGCCAGCCTGTTTGCGGTATTACCGCAGCTTTAACACCGTCCGCCAGGGTTGTAATGACCCCCATAATATACACTGCGTGCTTTAACATTATGTAATGTGCAGCATCAAAATGTATTATTGAAGCAACATTCACTGTAGACATTAGTGTTTTAATTTATACATGTGAGTTCTAATGTTTGGTTTTAATGTGAAGATTGTAGCTCTCATTCACATTTATACTAGTATTTTGAAGTATTTCATTGTATTGAAAAGAACCATGCTCATGTGTTCATAAGTTGTTACTTTTGTCTGCACTTATCTTAATATCATGTTTGCCATTATAACGGAGAGTTAGGAGTGCACATTGATTGTTAATTTAGCATGAGCAGGCCTCCAATTTAACTCATGAAATGTATTTTCTTTCCCTTGCATGATTTTCCTTCGCAGCTGAATATTTTTGATTGAGTAGCTAGTAAAATAAGTATTGTGTATTAGTGTTAGTGAGACCAGAGCCACAAGATCTTCTGTCCATTGTCTATCTGGGAAGAAAAAGCTTAAAGTCTACTTAATTGTTAGTGTTTCAAGGCATGGGAGAAACACTCAATGATATGAGTGTTATTCATGAGCAAGAGAAATAATAGGATTTTCGATTATGTGTTCAGAAGATATGGATGCTTTAGAATCTTTCCACATTGATATAGTGTCCATACTGTTAGAGTTATGGCAGCATTCTTTTAGACTCCAATAGGTACTGACCTCTTAGATCCCTTGTCCCACAGTATATAGCTTCATGTAAACACTGGGGGGGTCATTCTGAATTTGGCGGGCGGCGGACGCCGCCCGCCAAAGTTACCCCGTCGAAAGACCGCTCCGCGGTCAAAAGACTGTGGGGGTCATTTCTACTTTCCAGCTGGGCCGGCGGGCGACCGCCAAAAGATCGCCCGCCGGCCCAGTGGGAAAGGCCCTGCAACAATGAAGCTGGCTCCGAATGGAGCCGGCGGAGTTGCAGGGGTGCGACGGGATGACAGTGGCATGGGCAGTGCAGGGGCCCCCAGGGGCCCCACAACACTCGTTCCCGCCATCCTGTTCCTGGCGGTAAAAACCGCCAGAAACAGGATGGCGGGAAGGGGGTCAGAATCTCCATGGCGGCGCTGCAAGCAGCGCCGCCATGGAGATTCAGCCCAGGCAGGGGTATTCCGGCGGGAAACCGCTGGATCCCCTTTTCTGACCGCGGCTTTACCGCTGCGGTCAGAATGGGCTCTGAAGCACCGCCAGCCTGTTGGCGGTGCTTCCGCGTCCCTCCACCCTGGCGGTCATAGACCGCCTCCTACCTTGCTTTGCGCTGAGACCCATAAAACTGGTTCTATTAGTGTAGGACCCTAGCTAGATGTCAATATTTCTATCTTTGCTGGAAAGAAGATATCTGAATTCTTTTAAAGAATTCCAATTCTTATATCTTAGTTTTTGCATTGCTATGACTTTAACATTTATATGCCTTAATCTAAGAAGATTGAATTTGTTTCAGTGATTTGGCTTGCTATTTGATTTTGTATCTCTATAATCTGGTTTTGAGATGCTCATATTTTGGAGTGATTACTAATCGGTAGTAAATCTATCAAACTTCAATATCGATTATTGGTCCTCATTGTGTAGCCAAATGGACTTCACAGTGTTCTAAATGTGGATTTGATGCTAACTCCTTTGTCCCCAAATACTCTCAAAAGAGATCCCGAAGAAGACTGACCATCCCCTTCCATTCTTGCTCCTGCAATGAGTTGGGCTTGGTTGCCTCTTTCGATCAGGATGGATTTCTCAGCATAAAAACAGGGTCAGGACTGGGAAGTCATCAATTGACTGAACGTCTAGTGTTGCTTTAAGAAATCCTCCTTGGATTTGTTCTGTCACCGGAAAATCGTGCTTTGATGATCACCTCTATCTAGAGAATTAAGCAGCTCACTAGGAGAACAACTATAAACCCTGGGAATTCATGAAAGAAGCACAATGCTTGTGAACCTTCAGCCAGTGGAGCTATATGCCGTCTCCCTGAAAACCCAACCTTCCAATGTCTGACCTAATGTCCACATCCCAAGGAGACTACTCTTGTTCTTTAGGAGTGGCACCTGACCAGTGCAAAGTGCTCTTGTGGTGAATTGGAAGACTTTACTAATTTCTCTGCTAAATTGCTTCCTTTACCATGATATCAGGAAGAACACTGTTGGCTACACCTTAGAAAAAACAGCTGGATATGACAAATGATAAATATATGAATACATGAATATAATAAATTATGACAAATAATAACTTTATGAATCTGTGTAATAAGCATCTGAAAGTCAATGGGGTAGAATCGTAGAATTGTCTGTGATAATCACCCTGGGAGCATTGCATCACTGTTTAATACATACAATGTTAGTCTATTCCACACTTTTTTGTGGGAAAAGGCAAATTCCATTTCCATAAATAAGTTTAGAAAAGCCATGGAATATGCAGTTTTTGTTGAAGCGCTCCACAAAGGCTACTTACTTTTTTTCTCTTGAGCAATGTATTCCAGAGTGTGATTAACAAATAGGATAATACTAGGCTAGAAGCTGAGAAGAACAATATGCCCACAAGTGAGAACTGAACATTAAACTCCAAAAGTTAGTTCACACTCATTCTCCAGAAGTAAAATGTATGCATCCGTTGAAAGCCTGTTACTGACTTGGGGTGTATATAGATACTTTAGTAACACAAAAGGATGATGGACGGAATGCTGAAAAATGCAAACATTCGCCCCCAGTCAGAGATCTGGGTTTAATCCATTGTTGGATGTATTAAACCCAGATATGTGACTGGGGGTGAATGGTTGAAAAGTTTCAGCACTTTGTCCATCATCCTTTTGTGTTGAATATAAATAATGATAGCCGACTTTTGTGAAGCAACCTTAACACCTGGCCTGAAATCACAGTTGCAGACTGCCAAGAGGCTATGCAGCGGGTGTTGATGTTGCTAGACTACCAACATGCTACACATTACTTACATTCCAACACAAAATATATCCTATGATGGTTTTAATATTAGTCTTATCTCTTGTGTCTATAGCGATAACGTATTGAAACCACCAATAAACCAATCAAATCTACTCAATTTAATGTAGAGACTTTGAGGGTTCACCCTAACAAAAGTTGTGATTATTTCCTGTGGTGGTAGTTATCCTCAAATGATGAAGCAATGTCTTACAAGTACACAGCCAGATTCATGACATTGTACTTCTGAGTGGATATTTAGCCCAGTAAAGATACATGATACATATGAATTATTTGTGCAAGTATTATTGTAATTACACATCAAACCAACATTTGTAAGGCCTCTAAGATGAATGCATAGCAGGTTTGCATTATTTCAAGCTAAAGCAAAACAAATTTGATCCACAATGTATTCAGAGCAAATAAAAGTTAGATATAAGGAGTTGCAAAGATGTATAGCTTTGTTGTTTGTAAACCTCTGGAAAATGTTTTCTTTTGAGGAGTTTAAGATTTTTGGTTTTCGGCCAACATTTGAACATTGTGGCGCTTGGGACATTATTTTTTACATGTATTCTAACTAAGAGTTTAAAAGTAGTTCCATTGAAAATACATGTGACAAGAAGGTGACAGTCTGTTTGTCTTCTACAATGCCATTGTGCATATACAATTTAAGTAAAATGTAAAGCTGTGGGGAATTAAATTCAGCCATATTTCTGGCAAAGTATTATCATACAAATATGAAAGTTCTGCAAATGACATTTTGATTGTAGTAGTGGGAAAATGCTTGGCAAAACTCTGCAGGCAATAAAATATCACACACCCATATCATAAGTCTAAGAGAAGGAAGTGGTTTAGATTAGAGCAGCATTTCCCTGTCGGTCTCGTCCTACTGGTGGGTAGTGAGCCAATTTTTTGTAGGGTAACAAACTCTGAGCAATAAATAAGGATGCCTTTAAGTTCTTTGTTTATTTTGTCAGATTTGCCAGATTGTCTAAGACAGGTCAAAGTCAGAATGTTTTCTAATGAATTGTGGTTCATTCTTTTTAACAAGGGGATTGGTGCTTTTTTTTTTTTTTTACGTGTAAAAAAAATATATTTTTATTAACATTTTGCGGTTATACAAATACAGAATGATTTGGTGTGGCAGCTGGGGTTTCCCATGCAGCTCAGGGTGTTACATACTTTGGTCGAATATCACATACTTTTACCTTTACATCAATTTTAATTGCTTATGGTCTAATTCTGAAGCCTCGTGCATTTACTTGTGCGCCATATGAGAGCTATGCCTTCGATCTGATTGTTGTACATCTAAAACAGTCTTTAACTAAAATTAAACAGGTTAATGGTGCGATGGAACTTGTATGGGCAGGCGGTTCCATTGTCTGAAGTCAACCTCTTCTCCGTTACCCTTGGAGCAGGGTTGGCACTTTTCATGCTATCCGTCCCTTTTTAATACCAAGACGATAACTCCCTCAAATAATGCCGTTTCCCTCTAACCCCACTCGGTCATTTCTGTGATCTTGGGCCGTGTATCCCATATCTGTCTTCGTTTCCCTTCTAGTATCTTGTAGGATCCAAACCCTGGATTCATCCTTCCTTACCCCAGGAGTTGTGTCACTGTCGACCTCTATCTTTGTCCTTTATTTTTATTTTTATGTCAGTTCCTCTGTAGTTGTGTCAGTGCCCCTCAGCATCCCCTCCTATTTTGTCAGTATCTCATCCCATTCTGGAGCGATGGGGGTCTGGTGGAGTCCACGCTCCTCCTCTCTCTTTAGTATCTGCAGTTCTGCTCTGGCCCACTTCTCTACTTCCTGTCTCCATTCCGTAAGTGATGGGAATTTGGGGGATTTCCACCCCAAATTAATCAGTCTCCGGTATACAACCAGAGCCAGGTCCAGAAAACGACCCCTCACCTTCCTACGTGGAAGTCCCGTTCTAAGACCCAATAGGCACACATTGGGGGACAGGGCCAAATCCCTTTCAAACAGTCTAGAGAGTTCCGCCAACACAGTGCCCCAGCCCTGTCGCAGGTCGGGGCAGCTCCACACCATGTGATCAAAGTCTGCGTTCACGTCACTGCATCAGGGGCATGCCCTGGGGACCCCCAGTACATTAAGGAGAAGCGGTGTGGGGTGAGGTACGTCCTGTGCGTGTAATTATATTGAGTATATCTCAACACTTCCCTTGGGTACGCCAGCACTCTGCTCCACTCTGAGTCTGTTATTTCATTTTCCAGGGATCTCTCCCACCTCTCCCGTAGGGATTGCATTGGATCAAGGGCTCCTTCCTGTTGGGCTCGATACAGTCTTGTGATGCGGTGTGCATCATCCCCCAATGTTAGAAGGAGGTGTAATATCTGATGGGTGGTAGGCTCTGCATTCACTGTTTCCCAGTGTTCCCGTAGATTATGTGTTAACTTTTGGTACAGAAGGAATTGTCCCGGATGGATTCCCCTATCATTCACTAGATCAGTAAAGGACCTCAACACCCCATCCCGAAATAAGTCACCTACCGTCTCTACTCCCACCCTTTTCCAAACCCCAAGTCCTGTACCCACCAAACCATCCTCCCTCAGATCTAGTATTAGGGCGGTCACTGGCAAGGCCGGGGAATAAGGGGGTCCCACCCCCACTCGTCTTGAAAACCTCTTCCAGCAAAAAATGGCTACTTTCGTCATCGGACTGTCCATTTGGCGTGCCACCTTCTTATTAATCAACTGCGCTATGACTCGATCTGTACCTCTATCTCCAACGGTAATCCATCTGTCCAGGTATCCTTTGCTATCAAACCAACTGGCGACCCATTGCAGCTGGCACAACAGGTAATAGGCCTCAAAATCTGGAACCCCAGGCCTCCCGCTAAAGTTGGTCTACATAGGGTTGGGAGTGCTGTACGTCTGCGGCCGTCATCCCAAATAAGCTCCCTAAGTAGAGTATTTAACTCTTGAAACCACGCTGAAGGAATCGATAATGGTAAGTTAGCAAAATAATAGAGGAGGCGGGGAGCATGATCATTTTGGATAAAGAAATTCTGGCCATGATGGATAATTTTAATGAGCGTCAGAAACGGCCTGAGGCCCTCAGGGAGCGGAGTGCCCCTCCAATGTTTCCATCTCCCAGGTCCCCAGTCTCATGGTATATTTGTATACCCAAATACTTTAAAGTGTGTGGAGCCCAAACTATGTCCCCAGGGCAGGAGGAGGGTCGTCCATAAGTTTGTGTTAGGGGAAAAACAAATGTCTTGCTTCTGTTGAGGCACAGACCTGAGAGTGCACCAAAGTGGTCCAGCGTCAGCAAAGCCCAAGGTAGGCCCGACTCTCCATCATTGAGGTATATGAGTATATCATCAGCATATAGTGAAATGATATGTTCTGATTGACCCCCATTTTACTCCCTTGCCAGTGCCCTTGCTTCGAATTGCAACCGCCAGTGGCTCTATGGCCAGAGCAAATAGAAGCGGCGATAGCGGGCACCCTTGTTGCATCCCTCAGGTATATAGGGTAAGTATCTGATATCATTCTGCCCATCCTCACCAACGGGGACATATACAGTAAGTCCACCCATTTTATCCAGCCTTCTCCCATTCCCATCCGCCGCATCACTGTTCTCAGATAGTCCCATCTGACCGAATCGAAAGCTTTCTCAAAATCTACTGCAAGCAGCACTCCTGGGCTTCTCTTCTTCGGGCATGTGTAAGATGGCGAACAAACGCCTCAAGTTCAAAGAGGTGCTGCGGTGCGGGACAAAGCCGTTCTGATCGGTATGCACTAACCCGGTGATGTAGCATAGGAGTCTATTGGCTAAGGCTTTACTGAGGAGTTTAAAATCGTTATTCAACATCGACAGAGGTGGGAAGTCCGTCACTGAGGCCTCTTTCGACTTCGTTTTGGACAGAGGGACCACCAGTGCATCCCTAACCGAGTCCGGTAGCATTCCGCGTTGCAATGCCTCTGTATACATCGCCACAAACTGGGGGGCTAACAGTGTGGATTTTTTTTTGTAAAAGTCCATGGGGAGTCCATCCGTCCCTGTGGTCTTACCGGAGGCCAACTGTGCTATAGCCTCCTGTACCTCGTCAACTGTCAATGGGCCTCCTAAATTATCCTGTTCCTCGGGTGCTAGCATGGTCAGAGGGATTGGATGCAAAAAGTTGTTAAGGTCATCTGCTCTAAGCTCTCCTGGTGCCCCGTAGAGATGGGAGTAGTACTCTTTGAAGGCGTCATTTATGGGTCCTGGCATACACTGACGTTCCCCCCTTTATCATAGACACTCGTAATGGGTCCACGGTCCCCTTCAGCCCTCACTAACCACGCCAGCATTCTACCTGAGCGGCCCTCCTCAGCCTGGAGTGATGCCAGATATTTCCGAAGGCTATGACAGCGGAGCTGCTTTTCCACCTGGGCATATGACTTCCGTGCCTAGGCATATCTTTCCTGTACTCCATCCCCGTTCTCCCCACCTCGTTCCCCTTCGTGTATTATCCTCTCCAAACTATTCAGTTCACGTTCTAGGGTGCGTCTCACTCCGACTCTCTGACCTAGACAAAAATCTCTGGTTGTCACCTTGAGAGCCTCCCATTCCAAGGATCGTGAAGAGGCTGATCCTTTATTGATTTTAATATGGTCTGAGAGGTGTAGGCGAAGGGATTCTCTGTATGCTTGGTCCTCTAACGAGCCGGGGGTCAGTCTCCATGTCGGGACAGGAGGCCTATCCATTGTCACCTTCCAGGTAACCAGTAGGGGGTTATGGTCTGATAATGTGCGAGCAAGGTATTCTGCACGGGTCATTCCCTGTGCGAGATCTGCTGTGCACACCACCCTATCTATTCTGGTATGTACTTGGTGTGGTCCCGAATAGAATGAATAATCCCTCTCAGTGGGGTGTTGTACCCGCCATACATTCACTAGGCCCCATGCATTCATCCATTCTCTCAATTTTCTCACCACTTTATGTGTCGCTGCCCCTGTAACCGGTGGAGAGGACCGGTCTAAGTCCACATCTAATATTCCGTTAAAGTCTCCCCCGATTAAGATACCCCCAGTTTGTTGGTGTGTGAGATGGCTCGAAAGTTGCGTTATAAAAGGGACCTGATCTTGTTTGGGGGCGTAGACACTGCCCAGGACAATTGGAGTTCCATGAAACCTCCCCTCCGCTATCACAAACCTACCCTCATGGTCTATGTCCTTAGATATGACTTCAAAGGGAAACCACCGCTCGTATCCAAATCAAGGCGCTCCTCGCATACGCTGAATAGCCAGTGGCAAACACCTGCCCTCTCCATCTACGCCTCAATCTCTCCACCTCTCCTGTGGTTAAGTGGGTCTCTTGTAGCATTGCCACTTGTACACCTCTTCTTTTAAAAAAGGACAGTATTCTGTGGCGTTTGGATGGGGACCCCATACCGCGTACATTCCATCTTAGTATATTATATTCCGCCATGGGGTTGTCTTATTATCATTCCAGGTTGCCCACCTCTGCCCCGGGTACAGTCTCCCTATGTTTCGGAGTGTATACATAAGTATTTCTCTTCACCCTGCCCATCGCACCTGCAAAAGTTGTGACTGTAAAACCCAACACCCTATCCCCAGCGTGCCTCGCAAACAGTAGGTTGCCCATTAAACTGTGCAACAGTGTGACATGTTCAACAGAGTATCTAAAATTCTCTCCAGTCTGATTGGTTGGACGAGAACTCATGTGGGGTGGCATAGTCCGGAGGGGCCACGTGTACATACAATTCACCTTGCCCCAGGGTCATGGTTTCACATCTGTTACCCCAGTTTGTCTGATGTCTGGGGGGTCACCTTAGGAGCCTGCGGCAAGGATTCCGAACATTCTATTGAGGACCCGGGAGTCCACTCCAGAGCCTCCCGAGGGGGATGCCTCTCTGCTCATGGACGCCACCGCCTCAAGGGCTGCTCGCTTTCTAGGTTCTTTCTGTGTCTGCGTTGGTATCCCACGTGAGCGGTCCCCGTTCCTCCGCCTCCCTGGGGCTCTGCGCTTTCCAGTCTCTTCTGCGTTGACTTTAGCACTCTGGGCCGACTGGCCCCCATGAGCTTCAAACCATTCCCAGGCCCCCTCAGGGTTCTGAAAAAATAAGATTTACCCTTGTACGTCACTCTCAAGCGAGCCAGGAAGAGGAGAGAATACTGGATCCCTTCAGCTCTGAGGGCCTTTTTGACTGCCATGTACGAGTTTCGCCTGATCTGGACCTCAAAGGTGAAATCTGGGAATAACGTCACCTCTCCATTTACAACTTTGAAGGGGCCCGTCTCCCTGGCCCTCTGGATTAGGGCATTCCTGTCTCTGTAATGCAGAACTCTGGCTATCACCGCTCTGGGTGGTCTGCCCGGGGCAAGGGGTCTTGAGGGCACTCGGTGTGCTCGTTCAAGCATAAAAAACTGAGTCAGGTTGTCTGCTGCAACAACCGTGAGCAACCAATTTTCCAAAAATGCCACCATATTTGTCCGTTCCGCTCCCTCCGGCAGGCCTAACACTTGGATATTGTTCTTTCGGTTCCTCCCTTCTGCGTCCTCAGCTCTCTGTTCCAGCTGCTTCATTCTGTCATTGAGGTTCTCTACCGTAATTGTTATGTCTCTTTGTTTAGGAGTGATATCCGCCAATGCGGTCTCCGCCTCTTTAACTCGATCAGTTAGTTTTTGATGGTCTGCCCTCAGAAGCCCCACCTCTACAGCCACTTGATTGATGTTGTGCTGTAGTGTAGCTTTGGTGTCTTCGATTGCCCCTAGGATCTTGTCTAGGGTATCCTGCACCCTAGTCTGCGAGAAGTTCAGAGGTTCCCCCTCTTTAGGGTCAATGTGTGTTGGACGGTCCATAGCTTTGGTCTTGTGAAGGCTTTTGGATGACATCGGGCTTGCAGTGCTTCACTTCAGTGTTAACGGGAGGGTGAGCAGGACCGTTATATTTCACTCATTCACGTAAGCTCAAAAGCTTATCTTAGGCCAGTCAGTCACATCCAGCAGTCCAGATCAGCCCTTCCACTCAGTAGTGTTGTGGTTCTCTTAGAGGGTTCCCCCTCTTTCACCTGGTTCTCTCACTCCTGGGGGCCCAGCTGACCCTTCTTAATGTTGTCCTAAGCACCGGGCTCAGGTCTTTACTGCTCTTCACTTCCAGCGTTTCCTCTATCGGGCACAGTACACCACCCAGGGCAGTAGCGGCTATTACAGGCCTTCTCATTTCCACCTTCACCCCCTAGTCCAAGTGCGCTCCCTCTTTCCAGCTAAGTTTGGTAGGATTCAACCCCTCACTTCTGCTTCACGTCCTTAGGGGGAGCTGGGCTCACTCCTGGTGTCTAGAGATTATGCGCAGTGTGAGATCGCTCTGTCCACCCAGGTGTTTCACTTACTTTCAGTCCTCGTTCCCCAGCGTCACTTCCCCGTTGTGGGTGCCAGGTCCACACCGATCCCGCCGGCAGACCATGCACTCCGCCACGCCCTCAGCGCTCACGGGCGTTTTATCCAATGCACTGCAGCATGTTCTCTGCTAGGTCGGGGTGAGACCGCCCTTCAACGTCCTCTACAAGTCCCCTGGGGCTGTGCTCTATACCTCGGTCCTTGTTATCCAGCGTTACTTCCTCGTTGTGGGTGCCGGGCCTGTACCAACACAGCTGATGGCCCACACACTCCATTGCGCATTCAGTGCCCACAGGCGCTTTATCCGATGTACTGCAGCGTATTTTCTGCCAGGCCGGGGTGAGACCGCCCTTCCAAGTCCTCTGCAAGTCCCCTGGGAGTGTGCTCCGTGCCTCGTTCCTTGTTCCCCAGTGTTACTTCCTCGTTGTGGGTGCTGGGCCCGCATCAACACCACCAGGGGACCACGCACTCTGTCGCGCTCTTAGCGCACACGGGCACTTTATCCGATGCACTGCAGCGTATTCTCTGCCAGGCCGGAGGGAGACCGCCCTTCAATGTCCTCTACAAGTCCCCTGGGGCCATGCTCCGTGCCTCATTCCTCGGTGTTACTTCCTCGTTATGGGTGCCAGGCCCGCACCGTCACTGCCGGCGGACCGCGCACTTCACCGTGCCCACAGCACACACACAGACGCTTTATCCGATGCACTGCAGCGTATTCTCTGCCAAGTCGGAGCAAGACCGCCCTTCAACGTCCTCCTCTGGCAAACGCCGGAGCCGCCGGTAGGATCGCGTCACCACGTGAGTCCCCGGCCTCGACGACGGCAGGAAGCCCCACGGTACCGGCTCCAGCAAGGCCCCCCACACTCTGGGATCGGGCTCCCCCACGTTCCTCTAGACCCCTGGCGTCCCCTGGTACCGACTCTCCAAGTCGATGGTCCCCGAGAGTGGGCTGTTTTCAAGGACTAATTGTAGGCCCCTCCGGAGCCACGTTCTCAAGCATGCGTCATCTTGGCTGCTTGGCCACGCCCCCCAGGGGATTGGTGTTTACTTTTCCTTTTCTGACTACAAATGGAGAAGAGAGTTTAAAGAAAGTTATGGGACAATCTTGGAGTACAGGGAGTGTGAAAGGAAAGGCTATATGATGTTGATTTTTGCAACACACAGTAAAATGTAAATGACTATAAATAAATTGTATACATTTGGCAGTTAGGAAAGCAAAAAGTGGAGCACATTTTTTGCAGTTCTTAAGTGTGCTGGAAACAGAGATTTTAATAGACTAAAAACAAATTGAGACTTTACTTTGTGATGCACAAATTATGGCCCTCATTCCGACCCTGGCGGTTTGAAACCGCCAGGCTGGAGGGCAGAGGAAGCACCGCCAACAGGCTGGCGGTGCTTCCCGGGCCATTCTGACCGCGGCGGTAAAGCCGCGGTCAGAAAAGGGGAACCGGCGGTTTCCCGCCGGTTTACCCCAGGCCCAGGGAATCCTCCATGCCATGGGGATTCCGACCCCCTTCCCGCCAGCCTGTTTCTGGCGGTTTACACCGCCAGAACCAGACTGGCGGGAACGGGTGTCGTGGGGCCCCTGGGGGCCCCTGCACTGCCCATGTCACTGGCATGGGCAGTGCAGGGGCCCCCTAACAGGGCCCCACAAAGATTTTCAGTGTCTGCTTTGCAGACATTGAAAATCGCGACGGGTGCCACTGCACCCGTCGCACCCCTGCAAATCCGCCGGCTCCATTCGGAGCCGGCTTCCTCTTTGCAGGGGCTTTCCCGCTGGGCCGGCGGGCGATCTTTTGGAGATCGCCCGCCGGCCCAGCGGGAAAGTTAGAATGACCGCCGCGGTCATTTGACCGCGGGGCGGTCTTTTGGCGGTTTCCACCCGGTGGGCGGCGCCCGCCGCCCGCCGGGGTCGGAATGACCCCCTATATCTCTTGACAGAAACCTGATTTCCATATATTATAATTTGTGTTTTAAAGTTTTGTCAGTAAAACTGTATGTCTGTGCAAATTTCATAGCACGTTCAATGGAAAATGTGCTGTCTGTAAATGACAATTCACTACCACGATCTTTAGTTAGATTATAAAATCACCCCACTTCATGTCTATTAAAGTTAGGTGTGTCATGAAGGTTTGTCGTTCTAAAAATTGCAGTATGGTTTGAAAAGGTTTGGGAAGCACTGGTAAGAGAATTCCACATTTTGGCACATATCCAACGTGACATTTAGGACCCACTTCAGGAGATGTCAAAGATATCCCTACACATATCTAACTGTAATGTTCTAATGAGTTTTTTTTTTTTTATAGCTGGGTGACATTTCATGCCATCACATGGTCAGGTGCACAATGTCTCCCTGATGATTTGCTTACCTTATTTTACCTTATCTTATTGTTAGACCTGACAGCCTTAGGGTGGTCGCCCCCAACTTTTTGCCTGCCTCCTTCCACTTTTTTACATTGTTTTTGCTGGTTTTAGGACTCTGCACACTTTACCACTGCTAACCAGTGCTAAAGTGCATATGCTCTCTCCCTTAAAACATGGTGACATTGGCTTCCACCCAATTGACAAATTTAATTTACTAGTAAGTCCCTAGTGCACTGCATGTGCCCAGGGCCTGTAAATTAAATGCTACTAGCGGGCCTGCAGCACTAACTGTGCAACCCACATAAGTAGCCCCTTAACCATGTCTCAGGCCTGCCAATGCAAGGTCTGTGTGTACAGTTTCCTTGCCACTGCAACTTGGCATTTAAAAACACTTGCCAAGCCTTAAACTCCCCTTTTTCTACATATAAGTCACCCCAAAGGTAGGCCCTAGGTGACCCATAGGGCAGGGAGCTGTGTGTGTAAAGGGCAGGATATATACCTATGGGTTTTATATGCCCTGGTGGTGGAAAACTCCTAAATTTGTTTCCCACTGCTGTGAGGCTTGCTCCTTTACTAGGCTAACATTAGGGCTACCCTCATATACTGTTTGAGTAGTAGATTCTGATCAGAAAGGAGTAGACCGGTAATATTTAGCATAGCCAGAATAATAATACAAAATCCTGCTGACTGGTGAGGTTACTATTTTAAAAATGCCAGTTTTAGAAAGTGAGCATATCTCTGCACTTAAAATCCTTCAGTATCTTACAGCCTGTCTCCAATACACATCTGGGCTGGGCTGGTTGACAGCTCCCTTGTGCATTTCACTCAGACAACCACAAACACAGGATGCTCCGTCACATCTGCACACATCTGCATACTAAATGAGTCTCCCTGGGCTAGAAGGGTGGAGGGCCTGACATTTACATTTCAAAGGACAGTGGCCTGCCCTCACACAATGGACTGCCAAACCCCCTATTGGGACCCTGGGAGACAGGGTTGTACTCAAAGGGGACCTTGTGCACTTCAAAACCACTCTTTAAAGTCTCCCACACTTCAAAGGCACTTTTGGGTATATAAACTGGGTCCCTGTCCCTACCAACTTAGACACTTCTTGGGACAGACACTCTGCACCAGAACTTGCAACCTGGCAAGAGAAGCTGCCTGGCTGCCCAAAGGACTGCCCTGGACTGCTTTGCTGTAAAGTTCTGCTGCCTTGCTGTTGCTCTTCTGCCTTGCTGGTCTCTGGCTCTGTTGAGAAGTGCTCTCCAAGGGCTTGTATTGAACTTGTCTCCTGTTTCCTGAAGTCACAGGGCCAAAAAGACTTCATCTCTGCAAAGAACCTCCTTGTGCGGCAAAAATGGCTGCACAGCCTGCAGGAATCAACAAACTGCCTGCCTAGTTGTGAAATAATCACTGCATCGCTGAATTAGAACGATGCAGCCTGGCACCCCGAGTGGAGATTAACACAGTGCCAGTGTTGCAACTGGAACTTTGACGCACAGCCCACTGGATCGAAGCATCGCCAAGCCGGAACAACGCAGCCCGACTTCCTGCGAGAAGAATCAATGCAGCGCCTGCGGTGTGACAGACATTCTGACGCATCGCCCACCCGATAGACGCAGCACCTGTGACTTCGCCCAGCACACCCAGGATTTCTATGCATCGTCCCTGGGCATCAAAAGACGCCACATCGCAAAAGAGGATTCAAGCCTGCGTGCCGCAATTTGACGCAAAGCCCTTCCCACGTGAAAAAGAATCAACGCATCATCTGTGTGCACCCAGAAATCCAACGCATCTCGTCCTCTGCAGTCCTAGTGTGTGTGTAATTCTGACTCCAACCAGGTACTTTGTGCTTGCAAGAGACAATTGTTGCTTTTAAGAACTAAACACTCTTCTTTTCATTAAAAAAGTTATATTTCGACTTGTGATTATCAAATATTGATCGTTTTGACCTTAATTTAATCAGATAAATATCCTATATTTTTCATAAAGTGTGTGGTGTCTTTTTGTGGTGTTACCACTGTGTTATTGCATGATTAATTATTGCACAAATACTTTACACATTGCCTTCTAAGTTAAGCCTGACTGCTCAGTGCCAAGCTACCAGAGGGTGGGCACAGGATAATTTGGATTGTGTGTGACTTACCCTGACGAGGATTGTGGTCCCTACTTGGACAAAGATGTATACTTCTGCCAACATTGAGGCCCCATTTCTCACACTTATCTTATCTTACCCACAGTCCTTGTTAGGATCATTTCATGGTGATAGGCTTTTGGTGGGGCTCTGGAGGGTTTGTTTGTCAAGAGTCATGGCAAACGGGCTTCAGGTGAACAACTGGTGGTCATAACTCAATGTTCCTTCATCATAGGGAGTTTACATGTTTTCCTATCTTTTCTAACATACCTATTATTTGTCTCTTGCAATTTGCAACATGCTGCGTGGTTCTCTAACCTAGCACCTTCCATCTGCCTTCAACAGTGACTGTTTCAGTGGTTGTAAGGGTGTTTATGTGATCCCTAAGACCTGACTGTTACTTTGAACTCCATACTCATATTCTGCCCTTCTATTTCGTGATCCTGTCTAAACTAGTTTAGGAAAATATGACAGCTTCTAGCATAATAAATGTGTTTTGCCCTATCCCATATTTCCTGAATTTCTATTCTATGGCCTTTTCTAAACTAGTTTATGAAAATATGATAATTTCTTGCATATTAAATGAAATTTACCCTATCTCACAAAAAATGCGGAACAGACTAAAATTGTATGTGCTAAACAGTTACACAATGCTCAAAAGGACACTATCACAGATAGTTCTACCAGACTACTATACCTCCAGGTGCTTATTACACAGATTTATACATGTATTATTTGTCATATTTATCATGTTCATGTTTATATAATTTACGATATCCGGCTTTCTCTTGTGGAAGTCTGATTGATTTTGAAATTCATAATCTCAACCAGAACAGCAAGCTCAATTCGCTAGTTTTAATATTCAAAAGTGTAATAGTCTGATCCTTATCTGAATCTAGCTAAACATTTTTAATTACATTAAATCACATTAAAGCGTGATTTCTATTGTTAACGAGCCACGGAGTTTTTAAGGGCATATTTGTCATAGAGAAATGCATTGCGTTTGGATGCTTTGCAAGAGTGAATGAATAGATCTATACAAAGTTAAGACGGAAAAGGGGGAGGAAATAGAAGGAGAGTGAAGCAAGCCATTATCATTGAGCATCTATTTAACAGAGATCAAGAATCTTCGTCAGAGCATCCAGGAGGAGGTCCAACATGTGTGGTCAAAACGAGGAAGTACGTCTACTAATCCTCTCGCTTACCCCAATGAAAGAAAACACATGTAACTATATTATGGCCCTCATTCTGACCCTGGCGGTCGGCGGAGAGACGGCGGTCGGACCGCGAACAGACCGGCGGTATTAAAAATGGCATTCTGACCGCGGCGGTCCCCGCCGCGACCGACCGCTACTTCTCCACTCCGACCGCCGCGGCGGTCATGACCGCGGGGCTGGAGTTTGCGCACTCCGGCCCGGCGGTCGTCCCAAGACCGCCAAGGGTATTATGACCCTGCCTACCGCCGCGGTTTCTTGCGGGCGGGAACCGCCGTGCGAACCATGGCGGTAAGCACTATCGGGGCCAGGGAATTCCTTCCCTGCCACTGATAGGGGTCTCCCCCACCCCCCACTACCCACCCGAGTCCTCCCCCCACACCCTCCACCCCCCTGCCACCCCCCAGAGGTGGTACGAACCCCCTCCCCACCCCCACCCCGACATGCACATACATGTACCCCGACATGCACACACCCCCAACATGCACATATACACACCCCCTACACACACATACACAACGGGGACACATACCCGCACACATACATGCCGACATGCGCACCTGCCGAACAGCACACATTACCCATAGACACAGCAGCACCCCCCGCCCGCATACACGCACTCACACACCCCCTCTACACACTCACACGCACACCCCCATGCACGCCCACATCACACAACACCCCCCCACCCCCTCCCCTCACGGACGATCAACTTACCTTGTGCGTTGGTCCTCCGGGAGGCGACGGGAGCCATAGGGACGTGACCGCCAACAGAAGACCGCCAACAGAAGACCGCCACACAGAAATGTGGGTCGTAATTCTGTGGGCGGTGTTCTGCTGGCGTGGCGGTGGAGGTTGACCAGTCTCCACTTTCCCGCCGACCGCCAGTGTGGCTGCTGGCGGTTTTCCGGCGGAACGCTCCCAGCGGTCAGAATGCGCACAGCGGCACACCGCCGCGGTCGGCGGTCTTCACTGCGGCGGTAACTCAGCGGTCTTGCGAAAAGACCGCCAAGGTCAGAATGAGGGCCTATGTCTGTAAAGGGATCTTTTTGTATAGACTTGGGATCCATTTGAAACCATGGAAAGTTGATATTAAACCTAAAAATGTCGAAAACTGAAATATTGATCGTTTACAGATAAGATTTCATTATTTTAGCAAAAAGTGGCATAGTTTTAAATGAACGATGGAAATCGGAGTACAAGGACCACAAGGCAAGCATAGAAAGCACAACAAACACAGTATTCTTGAATGAGGTTTAGTTAATTCAAATCATACCGATGCAAAACGAGCGGAAGATTTTGTTCTGGCATCAAAGACGACTTGATCTCTAATGATCTCATTGCTCATGGAAGCAGTAGTGGCTGGTGACATAGGAAAGTGGTAGGCGTAAAAGTTGAGTGTGACTTTTATGTAGCGAGGGAAGCAAGCAAGCCTAGTGGGCAAATGTGGGGTCCAGGGTGGGTCCTACTAACAAGAAAAAATTGCAGAAATGGACAACTGGTGCATTTGAAAGCAAAATAATTTAGTGAGAAAGCAAGATTTATAAAGCAGTGCAGACGTATAGCCTTTATTTACTAAACGCATTAAAACTGCCCCGTATCTTACTGCAATAATAAGTTTAACAGTTATTTTAATGTGCACATTGTACAACGTCACAACTTCAGGCTCTTTAAAGTGTGTGCTTGTGCAGTGTCTTGCACTGCATGTCGCATCAACTTTGGAAGAAAATGTTCCAACTATGCATCAGGAAGCACCCACAACTGCTGGTTGCAATCAATCGTACAGAAATATGTGCACACAGGTTTTTAAGTTGGATGAAAAAAAGGGTGCTCTCTAAAAGGGGCATGTAAAATAAATTTTTATGATTCCCTTAGTGTGCCACCCTACCTGTATTTTGTTTTTTCTCTGAGA
Organism: Pleurodeles waltl; assembly: GCF_031143425.1. Classification (NCBI taxonomy): domain Eukaryota; kingdom Metazoa; phylum Chordata; class Amphibia; order Caudata; family Salamandridae; genus Pleurodeles; species Pleurodeles waltl. Next base: position 925,276,463 of record NC_090445.1, on the reverse strand, counting down.
TGTTTTTGCATCCAAAAATATAACCCAACAACCGACATACACCTAAAACTTGTCAGTCGTATTGGCTTTGTCAATGTTTGTTATCTGTTTAAGATAAATGAGTAACAACAATTATTTCTTATAAATAATTAACCTCTTAGCTGCTGGGCCTTTCCCCCCCAGTGCTGAGCCCTTTTTTGGCTATTTTGGATAGTTTGCGCTTAGGCCTTCATAACGTTTTGGCCACATAAGCTATCCATGCCAAATTTGCGTCTTTTTTTCCAACATCCTAGGGATTCTAAAGGTATGCAGAGTTTCTGGGTTCCCCTGGAGGAGACCAAGAAATTTGCCAAAATACACCTAAAATTTCATTTGTTTTTTAAATGGGAAAAAAGGGCTGCTGAAGAAGGCTTGTGGCTTTTTTCCCTGAAAATGGCACCAATAAAGGGTTTGTGGTGCTAAAATCACATCTTCCTAGCTTTCTGGAACAGGCAGAGTTGAATCAGAAAACCAAATTTTTCAACACAATTTTGGCATTTTACTGAGACATACTTCATTTTTACTATTTCTGGTGCTTTCAGCCTCGTTCCAGTTAGTGACAGGAATGGGTATGAAACCAATACTGGATCCCAGAAAGCTAAGCACTTAACTCCGACAAGACGGAAGTCCTCATCCTCGGGCGCACCCCCTCGGCCTGGAACGACTCGTGGTGGCCCACCGCCCTGGGCCCTCCACCCACCCCAGCCAACCACGCACGAAATCTCGGCTTCATCCTCGACTCCGCCCTCACCATGTCCAAACAGGTCAACGCAGTCTCATCCTCCTGTTTTACCACCCTCCGTATGCTCTGCAGGATCTTCAAGTGGATTCCAACAGGAACCAGAAAGACGGTAACCCAAGCCCTCGTCAGTAGCAGACTTGACTACGGCAACGCACTCTACACAGGCATCCCAACAAAAGACATCAAACGACTCCAACGCATCCAGAACGCATCCGCCCGCCTGATCCTCAACATACCCGCCGATGTCACATCTCCCCTCACCTGAGGGACCTCCACTGGCTCCCCGTGGACAAGAGGAACACCTTTAAACTCCTCACCCACGCACACAAGGCTCTACACGACACCGGACCCACCTACCTGAACACCAGACTCAACTTCTACGTTCCCTCACGTCAACTACGCTCTGCCAACCTTGCCCTCGCCATCGTCCCCCGAATTCAGCGCAAGACCTCTGGCAACAGATCCTTCTCCTACCTCTCCGCCAAGACCTGGAACGCACTCCCAACCTCACTACGCCAGACCCAGGACCTCCTCACCTTTAGGAGACTCCTCAAGACATGGCTCTTCAAACGATAGCAGCACCACCCCCCCCCTATCGCCTCGAAACCCTAACGGGTACATAGCGCGCTTTATAAATTATTGATTGATTGATTGATTGATTGGAATGTAGATAAGATTCTGAATTCAGCAAGGGGTCATTTGTGTAGATCCCACAAGGTTTTCCTACAAAAAATAACAGCTGAAATAAACAAATATTGAAATTGAGCTGAAAAAAACAGCCATTTTTCTCCATGTTTTACTCTGTACCTTTTTGCTGCAATGTCAAATTTTTAAAGCAATATACTGTTACGTGTGCTGGACTCTTCTGGTTGGAGGGAAATATAGGGCTTGTAGGTTCATCACGATCCCTAGGTACCCAGAGCCAATAAATGAGCTGCACCTTGCAATGGGTTTTCATTCTATTCAGGGTATACAGCAATTCCTTTGCTGAAATATAAAGAGTGAAAAATAGGTATCAAGAAAATCTTTGTATTTACAAAATGGCCACAGGATAAGGTGTTGAGAAGCAGTGGTTATTTGCACATCTCTGAATTCCGGGGGCCCATACTAGCATGTGAATTACAGGCCATTTCTCAAATAGACGTCTTTTTTACACACTGTCTTACATTTGGAAGGAAAACGTGTAGAGAAAGACAAAGGGCAAGAACACTTGTTGTGCTATTCTGTGTTTCCCCAAATCTCCCGATAAAAATGGTACCTCACTTGCATGGGTAGGCCTAATGCTTGCGTCAGGAAAGGCGATATGGACACATCACATTTTGACACTGAAATCTGACGTGTTTTTTACAAAGTGCCTAGCTGTGGATTTTGGCCTCTAGCTCAGCTGGCACCTAGGGAAACCTACAGAACCTGAGCATTTTTTAAACTTAGACACCTAGGGGAATCCAGGATGGGCTGACTTGTGGGGCTCTCACCAGGTTCTGTTACCCAGAATCCTTTGCAAACCTCAAAATGTGGCCAAAGAAACACTTTTTCCTCACATTTCGGTGACAGAAAGTTCTGGAATCTGAGAGGAGCCACAAATTTCCTTCCACCAAGCATTCCCCCAAGTCTCCCGATAAAAATGGTACCTCACTTGTGTGGGTAGGACTAGCGCCTGTGACAGGAAATGCCACAAAACACAACATGGACACATCACATTTTCCTAAAGAAAACAGAGCTGTTTTTTGCAAAGTTCCTAGCTGTGGATTTTGGCGTCTCGCTCAACCGCCACCTAGGGAAACCTACCAAACCTGCACATTTTTTAAAACTAGACACCTAGGGCAAACCAGGTTCTGTCATCCAGAATCCTTTGCAAACCTCAAAATGTGGCCAAAGAAACACTATTTCCTCATATTTCGGTGACAGAAAGTTCTGGAATCTGAGAGGAGCCACAAATTTCCATCTACCCAGCATTCCCCCAAGTCTCCCGATAAAAATGGTACCTCACTTATGTGGGTAGGCCTAGTACTTGCGACAGGAATAGATCACAAAGCGGTCAATGTTGGTCCTTACACGAGGCAACTGTTGACCCTGGGGTGATCCATTCCTGACGCAGGCACTAGGTATAGGCACTCAAGTGGGGTAGTGTTTTTATCAGGACAGGTGAAGAATCACTGGGTGGTAGGGATTTTGTGGATCCCAGCTTATTCCTGTAGTTTGTGTGACAGAAATGCAAAAAAAATTGAGTTTTTATTCATCATTTCATCTTTGCAGGGTATTCTGGGTAAGAATCCTTTGGGGAATCTGCACAAGTCACACCTCTGTGGACTTCCCCAGATGTCTAGTTTCCAGAAATGTTTGGTTTTAGTATGTTTCCCTATATGGCCACCGAACCCAGGACCAAAATCACAGGTGCCTGCCTTACAAAACCAGTTTGTTTTGTGATAGATAATTCTGATGTCTCCATAATACGATTTGGGCGGTGGAATCTGGGGCTGAATTAAATTGGGGAGCTCCCAAGAGAGCACTCTCTCTCTGTGCTTGCCGCCACATTTACATAGGGTTGGGCTAACCCACTATTGCCCCGTTGCACAGACTTCCTGCGAAGGGACAGTAGGACTGTCCTCATCACCTCACTCATAATTTAATGGAAGAGGAGTTATCCAATGGGACTTCTCCGACTGAAAAATCACTCCCAGAGTCTGTGCCATTGTTCTATCCCTCAGATGCTATCTCAGTATCTGCTGTCTCAGTCTCTGATCCTATGTCCGAGCTGTCCTCTATAACCCAAGTGACGGCGTCAGCAGCTGTCATCCATCAAGATGCCATCTCAGCTATTAGCTAAACTGTTGCTCTAAAACACTAGCCTACATGGACAGTCACAAAATTGCTGGTGTGTGTGTGATACGTGCAACAGTAGAGGCCACCTTACCTGCGCTTCTTCCCTCAGCACGTTCTTACAAGACACTAAAAAAAACTTGTCACATATCATTTGTCACAGTTTTTAACACCTCCTGCGCCCAGTCCAACAACCATTATTGGTGCTCCCACTCCCATGTCCTCCTCCTCGGATTCCCTCATTACCATCCAGCAAAAGTGCCTTTCATCTCTCCATAGATGCCCGCATTCCTCACATACATTTCATTTGTATTACAGCGCAGGTAATGGCTTTAATAATGTAATTGTAATTGTAATTGTAATCGTATTTATATAGCGCTTACTACCCCTGACGAGGCGTCGAAGCGCTTTTCGATGAGTAGCACGCTACTCCGGTACCCAACAAGAATTAGTGATGGATTAGTATAATTTAATAAGGAGTACAGTTTTAGTATTATTATGAGTTAATTTGAGTTGCGGATATGAGAGTTTGTTAGTTAGATTGACTGGAGTAATGGAGGGGTGGAGGAGGAAAGAAATCCAGAAGTGTTAATTGGGAGTTTATCCTTCATTTACTCAATCCATAGGCTTGAGATGAATAAAAGGGGAGTGGAGGGGAAAGAGGATGTGGAAGGGTTAGGGAGAGCATAGTAGCAGGGTGAGATGAATGCAGGAGAATTTAGTAGGGTTGTGTGGGAGGTCACAGAGGTAGAGTGAGGTTTGGTGAGTTAGATGTGGGGGTGGAGGGATGAGCTTAGGCAGAGATATTTAGGAGATGAAAGTGGTCGAAGGGATTTGGGATGAGTCCGAGTGAGAATGGAGGATAGTTTGATAGAGACATGACATAAGAGCGATGAGTAGATAAGTGTGATAAAAAGAGAGCAGAAATTCATAGAAACATGCCAAGCACAGAAACAACATATACACATACATACACATATATATATATATATTTATACACACACACACACATGACTATACACACACATCTGCACATACAATACATAATTAGAATCATGGGTAAAAAATACTTAGTCATCCATCCATCATCCTGGTAAAAGGCGGGAACTCCCCCACCTACCTCGAGGGTGGACGGGGCGTGGCCCAGCGGGCGGAGCCCACAGGTGCTCCACAAAGGGAGAAACCCTCCACTCTGTGTCTCCAGCAGAGGAAGACAGAACCCGCGCGTCCCAGTCAGACACAGACCACGCTCCAGCACATCATCAGCTCACCTCCAGGTAGGATTCCAGATCCCCTCCGCCTTGGGATCTCTGAGCGCACAGCCCCGCCCCATCCCTGCTAAGCCCAAGAGCCAGGGTGGGCCGTCCTTTCCAGAAGGTGAGCTACAACCGCGGCATCTGCCGCGTCCACATTGTACACTAGGGTACGTGATGGGCCACGGGGGCAAAACGTCTTCAGCAACCTTGTGTGCCCCCGGCAATGTCATTGCCACTAGTGCGTCCCCGCGGAGATGTCCTCGCGCCCCTGCGCATCAACAACGCACCACACGAGTCGGCGGCAAACGCAGTGGGGTCGCCTTGGAAAGCTGTCCATCATCCTGGCAAGAGGCGGGAATTCCCCTACCTACTTCGAGGGTGGACGGGGCGTGGCTCAGCGGGCGGAGCTTACAGGTGTTCCACGAAGGGAGAACCTTCTACTCTGTGTCTCCAGGAGAGGAAGACAGAACCCGCGTGTCACAGTCAGACACAGACCACGCTCCAGCACACCATCAGTTCACCTCCAGGAAGGACTCCAGATCTTCCTCTGCTATGGGATCTTTGAGCGCACAGCCGTGCTTCATCCTTGCAAAGCCCAAGAGCCAGGGTGGCTTGTCCTTTCCAGAAGCTGAGCTTCGACTGCGGCACCTGCTACGTTTATATTGGTAAGTGCTTCCTGTTGAGGTTTAGTTTCTGTAAAATGAGCATCGTGGCCTACACAACCGGGGTATTTTCTACGAGTAAGTCAGTAAGCGTTACCTAGCATGTTTTATACACCCTGTTTATATTGTACACTAGGGGTACGTGATGGGCGACGGGGTAAACGTCTCCAGCAACCTTGTGTGCCTTTGGCAATGTTATTGTTACTAGTGCGTCTTTGTGGAGATGTCCTCGTGCTTCTGCGCATCAACAACGCACCACCGGAGTCGGCGGTAAACGCAGTGGGGTCGTTTTGGAAAGCTGTCCATCATCCTGGTAAGAGGCGGGAATTCCTTTACCTACTTCGAGGGTGGACGGGCGTGGCTCAGCGGGCGGAGCTTACAGGTGCTTTATAAAGGGAGATCCTTCTACTCTGTGTCTCCAGGAGAGGAAGATAGAACCCGCGCGTCACAGTCAGACACAGACCACGCTCCAGCACACCATCAGTTCACCTCCAGGAAGGACTCCAGATCTTCCTCTGCTATGGGATCTCTGAGCGCACAGCCGTGCTTCATCCTTGCCAAGCCCAAGAGCCAGGGTGGCTTGTCCTTTCCAGAAGCTGAGCTTCGACTGCGGCACCTGCTACGTTTATATTGGTAAGTGCTTCCTTTGAGGTTTAGTTTCTGTAAAATGAGCATCGTGGCCTACACAACCGGAGTATTTTCTACGAGTATGTCAGTAAGCGTTACCTAGCATGTTTTATATACCCTGTTTATATTGTACACTAGGGGTACGTGATGGGCCACGGGGTAAACGTCTCCAGCAACCTTGTGTGCCTTTGGCAATGTTATTGTTACTAGTGCGTCTTTGTGGAGATGTCCTCGTGCTTCTGAGCATCAACAACGCACCACCGGAGTCGGCGGTAAACGCATTGGGGTCGTTTTGGAAAGCTGTCCATCATCCTGGTAAAAGGCGGGAATTCCTTTACCTACTTCGAGGGTGGACGGGGCGTGGCTCAGCGGGCAGAGCTTACAGGTGCTTCATAAAGGGAGAACCTTCTACTCTGTGCCTCCAGGAGAGGAAGATAGAACCCGCGCGTCACAGTCAGATACAGATTACGCTCCAGTACATCATCAGTTCACCTCCAGGAAGGATTCTGGATCTTTTTCTGCTATGGGATCTCTGAGCGCACAGCCTTGCTTTATCTTTGCCAAGCCCGAGAGTTAGGGTGACTTGTCCTTTCCAGAAGCTGAGCTTCAACTGGGGCACCTGCTACGTTTATATTGGTAAGTGCTTCCTGTTGAGGTTTAGTTTCTGTAAAATGAGCATCGTGACCGAACCAACCGGAGTATTTTCTACGAGTATGTCAGTAAGCGTTACCTAGCATGTTTTATACGCCCCGTTTATATTGTACACTAGGGGTACCTGATGGGCCACGGGGTAAACGTCTCCAGCAACCTTGTGTGCCTTTGGCAATGTTATTGTTACTAGTGCGTCTCTGTGGAGATGTCCTCGTGCTTCTGTGCATCAACTACGCACCACCGGAATCGGCGGTAAACGCAGTGGGGTCGTTTTGGAAAGCTGTCCATCATCCTGGTAAAAGGCGGGAATTCCTTTACCTACTTCGAGGGTGGACGGGGCGTGGCTCAGCGGGCTGAGCTTATAGGTGCTTCATAAAGGGAGAACCTTCTACTCTGTGCCTCCAGGAGAGGAAGATAGAACCCGCGCGTCACAGTCAGATACAGATTACGCTCCAGTACATCATCAGTTCACCTCCAGGAAGGATTCTGGATCTTTTTCTGCTATGGGATCTCTGAGCGCACAGCCTTGCTTTATCTTTGCCAAGCCCAAGAGTTAGGGTGGCTTGTCCTTTCCAGAAGCTGAGCTTCAACTGCGGTACCTGCTACGTTTATATTTGGAAGTGCTTCCTTTGAGGTTTAGTTTCTGTAAAATGAGCATCGTGGCCTACCCAACCGGAGTATTTTCTACGAGTATGTCAGTAAGCGTAACCTAGCATGTTTTATACGCCCCGTTTATATTGTACACTAAGGGTACGTGATGGGCCACGGGGTAAACGTCTTCCAGTAACCTTGTGTTCCTTTGGCAATATGATTGTTACTAGTGCGTCTTTGTGGAGATGTCCTTGTGCTTCTGAGCATCAACAACGCACCACCGGAATCGGCGGTAAACGCATTGGGGTCGTTTTGGAAAGCTGTCCATCATCCTGGTAAGAGGCGGGAATTCCTTTACTTACTTCGAGGGTGGACGGGACGTGGCTCAGCGGGCGGAGCTTACAGGTGCTTTATAAAGGGAGAACCTTCTACTCTGTGTCTCCAGGAGAGGAAGATAGAACCCGCGCGTCACAGTCAGATACTGATTACGCTCCAGTACATCATCAGTTCACCTCCAGGAAGGATTCTAGATCTTTTCTGCTATGGGATCTCTGAGCGCAGAGCCTTCCTTCATCTTTGCCCAGCCCAAGAGTTACGGTGGCTTGTCCTTTCCAGAAGCTGAGCTTCAACTGCAGCACCTGCTACGTTTATATTTGGAAGTGCTTCTTTTGAGGTTTAGTTTCTGTAAAAATGCGCATCGTCGCCTACCCAACCGGGGTATTTTCTACGAGTATGTCAGTAAGCGTTACCTAGCATGTTTTATACGCCCCGTTTATATTGTACACTAAGGTTACGTGATGGGCCACGGGGTAAACGTCTCCAGCAACCTTGTGTGTCTTTGGCAATGTGATTGTTACTAGTGCGTCTTTGTGGAGATGTCCTCGTGCTTCTGCGCATCAACAACGCACCACCGGAATCGGCGGTAAACGCAGTGGGGTCGTTTTGGGAAAGCTGTCCATCATCCTGGTAAGAGGTGGGAATTCCTTTACCTACTTCGAGGGTGGACGGGGCGTGGCTCAGCGGGCGGATATTACAGGTGCTTTATGAAGGGAGAACCTTCTACTCTGTGCCTCCAGGAGAGGAAGATAGAACCTGCGCGTCACAGTCAGATACTGATTACGCTCCAGTACATCATCAGTTCACCTCCAGGAAGGATTCTAGATCATTTGTGCTATGGGATCTCTGAGCGCACAGCCGTGCTTTATCTTTGCCAAGCCCAAGAGTTAGGGTGGCTTGTCCTTTCCTGAAGCTGAGCTTCAACTGCGGCACCTGCTACGATTATAATTGCAAGTGCTTCCTTTGAGGTTTAGCCTCTGTAAAATGAGCATCGTGGCCTACCCAACCAGAGTATTTTCTACGAGTATGTTAGTAAGCGTAACCTAGCATGTTTCATACGCCCAGTTTATATTGTACACTAAGGGTACGTGATGGGCCACGGGGAAAAAACGTCTCCAGCAACCTTGTGTTCCTTTGGCAATGTGACTGTTACTAGTGCGTCTTTGTGGAGATGTCCTCGTGCTTCTGAGCATTAACAACGCACCACCGGAATCGGCGGTAAACGCATTGGGGTCGTTTTGGAAAGCTGTCCATCATCCTGGTAAAAGGCGGGAATTCCTTTACCTACTTAGAGGGTGGACGGGCGTGGCTCAGCGGGCGGAGCTTACAGGTGCTTTATAAAGGGAGAACCTTCTACTCTGTGTCTCCAGGAGAGGGAGATAGAACCCGCGCGTCACAGTCAGATACAGATTATGCTCCAGTACATCATCAGTTCACCTCCAGGAAGGATTCTAGATCTTTTTCTGCTATGGGATCTCTGGGCACACAGCCTTGCTTTAGTTTCCAAAGAAACTATAAATCAATAGAAATATACATATAATCTGAAAAAAATAATTATCCCCATAGGCATATGCAGTTCATAGTTGTTTGAAAAAGGTGGTTATGAAGGAAAGAGCCAACTCTTGAGTAGTTTCCTGAAAACAAGAAAGTTATCTGTGGCTCTTATAGTTGGGGGTAATGAATTCCATAGTTTGGCTGCTTGGACGGAGAAGGATGTACCACCTACAGTCTTTTTCTTGTATGGTGGTGTTCTAAGGCGGGGTGCCAGTCTTGAGCGGAGGGTTCTTTGTTGGATGTATTTGGTAATTTTCTTTCTGATGAAAAGCGGTCCTGTTCCATGTATAGCTTTGTGGGTGATACAAAGCAGCTTGAAAGTGCATCTTCTGGCAACGGGTAGCCAGTGTAGTGCTCTCAAGGTAGGGGAGATGTGGGCTTGCGGCTTTATATGTAGTAGTAGCCTGGCTGCGGAATTCTGGATACGTTGTAGTTTTTTCATAACAGATAGAGATGATCCATGGTAGAGGCTATTGGCATAATCCAGTTTGGATAATACAAGTGAGATAGTAGCTTGCACCTTGTGTGGAAATCCGAGGTGAGGGAAAATGCGTCGTAAAGTCTTTAAGGTGATGAAGCTTGTGCGTGCTAATTTGTCTACTTGGGCATTCATAGTTAGTTTGGAATCCATGGTGATTCCTAGGTTTTTCACTTCCTTGGATAATTGAGGAGGTGGTCCGAGATCGTCAGGCCAGACGCACAGAGGGTAATAATGTTTCCAGTCACCACATGTGAGTATTTCAGTTTTGGAGGTATTTAGTTTGAGATGGCTCCAGGTCATCCACTGATCAACGGCTCTGAGGCAACTGAAGATTTGAGAGTTTTCAATGTTTTTGGGGTCTTCTAATTGAAGTAGTATTTGTGTGTCATCTGCATAGTTGTAGCATGTGAGATGGAAATCATTGATCAGTTCTGGTAAAGATATCATGTAGATGTTAAAAAGCAAAGGTGAGATGATTGACCCTTGGGGGACCCCTGTTTTTGTGAGGTAGGGTTCGGATGAGAAGGGGGGTGAGTGGATGATATTTGCTCTTTTTTGGAGATAGGAAGTAATCCAGTTGAGCGCAATCCCTTGTATGCCGGCTTCGTGGAGTCTTTGAGTTAGGGTGTCATGGTCAACTGTATCAAAGGCAGCTGAGAGGTCCAAGAGAAGTAGTGCAGCAACTCCATTTCGGTCAACTGTGTTTTTAAGATTGTCCCAGATTGCCATGAGTGCCGATTCAGTGCTTCTTCCTGGGCGGAATCCAGTTTGGAAGTCTGAAAGTATAGAGTTGTCTTCAATGAATTGTGACATCTGGGCGAATGCTTCTCTTTCTATCAATTTGCCCAGGAAAGGTCCATTTGTGATAGGCCTGTAGTTGTTTGGGTCTTGCGGGTCTAGATTTGTTTTCTTTAATAATGGTCGTATGTATGCCTTTTTCAGGTCTGTAGGAAAAGTTCCTGAAGTTAAAGAGTTGTTGATGATTCTTCTTACAGGTGTGGCAGCGGAAGTAGATAGCAGGATGTTCTTGAAGATCTGTGGTGGGCAAGGGTCAGAAGGGCAACCAGAAGGTCTGCTTGCTTTGACCAAATTCATAAATTCATCCTGGAATATTTGTTTGAAGGACTGTAGAGGTTGGGATGGTTTATTCTTAAAGGGTATTTTAGTAAAGGGGTTGGTGCTGATGTTTTTCTTCTGTTTTAAATCGGAGTCCAGTGTGTCTGCATTGGTTGTGTAGTGAGTTGCCAATTTGTTTGTGAAATCTTGAGTGGTGGGATGACTTCCTTCCATGCATGTGGGTTTTCGAAATTCATTGAGAATTTTGTAAAATTCCTTGGTTGTAGATTGAGCATTTAGAATTCGGTCTGAGTAGTATCTTTTTTTAGCTTTTTTGATTGATGATTTGTATATCCTGTTAAGTTTGTGTAGCTGCAGTTTGTCTTGACTGTTGTTTGTTTTGAGCCAGGTCCGCTGCAACTTTCTGATTTGTTTTTTAATCTTTTTAAGTTCTGTGTTTCTCCAAGGTGTTGGTTTTCTTTTGTCATGTTTAGTTTTTCTGAGTGGTATTAGGACATCAAAAGCTTCCTGTAGCCACTCATAAAGTTTAGGTACAGAATTGATTGTATCTAGATCTGTGTTTGCTGTTAGTTGTGTTTCTAAGTGATCCAAATTGAGTTTTCTCCATGGTCGATAGGTGTATGTATGTAAGTGGTTGTGGGGTGTGTTGATTTGTGGAGTTGTCTGTCGGAAAGTTATCAGATGGTGGTCTGACCAGGTGGTTGGTGTGATGCTATGAATAGTAACAAGTTCAGGCTTAGCAAAAATGACATCTAGGATGTGACCAGCGATGTGTGTGGGATTGTGTACAATCTGATGTAGATTCAATGCGAGTAGGCCAGTGGTGATAGCTTTTGGATGGGGCATATTGGGTTTGTCAAACCAAATGTTTAGATCCCCAAGAATGCATAGATTGGAGTATAGTGTAATAAGGTTTGAGACTATGTCAAGAAAGGCATCTGGGAAAGTGGAGTTGTTAGGTGGAGGTCTGTAAAGGAGGAGAAAGTTACAGGTGGAAGTTGGAGTAGGGTGGCATCTGGTAAGGAGGGCTTCACAACCTTGTATGGAGATGTTGTCTGTTTTACTGAGGTTTATTGCCTGTTTGAATATAATAGCTAGTCCACCTCCTCTCTTGCCTATACGGTTTTGTGTGATGGTTTGATAGCCTGGAGGAAGGGCTTCGTGCAATACTGGTGCCATGTCATCTCCCAACCAGGTTTCCGTAATGAATAGTAAGTCAGGTTGTGTGTCTGTGAGCAGGTCGTAGATGTGGTGCTTGTTTTTTGAGAGTGATCGAGCATTTATGAGCTGGCAGTTTAGATAGGGTGTGTTAGTGGTAGTGTTGTTTTGTTTAGTAGAAGGGTAAGTAGTATAATGTGAGCTTGAAGCAGGAGTGTTGCTAGTTGTGTTGACTGTTTGAGGCTCACAATAGTCTTGCTTTTCAACATAGTGTTCCTCTTCCAGCAGGTTAAGGAGGCATTTTGTTGGGTCTGTGTGTGTGGGTGGTGAACTTGGTGGCTGAGAGAGCCATGAGGAGTGTAGTGTTTTTTGTAGGGTAGTTTTATTATGAAACAAACAAGGGGATGCGAGGTTGCTATGAGTGGCATGTTTTTTATTATGTTTGCGTTTGTTTAGTGTGGAAGGAGTATGGGTTAGGGGTGGTGGAGGAGCATGTGGATCATGATGTAAGGCTCTAAATTGTGCAATGGAGGAGAGGCGACTGAATGAAGGTTGCTGGGATGGGGTGCTTGTGGTAGGTGTTTGTGAAGAGTGGGGGGGTAGGGGTGGAGATAGGGTGGAATTTGTATCCTGTGTGTAGTCTTGGGGGTGAGAGTGGGTATGATGATGAGTGTAATGTAAGTTTGTGTTGCTTTGATGTGCTGATGTTTGTGGTTGGTATTGTTTTTGTGGAATAATGAGAGGGGTTATTGGTGTAGTTGTTTTTGGTGAGGGACTTGTATGCGAGTTAGTGCTGTTAAGTGGAATTTGAGTGTTAGATGGGGTGTTGATGTGTTTTGGAGATGAATGTATGAGGTGTATATGAGGTGATGGATGTGTGTCAGGGAGATAAGTATTAGTTGAGATTACTGGAAGAGGTAATATGTGTGGTGGAGTGAAATGTGGGAATTGTATGGTTGTGTGTAATTGGTGAGCAGAGGGGAAGAGTGTGTGTAGATGATGTGTTTGAAGGCAGGGTTTTGGCATTGTTATGAGTTCAGGCGGTCTGTGTGAAGCGAACAGCGGATAGTGTTTTTGGTTAGTATGTGTAGAGAGTGTGTATCTGGGAGACTGAAACTGAGAGAGTTGTATGTTGTAGTTTTGTATTGTGTGGGCGGTGGCAGGTAGTGTTAGTGGGAGGGGATAGAGTAGTGTTTGCTGTGAGTATGAAGGTGTTTGACTGTAATAGTTATGGGGTGTATGTGTATATGTGTTGTATGTAGGGTATTGTGTTGGGTGGTGGGGCAATGCATTATGTCTGTAATTAGTTTGTGATGCATGAGTTGGATATCTTTGCAGATAATGTGTTTGCATGTTGAGGGATGTGTTGGGGCAGAAACCATTTCTGGTGGAATGAGAATGAGAATTGGGCAGCATTTCTGGCCCTAGTCCCTAGTCCCTACCTGTCCCGAACAGACCCAAACAGACAGCTGCCCTTGTCCTCTCCGCCCTTTGCCTCGACGCCCGGGCTCAGACGCCCTGAATCCTAGCCTTTTATAGCCCTACTGGCCAATAAGAAGCTGGTCCTAACCCTAGCCAATCCGATTTTTTAAACCCTAATTTAGCCAATTAGTGGGAGACCCAGCCCTAATCACCAGTCACAGCCCTATTTCCTGACCACCAATCACAGCCCCAGCCCTAAAACCAACAGCCAATCAGAATCCCAGCCCTATCCACCAATCACAGCCCTAGAACCAACAGCCAATCAGAATCCCAGCCCTATCCACCAATCACAGCCCTAGAAACCAACAGCCAATCAGAATCCCAGCCCTATCCACCAATCACAGCCCTAGAAACCAACAGCCAATCAGAATCCCAGCCCTATCCACCAATCACAGCCCTAGAACCAACAGCCAATCAGAATCCCAGCCCTATCCACCAATCACAGCCCTAGAAACCAACAGCCAATCAGAATCCCAGCCCTATCCACCAATCACAGCCCTAGAAACCAACAGCCAATCAGAATCCCAGCCCTATCCACCAATCACAGCCCTAGAACCAACAGCCAATCAGAATCCCAGCCCTATCCACCAATCACAGCCCTAGAAACCAACAGCCAATCAGAATCCCAGCCCTATCCACCAATCACAGCCCTAGAAACCAACAGCCAATCAGAATCCCAGCCCTATCCACCAATCACAGCCCTAGAACCAACAGCCAATCAGAATCCCAGCCCTATCCACCAATCACAGCCCTAGAAACCAACAGCCAATCAGAATCCCAGCCCTATCCACCAATCACAGCCCTAGAACCAACAGCCAATCAGAATCCCAGCCCTATCCACCAATCAAAGCCCTAGAAACCAACAGCCAATCAGAATCCAAGCCCTATCCACCAATTACAGCCCTAGAACCAACAGCCAATCAGAATCCTAGCCCTATCCACCAATCACAGCCCTAGAACCAACAGCCAATCTGAATCCTGGCCCTATCCATCAATCACAGCCCTAGAATCAACAGCCAATCAGAATCCCAGCCCTATCCACCAATTATAAATGCATCCCTGGAGCTAGCAACCAATGAAACACCATCTCCCAAAAGAACCTATCATAACAGCATATGCAACAACCACGAGGAACCTATATAAGGAGCAAGTTAACTAAAGTCCAGTCCCTGGGTCCTGGGGGAGGCTACTGGTGCTCTATTCAGTATCTCCTTGGATACAGACAGGCTGAAGCCACACTTTCAAGCTAGCAGAGTCTACTTTTCAGGTAAGGGGGAGATTGTTTAAGAGACAAACACTGCAATAGTTCTGGGCGCACACTCTAAAAATCGGGCTTTTTAAGGCAAAAAAGACAGGGGGGCAGACAGCTTTTAAGCACAATTTAAATCACACAAACAGATTAAAAAACAGTCTCCTAAAAGCACACTCTGAAAGATCTATGTAGTCTTTTTACTAAGAATAGGGGTGAAAAAAAAGGGGGGCAGAGGGGGGGGGAGCCACTAAACTAGCAACGGAATTCACACAGTCACAGCAAAAACGATTTTGAAACAAACACCACTTTAAAAGAGGCCAGGCTGCCTGAAAAACACAGAGAGTCCACAGTAAAACAAACACTGTTTGAACAATTAATACTATTTGACTAGAAAATATCTTTGGGCTCCTTACCTAGGTCTCTTTGCAATCCTTGAACACTGGGCTGTATCAGGACACAGGAGAGAATGCACAGAGGAACACAAAATGGAGGTGCCTGTCTTTGGCCTTCCCTCCACAAACTTAAGGAGCCAGAGCAGGTGGGGGGGGGGGGCGGGTCTCAGGTGCAGCAGAGACTCAGGGAGCCAATCAGCTAAGTCCAGTCCCTGGGGCCTGGGGGAGGCTACTGGTGCTCTATTCAGTATCTCCTTGGATACAGACAGGCTGAATCCACACTTTCAAGGTAGCAGAGTCTACTTTTCAGGTAAGGGGGAGAATGTTTAAGAGACAAACACTGCAATAGTTCTGGGCGCACACTCTAAAAATCGGGCTTTTTAAGGCAAAAAAGACAGGCGGGCAGACAGCTTTTAAGCACAATTTAAATCACACAAACAGATTAAAAAACAGTCTCCTAAAACCACACTCTGAAAGATCTAAGTAGTCTTTTTACTAAGAATAGGGGTGAAAAAAAAGGGGGGTAGGGCGGGGGGGAGCCACTAAACTAGCAAGGGAATTCACACAGTCACAGCAAAAACGATTTTGAAACAAACACCACTTTAAAAGAGGCCAGGCTGCCTGAAAAACACAGAGAGTCCACAGTAAAACAAACACTGTTTGAACAATTAATACTATTTGACTAGAAAATATCTTTGGGCTCCTTACCTAGGTCTCTTTGCAATCCTTGAACACTGGGCTGTATCAGGACACAGGAGAGAATGCACAGAGGAACACAAAATGGAGGTGCCTGTCTTTGGCCTTCCCTCCACAAACTTAAGGAGCCAGAGCAGGTGGGGGGGGGCGGGTCTCATGTGCAGCAGGGACTCAGGGAGCCAATCACCTAAGTCCAGTCCCTGGGGCCTGGGGGAGGCTACTGGTGCTCTATTCAGTATCTCCTTGGATACAGACAGGCTGAATCCACACTTTCAAGCTAGCAGAGTCTACTTTTCAGGTAAGGGGGAGATTGTTTAAGAGACAAACACTGCAATAGTTCTGGGCGCACACTCTAAAATTCGGGCTTTTTAAGGCAAAAAAGACAGGGGGGCAGACAGCTTTTAAGCACAATTTAAATCACACAAACAGATTAAAAAACAGTCTCCTAAAACCACACTCTGAAAGATCTAAGTAGTCTTTTTACTAAGAATAGGGGTGAAAAAAAAGGGGGGCAGAGGGGGGGGGAGCCACTAAACTAGCAACGGAATTCACACAGTCACAGCAAAAACGATTTTGAAACAAACACCACTTTAAAAGAGGCCAGGCTGCCTGAAAAACACAGAGAGTCCACAGTAAAACAAACACTGTTTGAACAATTAATACTATTTGACTAGAAAATATCTTTGGGCTCCTTACCTAGGTCTCTTTGCAATCCTTGAACACTGGGCTGTATCAGGACACAGGAGAGAATGCACAGAGGAACACAAAATGGAGGTGCCTGTCTTTGGCCTTCCCTCCACAAACTTAAGGAGCCAGAGCAGGTGGGGGGGGGGGGCGGGTCTCAGGTGCAGCAGAGACTCAGGGAGCCAATCAGCTAAGTCCAGTCCCTGGGGCCTGGGGGAGGCTACTGGTGCTCTATTCAGTATCTCCTTGGATACAGACAGGCTGAATCCACACTTTCAAGGTAGCAGAGTCTACTTTTCAGGTAAGGGGGAGAATGTTTAAGAGACAAACACTGCAATAGTTCTGGACGCACACTCTAAAAATCGGGCTTTTTAAGGCAAAAAAGACAGGGGGGCAGACAGCTTTTAAGCACAATTTAAATCACACAAACAGATTAAAAAACAGTCTCCTAAAACCACACTCTGAAAGATCTAAGTAGTCTTTTTACTAAGAATAGGGGTGAAAAAAAAGGGGGGTAGGGCGGGGGGGAGCCACTAAACTAGCAAGGGAATTCACACAGTCACAGCAAAAACGATTTTGAAACAAACACCACTTTAAAAGAGGCCAGGCTGCCTGAAAAACACAGAGAGTCCACAGTAAAACAAACACTGTTTGAACAATTAATACTATTTGACTAGAAAATATCTTTGGGCTTCTTACCTAGGTCTCTTTGCAATCCTTGAACACTGGGCTGTATCAGGACACAGGAGAGAATGCACAGAGGAACACAAAATGGAGGTGCCTGTCTTTGGCCTTCCCTCCACAAACTTAAGGAGCCAGAGCAGGTGGGGGGGGGCGGGTCTCATGTGCAGCAGGGACTCAGGGAGCCAATCACCTAAGTCCAGTCCCTGGGGCCTGGGGGAGGCTACTGGTGCTCTATTCAGTATCTCCTTGGATACAGACAGGCTGAATCCACACTTTCAAGCTAGCAGAGTCTACTTTTCAGGTAAGGGGGAGATTGTTTAAGAGACAAACACTGCAATAGTTCTGGGCGCACACTCTAAAATTCGGGCTTTTTAAGGCAAAAAAGACAGGGGGGCAGACAGCTTTTAAGCACAATTTAAATCACACAAACAGATTAAAAAACAGTCTCCTAAAACCACACTCTGAAAGATCTAAGTAGTCTTTTTACTAAGAATAGGGGTGAAAAAAAAGGGGGGTGGGGGGGGGGAGCCACTAAACTAGCAAGGGAATTCACACAGTCACAGCAAAAACGATTTTGAAACAAACACCACTTTAAAAGAGGCCAGGCTGCCTGAAAAACACAGAGAGTCCACAGTAAAACAAACACTGTTTGAACAATTAATACTATTTGACTAGAAAATATCTTTGGGCTCCTTACCTAGGTCTCTTTGCAATCCTTGAACACTGGGCTGTATCAGGACACAGGAGAGAATGCACAGAGGAACACAAAATGGAGGTGCCTGTCTTTGGCCTTCCCTCCACAAACTTAAGGAGCCAGAGCAGGTGGGGGGGGGGCGGGTCTCATGTGCAGCAGAGACTCAGGGAGCCAATCAGCTAAGTCCAGTCCCTGGGGCCTGGGGGAGGCTACTGGTGCTCTATTCAGTATCTCCTTGGATACAGACAGGCTGAATCCACACTTTCAAGCTAGCAGAGTCTACTTTTCAGGTAAGGGGGAGATTGTTTAAGAGACAAACACTGCAATAGTTCTGGACGCACACTCTAAAAATCGGGCTTTTTAAGGCAAAAAAGACAGGGGGGCAGACAGCTTTTAAGCACAATTTAAATCACACAAACAGATTAAAAAACAGTCTCCTAAAACCACACTCTGAAAGATCTATGTAGTCTTTTTACTAAGAATAGGGGTGAAAAAAAAGGGGGGCAGAGGGGGGGGGAGCCACTAAACTAGCAAGGGAATTCACACAGTAACAGCAAAAACGATTTTGAAACAAACACCACTTTAAAAGAGGCCAGGCTGCCTGAAAAACACAGAGAGTCCACAGTAAAACAAACACTGTTTGAACAATTAATACTATTTGACTAGAAAATATCTTTGGGCTCCTTACGTAGGTCTCTTTGCAATCCTTGAACACTGGGCTGTATCAGGACACAGGAGAGAATGCACAGAGGAACACAAAATGGAGGTGCCTGTCTTTGGCCTTCCCTCCACAAACTTAAGGAGCCAGAGCAGGTGGGGGGGGGCGGGTCTCAGGTGCAGCAGAGACTCAGGGAGCCAATCAGCTAAGTCCAGTCCCTGGGGCCTGGGGGAGGCTACTGGTGCTCTATTCAGTATCTCCTTGGATACAGACAGGCTGAATCCACACTTTCAAGCTAGCAGAGTCTACTTTTCAGGTAAGGGGGAGATTGTTTAAGAGACAAACACTGCAATAGTTCTGGACGCACACTCTAAAAATCGGGCTTTTTAAGGCAAAAAAGACAGGGGGGCAGACAGCTTTTAAGCACAATTTAAATCACACAAACAGATTAAAAAACAGTCTCCTAAAACCACACTCTGAAAGATCTATGTAGTCTTTTTACTAAGAATAGGGGTGAAAAAAAAGGGGGGCAGAGGGGGGGGGGGAAGCCACTAAACTAGCAAGGGAATTCACACAGTCACAGCAAAAACGATTTTGAAACAAACACCACTTTAAAAGAGGCCAGGCTGCCTGAAAAACACAGAGAGTCCACAGTAAAACAAACACTGTTTGAACAATTAATACTATTTGACTAGAAAATATCTTTGGGCTCCTTACCTAGGTCTCTTTGCAATCCTTGAACACTGGGCTGTATCAGGACACAGGAGAGAATGCACAGAGGAACACAAAATGGAGGTGCCTGTCTTTGGCCTTCCCTCCACAAACTTAAGGAGCCAGAGCAGGTGGGGGGGGGGCGGGTCTCAGGTGCAGCAGAGACTCAGGGAGCCAATCAGCTAAGTCCAGTCCCTGGGGCCTGAGGGAGGCTACTGGTGCTCTATTCAGTATCTCCTTGGATACAGACAGGCTGAATCCACACTTTCAAGCTAGCAGAGTCTACTTTTCAGGTAAGGGGGAGATTGTTTAAGAGACAAACACTGCAATAGTTCTGGGCGCACACTCTAAAAATCGGGCTTTTTAAGGCAAAAAAGACAGGGGGGCAGACAGCTTTTAAGCACAATTTAAATCACACAAACAGATTAAAAAACAGTCTCCTAAAACCACACTCTGAAAGATCTATGTAGTCTTTTTACTAAGAATAGGGGTGAAAAAAAAGGGGGGCAGAGGGGGAGGGGGGGGAGCCACTAAACGAGCAAGGGAATTCACACAGTCACAGCAAAAACGATTTTGAAACAAACACCACTTTAAAAGAGGCCAGGCTGCCTGAAAAACACAGAGAGTCCACAGTAAAACAAACACTGTTTGAACAATTAATACTATTTGACTAGAAAATATCTTTGGGCTCCTTACCTAGGTCTCTTTGCAATCCTTGAACACTGGGCTGTATCAGGACACAGGAGAGAATGCACAGAGGAACACAAAATGGAGGTGCCTGTCTTTGGCCTTCCCTCCACAAACTTAAGGAGCCAGAGCAGGTGGGGGGGGGCGGGTCTCAGGTGCAGCAGAGACTCAGGGAGCCAATCAGCTAAGTCCAGTCCCTGGGGCCTGGGGGAGGCTACTGGTGCTCTATTCAGTATCTCCTTGGATACAGACAGGCAGAATCCACACTTTCAAGCTAGCAGAGTCTACTTTTCAGGTAAGGGGGAGATTGTTTAAGAGACAAACACTGCAATAGTTCTGGGCGCACACTCTAAAAATCGGTCTTTTTAAGGCAAAAAAGACAGGGGGGCAGACAGCTTTTAAGCACAATTTAAATCACACAAACAGATTAAAAACAGTCTCCTAAAACCACACTCTGAAAGATCTATGTAGTCTTTTTACTAAGAATAGGGGTGAAAAAAAGGGGGGCAGAGGAGGGGGGGAGCCACTAAACTAGCAAGGGAATTCACACAGTCACAGCAAAAATGATTTTGAAACAAACACCACTTTAAAAGAGGCCAGGCTGCCTGAAAAACACAGAGAGTCCACAGTAAAACAAACACTGTTTGAACAATTAATACTATTTGACTAGAAAATATCTTTGGGCTCCTTACCTAGGTCTCTTTGCAATCCTTGAACACTGGGCTGTATCAGGACACAGGAGAGAATGCACAGAGGAACACAAAATGGAGGTGCCTGTCTTTGGCCTTCCCTCCACAAACTTAAGGAGCCAGAGCAGGTGGGGGGGGGCGGGTCTCAGGTGCAGCAGAGACTCAGGGAGCCAATCAGCTAAGTCCAGTCCCTGGGGCCTGGGGGAGGCTACTGGTGCTCTATTCAGTATCTCCTTGGATACAGACAGGCTGAATCCACACTTTCAAGCTAGCAGAGTCTACTTTTCAGGTAAGGGGGAGATTGTTTAAGAGACAAACACTGCAATAGTTCTGGGCGCACACTCTAAAAATCGGGCTTTTTAAGGCAAAAAAGACAGGGGGGCAGACAGCTTTTAAGCACAATTTAAATCACACAAACAGATTAAAAAACAGTCTCCTAAAACCACACTCTGAAAGATCTATGTAGTCTTTTTACTAAGAATAGGAGTGAAAAAAAAGGGGGGCAGAGGGGGGGGGGGGCACTAAACTAGCAAGGGAATTCACACAGTCACAGCAAAAACGATTTTGAAACAAACACCACTTTAAAAGAGGCCAGGCTGCCTGAAAAACACAGAGAGTCCACAGTAAAACAAACACTGTTTGAACAATTAATACTATTTGACTAGAAAATATCTTTGGGCTCCTTACCTAGGTCTCTTTGCAATCCTTGAACACTGGGCTGTATCAGGACACAGGAGAGAATGCACAGAGGAACACAAAATGGAGGTGCCTGTCTTTGGCCTTCCCTCCACAAACTTAAGGAGCCAGAGCAGGTGGGGGGGGGGCGGGTCTCAGGTGCATCAGAGACTCAGGGAGCCAATCAGCTAAGTCCAGTCCCTGGGGCCTGGGGGAGGCTACTGGTGCTCTATTCAGTATCTCCTTGGATACAGACAGGCTGAATCCACACTTTCAAGCTAGCAGAGTCTACTTTTCAGGTAAGGGGGAGATTGTTTAAGAGACAAACACTGCAATAGTTCTGGGCGCACACTCTAAAAATCGGGCTTTTTAAGGCAAAAAAGACAGGGGGGCAGACAGCTTTTAAGCACAATTTAAATCACACAAACAGATTAAAAAACAGTCTCCTAAAACCACACTCTGAAAGATCTATGTAGTCTTTTTACTAAGAATAGGGGTGAAAAAAAGGGGGGCAGAGGGGGGGGGGAGCCACTAAACTAGCAAGGGAATTCACACAGTCACAGCAAAAACGATTTTGAAACAAACACCACTTTAAAAGAGGCCAGGCTGCCTGAAAAACACAGAGAGTCCACAGTAAAACAAACACTGATTGAACAATTAATACTATTTGACTAGAAAATATATTTGGGCTCCTTACCTAGGTCTCTTTGCAATCCTTGAACACTGGGCTGTATCAGGACACAGGAGAGAATGCTCAGAGGAACACAAAATGGAGGTGCCTGTCTTTGGCCTTCCCTCCACAAACTTAAGGAGCCAGAGCAGGTGGGGGGGGGGCGGGTCTCAGGTGCAGCAGAGACTCAGGGAGCCAATCAGCTAAGTCCAGTCCCTGGGGCCTGGGGGAGGCTACTGGTGCTCTATTCAGTATCTCCTTGGATACAGACAGGCTGAATCCACACTTTCAAGCTAGCAGAGTCTACTTTTCAGGTAAGGGGGAGATTGTTTAAGAGACAAACACTGCAATAGTTCTGGGCGCACACTCTAAAAATCGGGCTTTTTAAGGCAAAAAAGACAGGGGGGCAGACAGCTTTTAAGCACAATTTAAATCACACAAACAGATTAAAAAACAGTCTCCTAAAACCACACTCTGAAAGATCTGTGTAGTCTTTTTACTAAGAATAGGGGTGAAAAAAAAGGGGGGCAGAGGGGGGGGGAGCCACTAAACTAGCAAGGGAATTCACACAGTCACAGCAAAAACGATTTTGAAACAAACACCACTTTAAAAGAGGCCAGGCTGCCTGAAAAACACAGAGAGTCCACAGTAAAACAAACACTGTTTGAACAATTAATACTATTTGACTAGAAAATATCTTTGGGCTCCTTACCTAGGTCTCTTTGCAATCCTTGAACACTGGGCTGTATCAGGACACAGGAGAGAATGCACAGAGGAACACAAAATGGAGGTGCCTGTCTTTGGCCTTCCCTCCACAAACTTAAGGAGCCAGAGCAGGTGGGGGGGGGGGGGGGCGGGTCTCAGGTGCAGCAGAGACTCAGGGAGCCAATCAGCTAAGTCCAGTCCCTGGGGCCTGGGGGAGGCTACTGGTGCTCTATTCAGTATCTCCTTGGATACAGACAGGCTGAAGCCACACTTTCAAGCTAGCAGAGTCTACTTTTCAGGTAAGGGGGAGATTGTTTAAGAGACAAACACTGCAATAGTTCTGGGCGCACACTCTAAAAATCGGGCTTTTTAAGGCAAAAAAGACAGGGGGGCAGACAGCTTTTAAGCACAATTTAAATCACACAAACAGATTAAAAAACAGTCTCCTAAAACCACACTCTGAAAGATCTATGTAGTCTTTTTACTAAGAATAGGGGTGGAAAAAAAGGGGGGCAGAGGGGGGGGGGAGCCACTAAACTAGCAAGGGAATTCACACAGTCACAGCAAAAACGATTTTGAAACAAACACCACTTTAAAAGAGGCCAGGCTGCCTGAAAAACACAGAGAGTCCACAGTAAAACAAACACTGAACAATTAATACTATTTGACTAGAAAATATCTTTGGGCTCCTTACCTAGGTCTCATTGCAATCCTTGAACACTGGGCTGTATCAGGACACAGGAGAGAATGCACAGAGGAACACAAAATGGAGGTGCCTGTCTTTGGCCTTCCCTCCACAAACTTAAGGAGCCAGAGCAGGTGGGGGGGGGGGGGCGGGTCTCAGGTGCAGCAGAGACTCAGGGAGCCAATCAGCTAAGTCCAGTCCCTGGGGCCTGGGGGAGGCTACTGGTGCTCTATTCAGTATCTCCTTGGATACAGACAGGCTGAATCCACACTTTCAAGCTAGCAGAGTCTACTTTTCAGGTAAGGGGGAGATTGTTTAAGAGACAAACACTGCAATAGTTCTGGGCACACACTCTAAAAATCGGGCTTTTTAAGGCAAAAAAGACAGGGGGGCAGACAGCTTTTAAGCACAATTTAAATCACACAAACAGATTAAAAAACAGTCTCCTAAAACCACACTCTGAAAGATCTATGTAGTCTTTTTACTAAGAATAGGGGTGAAAAAAAGGGGGGCAGAGGGGGGGGGGAGCCACTAAACTAGCAAGGGAATTCACACAGTCACAGCAAAAACGATTTTGAAACAAACACCACTTTAAAAGAGGCCAGGCTGCCTGAAAAACACAGAGAGTCCACAGTAAAACAAACACTGTTTGAACAATTAACACTATTTGACTAGAAAATATCTTTGGGTCCTTACCTAGGTCTCTTTGCAATCCTTCAACACTGGGCTGTATCAGGACACAGGAGAGAATGCACAGAGGAACACAAAATGGAGGTGCCTGTCTTTGGCCTTCCCTCCACAAACTTAAGGAGCCAGAGCAGGTGGGGGGGGGGGCGGGTCTCAGGTGCAGCAGAGACTCAGGGAGCCAATCAGCTAAGTCCAGTCCCTGGGGCCTGGGGGAGGCTACTGGTGCTCTATTCAGTATCTCCTTGGATACAGACAGGCTGAATCCACACTCTCAAGCTAGCAGAGTCTACTTTTCAGGTAAGGGGGAGATTGTTTAAGAGACAAACACTGCAATAGTTCTGGGCGCACACTCTAAAAATCGGGCTTTTTAGGGCAAAAAAGACAGGGTGGCAGACAGCTTTTAAGCACAATTTAAATCACACAAACAGATTAAAAAACAGTCTCCTAAAACCACACTCTGAAAGATCTATGTAGTCTTTTTACTAAGAATAGGGGTGAAAAAAAGGGGGGCAGAGGGGGGGGGGGAGCCACTAAACTAGCAAGGGAATTCACACAGTCACAGCAAAAACGATTTTGAAACAAACACCACTTTAAAAGAGGCCAGGCTGCCTGAAAAACACAGAGAGTCCACAGTAAAACAAACACTGTTTGAACAATTAATACTATTTGACTAGAAAATATCTTTGGGCTCCTTACCTAGGTCTCTTTGCAATCCTTGAACACTGGGCTGTATCAGGACACAGGAGAGAATGCACAGAGGAACACAAAATGGAGGTGCCTGTCTTTGGCCTTCCCTCCACAAACTTAAGGAGCCAGAGCAGGTGGGGGGGGGGCGGGTCTCAGGTGCAGCAGAGACTCAGGGAGCCAATCAGCTAAGTCCAGTCCCTGGGGCCTGGGGGAGGCTACTGGTGCTCTATTCAGTATCTCCTTGGATACAGACAGGCTGAATCCACACTTTCAAGCTAGCAGAGTCTACTTTTCAGGTAAGGGGGAGATTGTTTAAGAGACAAACACTGCAATAGTTCTGGGCGCACACTCTAAAAATCGGGCTTTTTAAGGCAAAAAAGACAGGGGGGCAGACAGCTTTTAAGCACAATTTAAATCACACAAACAGATTAAAAAACAGACTCCTAAAACCACACTCTGAAAGATCTAAGTAGTCTTTTTACTAAGAATAGGGGTGAAAAAAAAGGGGGGTAGGGGGGGGGGGAGCCACTAAACTAGCAAGGGAATTCACACAGTCACAGCAAAAACGATTTTGAAACAAACACCACTTTAAAAGAGGCCAGGCTGCCTGAAAAACACAGAGAGTCCACAGTAAAACAAACACTGTTTGAACAATTAATACTATTTGACTAGAAAATATCTTTGGGCTCCTTACCTAGGTCTCTTTGCAATCCTTGAACACTGGGCTGTATCAGGACACAGGAGAGAATGCACAGAGGAACACAAAATGGAGGTGCCTGTCTTTGGCCTTCCCTCCACAAACTTAAGGAGCCAGAGCAGGTGGGGGGGGGCGGGTCTCATGTGCAGCAGGGACTCAGGGAGCCAATCACCTAAGTCCAGTCCCTGGGGCCTGGGGGAGGCTACTGGTGCTCTATTCAGTATCTCCTTGGATACAGACAGGCTGAATCCACACTTTCAAGCTAGCAGAGTCTACTTTTCAGGTAAGGGGGAGATTGTTTAAGAGACAAACACTGCAATAGTTCTGGGCGCACACTCTAAAATTCGGGCTTTTTAAGGCAAAAAAGACAGGGGGGCAGACAGCTTTTAAGCACAATTTAAATCACACAAACAGATTAAAAAACAGTCTCCTAAAACCACACTCTGAAAGATCTAAGTAGTCTTTTTACTAAGAATAGGGGT
Organism: Pleurodeles waltl; assembly: GCF_031143425.1. NCBI lineage: Eukaryota > Metazoa > Chordata > Amphibia > Caudata > Salamandridae > Pleurodeles > Pleurodeles waltl. The sequence goes on along the minus strand of NC_090445.1, from coordinate 925,250,573 downwards.
GAAAAAAAAGGGGGGTGGGGGGGGGGAGCCACTAAACTAGCAAGGGAATTCACACAGTCACAGCAAAAACGATTTTGAAACAAACACCACTTTAAAAGAGGCCAGGCTGCCTGAAAAACACAGAGAGTCCACAGTAAAACAAACACTGTTTGAACAATTAATACTATTTGACTAGAAAATATCTTTGGGCTCCTTACCTAGGTCTCTTTGCAATCCTTGAACACTGGGCTGTATCAGGACACAGGAGAGAATGCACAGAGGAACACAAAATGGAGGTGCCTGTCTTTGGCCTTCCCTCCACAAACTTAAGGAGCCAGAGCAGGTGGGGGGGGGGCGGGTCTCATGTGCAGCAGAGACTCAGGGAGCCAATCAGCTAAGTCCAGTCCCTGGGGCCTGGGGGAGGCTACTGGTGCTCTATTCAGTATCTCCTTGGATACAGACAGGCTGAATCCACACTTTCAAGCTAGCAGAGTCTACTTTTCAGGTAAGGGGGAGATTGTTTAAGAGACAAACACTGCAATAGTTCTGGACGCACACTCTAAAAATCGGGCTTTTTAAGGCAAAAAAGACAGGGGGGCAGACAGCTTTTAAGCACAATTTAAATCACACAAACAGATTAAAAAACAGTCTCCTAAAACCACACTCTGAAAGATCTATGTAGTCTTTTTACTAAGAATAGGGGTGAAAAAAAAGGGGGGCAGAGGGGGGGGGGAGCCACTAAACTAGCAAGGGAATTCACACAGTAACAGCAAAAACGATTTTGAAACAAACACCACTTTAAAAGAGGCCAGGCTGCCTGAAAAACACAGAGAGTCCACAGTAAAACAAACACTGTTTGAACAATTAATACTATTTGACTAGAAAATATCTTTGGGCTCCTTACGTAGGTCTCTTTGCAATCCTTGAACACTGGGCTGTATCAGGACACAGGAGAGAATGCACAGAGGAACACAAAATGGAGGTGCCTGTCTTTGGCCTTCCCTCCACAAACTTAAGGAGCCAGAGCAGGTGGGGGGGGGCGGGTCTCAGGTGCAGCAGAGACTCAGGGAGCCAATCAGCTAAGTCCAGTCCCTGGGGCCTGGGGGAGGCTACTGGTGCTCTATTCAGTATCTCCTTGGATACAGACAGGCTGAATCCACACTTTCAAGCTAGCAGAGTCTACTTTTCAGGTAAGGGGGAGATTGTTTAAGAGACAAACACTGCAATAGTTCTGGACGCACACTCTAAAAATCGGGCTTTTTAAGGCAAAAAAGACAGGGGGGCAGACAGCTTTTAAGCACAATTTAAATCACACAAACAGATTAAAAAACAGTCTCCTAAAACCACACTCTGAAAGATCTATGTAGTCTTTTTACTAAGAATAGGGGTGAAAAAAAAGGGGGGCAGAGGGGGGGGGGGAAGCCACTAAACTAGCAAGGGAATTCACACAGTCACAGCAAAAACGATTTTGAAACAAACACCACTTTAAAAGAGGCCAGGCTGCCTGAAAAACACAGAGAGTCCACAGTAAAACAAACACTGTTTGAACAATTAATACTATTTGACTAGAAAATATCTTTGGGCTCCTTACCTAGGTCTCTTTGCAATCCTTGAACACTGGGCTGTATCAGGACACAGGAGAGAATGCACAGAGGAACACAAAATGGAGGTGCCTGTCTTTGGCCTTCCCTCCACAAACTTAAGGAGCCAGAGCAGGTGGGGGGGGGGCGGGTCTCAGGTGCAGCAGAGACTCAGGGAGCCAATCAGCTAAGTCCAGTCCCTGGGGCCTGAGGGAGGCTACTGGTGCTCTATTCAGTATCTCCTTGGATACAGACAGGCTGAATCCACACTTTCAAGCTAGCAGAGTCTACTTTTCAGGTAAGGGGGAGATTGTTTAAGAGACAAACACTGCAATAGTTCTGGGCGCACACTCTAAAAATCGGGCTTTTTAAGGCAAAAAAGACAGGGGGGCAGACAGCTTTTAAGCACAATTTAAATCACACAAACAGATTAAAAAACAGTCTCCTAAAACCACACTCTGAAAGATCTATGTAGTCTTTTTACTAAGAATAGGGGTGAAAAAAAAGGGGGGCAGAGGGGGAGGGGGGGGAGCCACTAAACGAGCAAGGGAATTCACACAGTCACAGCAAAAACGATTTTGAAACAAACACCACTTTAAAAGAGGCCAGGCTGCCTGAAAAACACAGAGAGTCCACAGTAAAACAAACACTGTTTGAACAATTAATACTATTTGACTAGAAAATATCTTTGGGCTCCTTACCTAGGTCTCTTTGCAATCCTTGAACACTGGGCTGTATCAGGACACAGGAGAGAATGCACAGAGGAACACAAAATGGAGGTGCCTGTCTTTGGCCTTCCCTCCACAAACTTAAGGAGCCAGAGCAGGTGGGGGGGGGCGGGTCTCAGGTGCAGCAGAGACTCAGGGAGCCAATCAGCTAAGTCCAGTCCCTGGGGCCTGGGGGAGGCTACTGGTGCTCTATTCAGTATCTCCTTGGATACAGACAGGCAGAATCCACACTTTCAAGCTAGCAGAGTCTACTTTTCAGGTAAGGGGGAGATTGTTTAAGAGACAAACACTGCAATAGTTCTGGGCGCACACTCTAAAAATCGGTCTTTTTAAGGCAAAAAAGACAGGGGGGCAGACAGCTTTTAAGCACAATTTAAATCACACAAACAGATTAAAAACAGTCTCCTAAAACCACACTCTGAAAGATCTATGTAGTCTTTTTACTAAGAATAGGGGTGAAAAAAAGGGGGGCAGAGGAGGGGGGGAGCCACTAAACTAGCAAGGGAATTCACACAGTCACAGCAAAAATGATTTTGAAACAAACACCACTTTAAAAGAGGCCAGGCTGCCTGAAAAACACAGAGAGTCCACAGTAAAACAAACACTGTTTGAACAATTAATACTATTTGACTAGAAAATATCTTTGGGCTCCTTACCTAGGTCTCTTTGCAATCCTTGAACACTGGGCTGTATCAGGACACAGGAGAGAATGCACAGAGGAACACAAAATGGAGGTGCCTGTCTTTGGCCTTCCCTCCACAAACTTAAGGAGCCAGAGCAGGTGGGGGGGGGGCGGGTCTCAGGTGCAGCAGAGACTCAGGGAGCCAATCAGCTAAGTCCAGTCCCTGGGGCCTGGGGGAGGCTACTGGTGCTCTATTCAGTATCTCCTTGGATACAGACAGGCTGAATCCACACTTTCAAGCTAGCAGAGTCTACTTTTCAGGTAAGGGGGAGATTGTTTAAGAGACAAACACTGCAATAGTTCTGGGCGCACACTCTAAAAATCGGGCTTTTTAAGGCAAAAAAGACAGGGGGGCAGACAGCTTTTAAGCACAATTTAAATCACACAAACAGATTAAAAAACAGTCTCCTAAAACCACACTCTGAAAGATCTATGTAGTCTTTTTACTAAGAATAGGAGTGAAAAAAAAGGGGGGCAGAGGGGGGGGGGGGCACTAAACTAGCAAGGGAATTCACACAGTCACAGCAAAAACGATTTTGAAACAAACACCACTTTAAAAGAGGCCAGGCTGCCTGAAAAACACAGAGAGTCCACAGTAAAACAAACACTGTTTGAACAATTAATACTATTTGACTAGAAAATATCTTTGGGCTCCTTACCTAGGTCTCTTTGCAATCCTTGAACACTGGGCTGTATCAGGACACAGGAGAGAATGCACAGAGGAACACAAAATGGAGGTGCCTGTCTTTGGCCTTCCCTCCACAAACTTAAGGAGCCAGAGCAGGTGGGGGGGGGGCGGGTCTCAGGTGCATCAGAGACTCAGGGAGCCAATCAGCTAAGTCCAGTCCCTGGGGCCTGGGGGAGGCTACTGGTGCTCTATTCAGTATCTCCTTGGATACAGACAGGCTGAATCCACACTTTCAAGCTAGCAGAGTCTACTTTTCAGGTAAGGGGGAGATTGTTTAAGAGACAAACACTGCAATAGTTCTGGGCGCACACTCTAAAAATCGGGCTTTTTAAGGCAAAAAAGACAGGGGGGCAGACAGCTTTTAAGCACAATTTAAATCACACAAACAGATTAAAAAACAGTCTCCTAAAACCACACTCTGAAAGATCTATGTAGTCTTTTTACTAAGAATAGGGGTGAAAAAAAGGGGGGCAGAGGGGGGGGGGAGCCACTAAACTAGCAAGGGAATTCACACAGTCACAGCAAAAACGATTTTGAAACAAACACCACTTTAAAAGAGGCCAGGCTGCCTGAAAAACACAGAGAGTCCACAGTAAAACAAACACTGATTGAACAATTAATACTATTTGACTAGAAAATATATTTGGGCTCCTTACCTAGGTCTCTTTGCAATCCTTGAACACTGGGCTGTATCAGGACACAGGAGAGAATGCTCAGAGGAACACAAAATGGAGGTGCCTGTCTTTGGCCTTCCCTCCACAAACTTAAGGAGCCAGAGCAGGTGGGGGGGGGGGCGGGTCTCAGGTGCAGCAGAGACTCAGGGAGCCAATCAGCTAAGTCCAGTCCCTGGGGCCTGGGGGAGGCTACTGGTGCTCTATTCAGTATCTCCTTGGATACAGACAGGCTGAATCCACACTTTCAAGCTAGCAGAGTCTACTTTTCAGGTAAGGGGGAGATTGTTTAAGAGACAAACACTGCAATAGTTCTGGGCGCACACTCTAAAAATCGGGCTTTTTAAGGCAAAAAAGACAGGGGGGCAGACAGCTTTTAAGCACAATTTAAATCACACAAACAGATTAAAAAACAGTCTCCTAAAACCACACTCTGAAAGATCTGTGTAGTCTTTTTACTAAGAATAGGGGTGAAAAAAAAGGGGGGCAGAGGGGGGGGGAGCCACTAAACTAGCAAGGGAATTCACACAGTCACAGCAAAAACGATTTTGAAACAAACACCACTTTAAAAGAGGCCAGGCTGCCTGAAAAACACAGAGAGTCCACAGTAAAACAAACACTGTTTGAACAATTAATACTATTTGACTAGAAAATATCTTTGGGCTCCTTACCTAGGTCTCTTTGCAATCCTTGAACACTGGGCTGTATCAGGACACAGGAGAGAATGCACAGAGGAACACAAAATGGAGGTGCCTGTCTTTGGCCTTCCCTCCACAAACTTAAGGAGCCAGAGCAGGTGGGGGGGGGGGGGGGGCGGGTCTCAGGTGCAGCAGAGACTCAGGGAGCCAATCAGCTAAGTCCAGTCCCTGGGGCCTGGGGGAGGCTACTGGTGCTCTATTCAGTATCTCCTTGGATACAGACAGGCTGAAGCCACACTTTCAAGCTAGCAGAGTCTACTTTTCAGGTAAGGGGGAGATTGTTTAAGAGACAAACACTGCAATAGTTCTGGGCGCACACTCTAAAAATCGGGCTTTTTAAGGCAAAAAAGACAGGGGGGCAGACAGCTTTTAAGCACAATTTAAATCACACAAACAGATTAAAAAACAGTCTCCTAAAACCACACTCTGAAAGATCTATGTAGTCTTTTTACTAAGAATAGGGGTGGAAAAAAAAGGGGGGCAGAGGGGGGGGGGGGAGCCACTAAACTAGCAAGGGAATTCACACAGTCACAGCAAAAACGATTTTGAAACAAACACCACTTTAAAAGAGGCCAGGCTGCCTGAAAAACACAGAGAGTCCACAGTAAAACAAACACTGAACAATTAATACTATTTGACTAGAAAATATCTTTGGGCTCCTTACCTAGGTCTCATTGCAATCCTTGAACACTGGGCTGTATCAGGACACAGGAGAGAATGCACAGAGGAACACAAAATGGAGGTGCCTGTCTTTGGCCTTCCCTCCACAAACTTAAGGAGCCAGAGCAGGTGGGGGGGGGGGGGCGGGTCTCAGGTGCAGCAGAGACTCAGGGAGCCAATCAGCTAAGTCCAGTCCCTGGGGCCTGGGGGAGGCTACTGGTGCTCTATTCAGTATCTCCTTGGATACAGACAGGCTGAATCCACACTTTCAAGCTAGCAGAGTCTACTTTTCAGGTAAGGGGGAGATTGTTTAAGAGACAAACACTGCAATAGTTCTGGGCACACACTCTAAAAATCGGGCTTTTTAAGGCAAAAAAGACAGGGGGGCAGACAGCTTTTAAGCACAATTTAAATCACACAAACAGATTAAAAAACAGTCTCCTAAAACCACACTCTGAAAGATCTATGTAGTCTTTTTACTAAGAATAGGGGTGAAAAAAAGGGGGGCAGAGGGGGGGGGGAGCCACTAAACTAGCAAGGGAATTCACACAGTCACAGCAAAAACGATTTTGAAACAAACACCACTTTAAAAGAGGCCAGGCTGCCTGAAAAACACAGAGAGTCCACAGTAAAACAAACACTGTTTGAACAATTAACACTATTTGACTAGAAAATATCTTTGGGTCCTTACCTAGGTCTCTTTGCAATCCTTCAACACTGGGCTGTATCAGGACACAGGAGAGAATGCACAGAGGAACACAAAATGGAGGTGCCTGTCTTTGGCCTTCCCTCCACAAACTTAAGGAGCCAGAGCAGGTGGGGGGGGGGGGCGGGTCTCAGGTGCAGCAGAGACTCAGGGAGCCAATCAGCTAAGTCCAGTCCCTGGGGGAGGCTACTGGTGCTCTATTCAGTATCTCCTTGGATACAGACAGGCTGAATCCACACTCTCAAGCTAGCAGAGTCTACTTTTCAGGTAAGGGGGAGATTGTTTAAGAGACAAACACTGCAATAGTTCTGGGCGCACA